>NC_090928.1:928899457-929202487 GCF_040938575.1 Ambystoma mexicanum | reverse complement strand
AGGCACGGTGAGTGTTACGCTGCTGGATGCAGAATAACGCGAAGCATGTGCTGCTGTTCGGGCGTGTTTTAAATAGCCTCCAAAGTAGTTCCAGGTAAGAAGTCCCTAGAACCACACCCGAGTAAAAAATAGTCCCTGTAGTAAAATAGTCCCATCCAGGCCTCACGTTGGCTTGGATTCATTTGCAGCATGGTCTGCATGAGGTAAGTAATGTCTATGAGCCTGGCGCCTATGGCGCCAGCACTGATTTCTATTATGAGCCTGGCGCCTAAGGCACCAGGACTGAACCCAGACAGCCCCCAGCCAGGGCTGCTGGGGTTTTATTAAATATCTGGATGCCTGCTCCCGGGGCTGATGGGCTTGATCCGGATGCCCGGGGGTAGGCATCATGACAAAAAGAGAGTAAAAAAATAAAACTAAATGACAGAGAAAGGAAGAATCTTAAAATCACATACTTAAGACGAGCTGATTTGGCATCAAAAGTCCAATATCTTAGAAATCTTCCTCCATAGTAGGGTGCAGTAAATAATACATGATTTGCTCGTTCCACTCACTACAAGTCCCACCCTACATTCAATGTGTCTTCACTTGACATATCCATAGCCAATTTTGTCAAGGCTCTTAATGACTCCAGAGCCTCACACTCAAAGAGTAGATGTTTCAATGTTTCTATGAATGCCTCCCCGCACAGACGACATTCCCTGTTTTGTCTTGGAACACCCTCCCAAGCGCCCACAATTTCCCTGGTTTTCACAATGTAAAATTTTAGCTTGACATAATCTCAGACCAGGAAGTTACTGATGAATTGCTGTACATATGGCGGTGATAAAGACCGGTGCTGGATGTACTGGAGAAATCCCTGAGCCTGATTTGTATTAGTGAGTTTTGCCATAGAGTGTTCATGTGCATTATCCCTCAATGAGGCCTAAGATGGAACTTGTAGGTAGCCAGCGTCATTGTAGAGGCAGAGGCATCTTGCAGTGACCACTGATTCAAGAGTGTATTCCTACTTGCAAGTTGTATATACTTGCGAAACCATGCTTTCCAGTTCTTGCTGACCCTCCTTGTGCATATTTGCTGCAATCCCATACAGCACTTCAACCTGCACCCACCAGCACATGTTTCCCCTTTCAAACCTATCCCACTTTCAAAAAAACTTTACCATATAGCCGGCCCCTGGTGGACATGGCCACTTTAACCCCATTGGTCATCCCTCGTGGTCTTTGCCAGTAGCCAGATGGTATGGTCCTTATGCCATGACTCGGACAATATTACCACTACCCATGTCCAGAGGCTATACCGCAGTCACCAAAGGTATATCACTATTTTTTCTACCTACATTATGACACTTGTCAAAAAATAAAACATTGACGCATTTGCTAAACCATGCTTTCATGTCCTGGCCGATCCTCCTTACACAGGTTTGCTGGAATCCGCTCATGTTTTATTTTGTCAAAAGTGTCAAAATATATGTACATACAATAGTCATATAACATAGCCCCCACTTGACAAAATCCATTCAGACTTTGCACAAACATTCAAGGTTGGGTCTATAATCTCTCTGAAAACCTTTGTCCACCTTTATCAAATGGCAACAAAGTTATAAGCCATCTAAAAATGTTGAGACCCCCTCCTCTAATTTTGCCCCTTCTTGACAAAACCCCACCAAACTTTGGAAAAATATTCATATATAGATTTTAAATCTTTTAGCATACTTTGTGCAGATTCGTTAAATGGCACCATATTTATAAGCCTTATAACCACAATTTGCAAAACCAGTATCAGGTCTAGAATGAAATTCTAAAATATCATGCAGTTTCATTGAGTGGCGCCAAAGTTATAAGTCATCGAAAAACTGCTTTTCACCAACCCTGTAAGGCACAAATAAGTATAGATGCCCCCGAAGACTGTCCCGGACCGTTTGCGACCATCGTAAAGAACAATGCCCTTTTTTGTCTTTTTAAGGCCGCATCCTATCCCATCCTTAGCACCCCTCACCTCCACACACATGGTTTCTTTAGTTTGACAAGTGAAATATTGTGTTTTTCAATATGTTTTTACAGCGATGTTCTCGGCCAACAGGCGCTGTCCACAAATCCAACATGGAGGGCGTTTACAAAAATCGGACGCACCTCACGCTTTTCACCATCCAATCACCAGGCGTGTCCGATGTATGCAGACCTCACGTCACCCTCTGGACCAATCAGAGGCCCGCCCACAGAGGTGAATAGGGAAGTCAATCCGTGAACCGAACCCAGATATCACTAATTCTTTTTTACCTACCTTTTGGCCATTTTTAAAATAACTACTGGACGGATTACACCAAATTTACAAAAGCACGCTTTCGGGACCAAGCCGCGGCTCCTGCAGTACATTTGGTGAAAATCTGTCTAGCGGTTTGGGCTGTAGGCGTGAGCAAAAATCTTTTTCCATTGCATCTATGGGAAAAAACACACATTTTGGGACCCCCTCTTATAACTTTGCCCTCCTTGACGAAATCTCACCAAACTTTTCAGGATGAATCTTACGGGGCCATATAGTTTCTGCACAAAATTTCATTGAGGATTGGTCCAGGGGGCATAAAGTTATAAGCTACCCAAAGGTGCTCGTCCTATGGGTTGAGCAACTTAACCATAGGGCCGCTACCGCAGGCCATGTAATATATCAAATCCAAAGACTGATGCATGCGCACTTTGCTCGTGCACTCCTTCGACTCGTAGCAGTAAACTGCACAAAAAAGCGACCTATTTGAAATTACAAAGTCCTTTAATGGCAGAAAATCCCCATGTCCAGGAAGACTAAATCAGCAGAAAATAACGTGTTTCTCTACACACTTGTAGCTTGCTCACATACAACTTCACTGGTTGCTTTCACTTACGTATGCATTCTCTATGGTTTCTAACATTTCATTGTTTGTCCATCATTACTGTTGTTGGCACTATTTAGCACTGGTGTAACATGCACTTATGCAGTTGCCCATCTTAACACTGTGTCCATATAAATATGTTTCAGGGAGATGAGCATCATACTGTGAATACTTGACATCTCACACTCTGCTTCGACTAGTTATACCCTAGTGGCATACTGAACTGCGCAATGTAGAGCAATCTTGATTGCGTTATTAGATATCATCATACATTTTGAGTTTTCGAAACACACAGGAAATTATATATCTCATTTGCCCGGACACTCAAATGAATAAATCCTCTATCATTTCAAATGTACACTGCATCCACGAATTTGTTGTCATTGGATAAGATCTATATTGTCTCATTTCATTTAATAATGCAGAGCATTTAGAAACCACAAAACATATTCTTGCTTAATACAAACATTTTTTTTTTGTTGATAAAACAAAGGCCTTAAAAAGTTGGGTTTCCCTTTAAAACCATGTACAGTGCATAATATTGTAAAGTGCACAGTGCAGAAACAAATTTAGAACTTGGAAATGATGCATGGTCCAGAATTGTGTATAACGACCACGTGTGCAAAAACACATGTGCTAATCTGAACAAATTAGATTATAGGAACCTAACTCTCTGGTAACTCACTATGTATGTGTATTGATCATAAAGTCCTTTTGTGCATGTTTTATACTAAAGTACCTAGTGCTGTCATCAATTGCTGCACAATGGTACTGTTCAGCATAGTGGACCCTTATAACAATTTTCCATGATCATGTCCATTAATCACAAAGTGACTGGTGCATAATATACAAACACGCCTGATGCTACCATAAATTGTCACACAGTTGTCCACAAATGTGACTGTTCAGACAATTCAACGTTCATAAAGTGCAAAGTGCATTATGACAGTTATCTCGAAAAACAATGTGCATATCGCATTTATTCCTATCAAGGTTCAGCGATAGGTATAAAGTGCGTGGTACTACTGATAACAGACAATACATAAATATTAAGCGAAACTACAAAACTTAACATAAATCAACCACATATACAAATTATCTCTCCATAAAATGAAGTACGCGCTATATAGTTCATATCACACAAAAAGCTGGCTAATTATCCTATTAAATCCGTAAAGACACATCCAACATGAAATTTCAAAGATCAGAAAAATTAAACACAATTTTCCAAACTTAGAAAGCAAGGGGCAGGTGGAAATAAATGATTAAATGAAACAGAGAGACAACAAGGAGGGAATGTAAAACCAAAATCCATCCACTCAATCTACAAACCTGCCAAAACCTTAGATCAACTGACAAAACCATTTGTAATGATGAGCTCATAAAAAGGTGTATAGCTCTTTGTCTACATTGTGTCCCTCTGTAACTGGGTTTCAAAATCTAATATTACTCATATTTCTTGCTGTCTCAACATCAATTCTCTATTCCGCCCTCTCAGAGTCTGGGGTATGTGTATTAAACAAAAAAAACTGAAACCAGTAAGATCACCTTTATGAACCTCTCGGAAATATTTTGCCATTGGATATGATGGGTCATAGTTTTTTATAGTCTGGGTATGTTGTAACACATGCAGTTTGAGTCTACAAATTGTGCTCCTTACATACTATTTATCACAGGCACACATGATAATATAGACGACAAAAGGAGTGTTGCATGACATCTTGTCCTTAATCTTCACTATGTGTTTTAGCAAAGGGTGTACATAGGTGGCACAGTTATGAGCATATTGGCATGCTTTACAATGTGTACATTTGTGAAATTCTTGCCCTCATGCTTGTATCCATTGTGCACCTGAAACAATGGATTGTTTCTCCATGAAACTCGACAGAAGGAGGTCCCTAACCGATGTGGATCATCTAAAGGTGATGCTTTGTTTTATTGGTACGACCGTGGCTGTGTTTTTATCAAGCTTCAACACATTCCAATGTTTATTCACAATTGATATAATGTTTTTGAATAGTCATTATAAGTGATGATCAGTCTTGTTCCACTCTCTTTGGTATTCAGTACTGTGGTTTGATTAGTCGACAAGAGAAGAACATATCTTTGCATTTTATGTACTTTGCAGTACACCCTGTCAATAACTTGTTCAGGGGAAGTCTGAGCTTTAAAACCCCTTGGTGTTATCCTGCTCTGCCAATCAAACAATTCCAGTGTCAAACAGTTTCGGGGAAGCCTTAAAGATTCACCAAAAGGAACACTCCAGACAAGACTCTTCGGATGGCTACTGCTGGCATGTGATTGGGGCATTGGATCATGTGGGTTTCCTGTGAAGGTCGGTCTCAATTTTGCCTTGGCTCTGCATAACTACCACATCTAAAAAACAACACTATTGCGACTTTGTGATTCTGTGACCTTCAAATTACATGTGTTATTGTTCAATATCTTTACAAATGTCAACCAGTCTTTTTCAGTCCCCTTCCAGGTTACAAATAGGTGTCTATAAACCGTAGCCATAGAATAATCTTGTCTGTGTACTCAACATCGTCCTCTGTCTACACAATACATTTCTCAAAGTATCCCATCGTCAAATTTGCATATGACGGGCAAATGTGGACCCCATTGCAGTGCCATGCAGTTGTCTATGAAACTTACCATACAAAATTAAAACATTATTTGTTAAGCACAGTTCAATCATTCCCAATATCATTTTAGTATGTTTGAGGAAATTCAGAAAATCTTGTATTAAGAAAGTTTTGACAGGCTTTCAATACTGTACCAGGCTGTATGGACGTTTATAGGGATACCACATCCATTGTGCCAAAAAGAAAGTTTTCTTCCCATGGTATTGCATTGATTTCCCCAAAAAAGTCTTTGGTGTCCCGGAACAATGAGGGTAAAGTGGACACAAAGGGGAACAGTACCTTGTCAATGAATTTAGAGACATTTTGATATAGGCAACCCAACAGAGTCACAAATGAACTTTATGAACTTTGGGGAGAAAATATTTAGTTGGTGTTACTGAATTTTTGGTAAACAGAAATCTGCACATGTCCTCATCCAGTAGATCCTCCATGTTCCAATATTTCAAAAAATATCTAAGGTGTTTTCCATTTCAACAAGTGGGTTGTTTGGTACCACGCTATAACATGTAGAATATTTCAATTATCTACTGGCCTCATTAATGTAATCTGTTCTCTCCATGAGTATCATATATCTACACTTATCCGAAGGTTTGATGATACATGATGTTAAATCCTGTAATTCTTGTACCGCTGCTCGTGCTTTGGGGCTTAAATTACCTATTTTTTTATTTCATTGATTTTCTCAGCTTCATACACCAATTGGTGCTTATTGCCAATTCTTCCCACTCAACCTGATTTGTGGTATCCTCCGGATCGAGCTGATTTTGTAGATGTATCAAACTGGTGAGGATATCAATGTCCTCAATGGCTTCATCAGTGTGGCCTGTTTGGATAGGTGTCTTCTTGGTCGAGTGCGGGTTTGTCAAAAAGATACTCTTTAGGGGTATTTTCTGCATACAATTAAAGAAGTCAATGCATTCCTGGACATAGTCGAATGATGAGGATGGACAAAAGTTTAGACCTAAGTTTTATACTTTGATCTGATCTGTCATTAAGATATGCTTAGACAGATTGATGATTTTCATCTGTGACACATCCTTTACTTCTTGTTGATCCATTTTGCACAACGTGTCACTCGATCCCAACTGTTGCTGGTCTCAGTTTTGTCCTACATGGCCTCTCCTTGTTTTTTTCTTTCTCCTCCTTTCGACTGTCCTTTTCCTCATGTTGCTTTGTTTGTGTGACTATCTCTGCACAACAGTCGCATCTCATATAAAAAATGTAACTTAACCCCAGATTCTTCGGTTTCACTCATTGAGGCATCGGATTCGGATGTCAATGGCAACTCTCTTGTTGATGTGTCTACTCCATAATTAGCATTGGCATTTCTTAACAGCTGTTTGCGTACATGGCAAAGGGAGGTGCAAAGGTGTAGGATCTACCCATTACATAGTCCGCCAGTATCTCTGAGAAGTTTTCGTAATTTTCTTTGTTTTATGTCTTCCTCATATGATTTGAGATTGGTGTCCATATTTTTCCATAACTGGAGACCTTCATCACTCTGAGGCAAAACTTCTATTTTGGCCATGATTACACCTATTTTGGCCAAAATCTTCTCCCGATCTTATTGAGCATATTTGACAAAAATGGTAAAAAAATTCTTTCAGCAGCAATTGGTTGCCTCTACCCACTCATCTAACATCTCGGGATCTTGCTCATCAAATGACGGAGAAACTAGAATCTGCAAACCCCTGGGTACATGCCCTACATCAATGTAATTTTGCAAGGAATGTTCTTTCCACCACTTACTCACTTCCTTTTTTTGCTATTTCTCAAGTTCCTTAAGTAGATCAATTTCATTAGTGTCTTTATTATTTGAGCTGTTAACTGTTGGTGTTTTCTTCTTAATGAATGCTTGTGCTTCATCAAAAAGAGTTGAAGCCCGTTCCTTACGAACTGCTTCAATATCTTCCTGGACTGACATGTGTGCTTAATATGTGGGGATACTGACTTCGTAATGTACAAAACCTGCAATTTGTAGAGCCGACAGAGCCAAAACGAAATGCGTTCATGGTTTGGGAACTCTCAATACGGGCTGTGTATTTGGCAGAAGTGCATGCAGGGAATCATCCACAAACAGACAGCACATGCAGGGGGTTTGTCAAAATTACTATTTAGTTGCTGTACTGCCTTTCAGATTTGGCCTCGGAGCCAGCGATTATTCTTGGCTCTGCATAGCTTTCAACCTGAAATAGCTCAAAGGGCTTCCTTGGGAATATTTCCTAATCTTTGTGCACTTTACTAAGAAAATAGGATTAGGAGGGCACCAAACAATATTTCCAGATTGAATGCTGAACTTAAATATATGTCATCTCATTAGCTCCTGTTGTATAAAGGGATCCCTGGCTATAGAACCTTGATGTTTATATGACATCATTTGTGAGATCGAATGTCTTAAGAAAAAAGAATTAAGATGAAATTTGAAACAACTGCATAGTAACAATAACTCCTACAATTAGTTAAAATCACATAAACATAATGTATATCAAAAGGATGCAGATGAAATGCTAAGAGTACTGAGCCCTTCTCAGATGAAGAGCTTCTAGCAGATTATTAACAGATCTAAAGCACTCTAAATTTCATCTCTAGTAAATTCAATATCTGCTTTAGTTTGGAAGACTTGTTTTTCTAAGATCTATGCACTTCCAGTCATGCTTAGAGATGTTTCTCTGTCTTGGATTAATGCTAAGTGTCTCTGTACTTAGATGAGGATGAGATTTACTTGTCTATTTTGAAAGCTAAGGTCTCCCATGCTCAGGGTCCTGAAGGAATCCCAATGACGTATCTTACATATAATCCACTGTGTGGTCTAGGCTTTTATATGATCTATTTTCCTACATTCTATCATTAGAATCTACACTAGAGTCTTGGAAGATTTCTATCTTGGTTCCTATTTTTCATGAGGGGGATTCCGTCTAACTATAGGCCAATAGCTCTCCTTGACTCTATGGGCAAGATGTTTTCAGAGATTATTTTAAAAAACCTAAACAACTGGATTTCACAACTGTCTTTTGGAGATCCCAATCAATCTGGTTTTAGACTAGGCCTTGAGTCTGCCTCCTATAACTTTATACTATCCTTGTTGCAGCAGCAGTGTCGAGAAGCCTGTCGTCCTCTATATCTAGCAAATGTAGACCTCACGCAAGCTTTATTTCACGTTAATCGAGATCGGCTTTGTTCTAAATTATTTGCTTTTGGCTGCCCAGCATTTTTGATTAACATTTTACACTAATTGAACTAAAAAACATCAGTTAATATACGCAATTTATCTGACACTGTTACTGTTACTTTTCAAGGTTTTCTTCTGGGCTGCATATTGGCACCTTCACATTTTAATTTACACATTGCCAATTTAGGTATTGTGCTCTCCCATTGTAATTGCTTTCCCCCAAAGTTGGGCCATTTTCAAATATGCCATCTGGTATATGCCGATGACATTTCGCCTCATTATGAGTTAGCCAGTCTGGATTTAACAGTGCTGGTAAAACAGTACCGGCACTGTTTTCTGGACCGTCTAACTCCGAGTTATGTGGCCGTGTGGTGTTACACCCGCCAGGTCTGACCTGGCGTGCATAACGCCACCGTCCGTACACGGACATGGAAACACTGGCACCATTACCGCATGGTGCCGGTATTTCCACTGCCTCCATTCCCGTGGCGTCCTATAGGAGTAACGGAATGCCGGCTCCGTAATTACTGGACCACCGGGGCTGTAATGCCCCGGTGATTCCAGCAAGTCCAGAGCCGGTAAATCCCCATGAGTCCGGCAGCAGCCTGCCGGTTAAACCGGCACGGCTACCACCAGACTCGTAATGAGGCCCATTGTATTGTTTGACCAGACCACTATTGTGCTCCAAAGATTATTAAATGCACTTTATAACTATATGAATATTTTAGAGTTAGAAATCAACTCGTCCAAAACAAAGGTTTTAATCCATAATTCACGTTTCAACAAACAGACCAAATACCGATCACCCAGTCTCAGTTAGATTTAATTGAGAGTTGGAAATATGTGGTGGTGAATACTGAAGGAAAAAACCTCCTCTTTAACAATAAAAAGGTAACTTCATGATAAAACCATGGCTCTTTCTTCCCAAATGATAAAAATAGGTTTAAAATGTGTTGCATTTCTCTATTGTTTCCCTGATTAGGTTTTATAAGGGGAAAGATGTGCTCAATTTGACCTGTGGGGGAGAAACATACTCAGTATAAGTGGAATAGGAAAAAGTGGTAAAATGATCAATGGCGATGGGTCATAAACCTGCCTAGGGGTGTTCCTATTTCTATTACTCAATCAGAGATTGGGCTCTAATCTCTACAATCTTGCATTGATTGGAAGTCCTTCCTCTGTGCTAAAATCATAAATCCTTCACCTATCTCGCTATTCATTAAGCTGCCAGAATTAAGGAGTTCCAGTCTTGTTCTGTGTTAAACAAGTGAGTTGATAAGGTGCAAAATCTATTAATAAAATTAAGTAGTGAAGAATGTGATCTAGGCAAGCCCCCTTCAGAATCAAAAGGAATTTAAATCAAATGGACTAGATACGTACTAGATCTCTAAACAAAAAAAATAAACTGTTTAGATTTTCCTTTTTTCCTTCCCATTAAGCGCTATGGGGGCTCAAATGGGAATGGGGAATGGTTTGGTGAATGGGGACTTACCTGTCCCGCCACGGTTGGACTGGACTGGTAAGTCCCCATCTCACCAAACCAGACACGGTACCGGTATGGGAGGTAGTCATGGTGCAAATAGCACCATGACTACCTCCATTCTCGGAATGAGGCCCATGGTTTTACAGCTAATCCTCTCCTCCAGGGTCATAGGCCATTGGTCAGTAGGATTAGGCAGTGGCAACCGTCAGACTGGTAAGGTCTAATCCAGCCCCACATTTAATGTCAAGGCCTTGGAAACCAGGTACTTCCATGTGGCTGTCATAGGTCTTGTCTTTCCCTCTTTCAGTCTAACCCCTGTCCCCATGGCCCATTCTCTGATTTTCTACAATTTTTCCCTCTAACTTCCTTATGATTTCAAACAATGCTGTACTTAATGGGGTCTCAAGTCAAGCTCTCTCCATCTCCTGCTCCCAGGAGAGGCTAATTCACAATGGGTGATGGGTACTGACCTGCCACCCGTACGGGACGAGCAAAGCCAGCCCACCAAAAACAATAAGAGCTGCAGCAAGCATCTGAGGGATGGCTCCTGTGCTGGTTTCTGCTCCCACCTCCTATATTCCCTCTCTAACACTGTTACTTCCTCTTTTTTTCACCCTCCCTCCCTTCAAATTCTTCATAGAATCATTCAGCTTATAGGTCTCCATTACCTCATTGTCAATGTACTTCACTTCCTTCCCTCTTCCTACATACATCTCTCACTCTCCTTCTCTTTCTAAACTAGCTCTCTCCTTCTGGGTCTTAGCTCTGCTTTTGACTTCCAAACGGACACCACCTCTCTCCTGCTCCTATTACAAACTCCCACATTGCACTGTTTCATCTACCCATTTTATAGCCTTGAATGGATGGCAACTGATGGCATGGCTCCACAAACAGGTGTACATGGCTCCACAAACTTTCACATAGGCAGAAAACAAGCCGAGGTTTAAATATTTTGGGTTGCCATCTTGGATTCAATCTCTCCCCTTCTAATGCTTGGATTAGCTCACCTAAACCTGCTTTTCTTTTGCCTTCCATGTCCCCTTTCCTCACTCAAACTTGGCCCAATGCCTCCTCTACTTGCGGGTTTTGTGTAGGGTAACAATATGAGCTGGAGCTTGTTCTCACTCAAGTTTTTTTATGTATGTTCTGAAGTATTATGACCAGGCTAATGTTACCATGGTACTGAGGGCTTTTAAGAAAATTCTACACATTGGCTACGTTTGACAACATTATGCCCCAGGTAGAGATCTTCCTAGGTGGCCTGTACCTGGGTCCCTTAAAGGAACAATACACCAAATATTTCAAGGTGGTGATGCCCTGCAACCCGCACATTGCATGATGGTGGTTGCCAGACTGCCCACACTGCCCTTGGAACCAGCACCAAAAACCACACCATCCCCCCTGAGAGTTATACAGTGATTGCAATTATGTTGGGTGGCTAGCGCACGGCAAATCGCTGACCTTGGAAGACAGACAATGCAGAACAACATAGGTTAGATGTCCGGGTCCGCGCTTCGAAACCTCTGGAAGTTAAGCGCATTATAAATAACCAATTACAATTACATCCTCAATGTTAGATGTGTCAAGAGGAAGTTGATGTTCATCTTGGACTTTCAGAAAATGTGTCCTTCCTGAGTTTTTCTCAAGGTTGAAATGTAAACAATATATAGTCAATGTATATCTTGTAGTAGCCCATCATGTGGTATTTGAGGATGTGGAATTTGGGAAACATATACACATTAAATAGGACTGGGGACAAAAGTGATCCACGAGAAGCATTGAATGGGATTTTTGCAATGGTATACAGGAGAGAGGCAATTTTCACTTGCTGGTTATTATTACTAAGGAAGGATGCAAAACAACATAGGGCAGTGTCATTGACTCCCAGAGGGTGTTTAAGATAACAAAGCAAGATCTTGTGATCTACAGTATTAAGCTTAGCAGAGGATGTAGCTGAAGTCAAGCAGCATAAAGCCAACAGTCAGACCCCCTTATCATTGACCGTGCAGCTCCATGCAGTCCTTTATGAGTAGAAGCCAGACGGATAGTCACGTAAGAAGCTGTTCTTTTTGATATATGATGGGAGCTGTTAGAACACTTCAAGTATTTAAGCAGCATGCAGGAGGACAGATGAGCTTCAGAAATTGGCTAGAATTTCAGGGTCCATCATTAGTTTCTTTGGTAATAGTGATGATCACATGCTTTAATTTGTATGGTAAGTCTCCCTAGCTGTTGGAGGTGTGGATGGATTATTCATCAAAGGAGTGATTAGATGGAGGCAAAGTTTGACAAAGTTTACACTATAAATTGCATAAGAACAAGTATCAAGGAGTTCCCCCCCTTCTCACCTGAGTCCGATCTTTGCTGGATTTCTTGGTCGATGCCTTCTTGCAGACGGATCGGGTCTTGAATAAGGCTGCATGATTCTCTTCCGACACCAGCGTGCATTCAAAGTTCCGGGATGCAACGATCCAGGAATCCGGGAAATTAAGAAAGTGCACTACTTAGCACACGAGTCCAGGAAGTAAGAAAGAAAGGAGAGGGACTAGGAATGGAGTTAGTAGGGACAGAATCAGGGAAGCAATACCGCGAGCTACGGAGCACACGTCTGGTCGCTACTTCGCAATAGCATTGAGATGCACAGAGCTGCGGGGGCGTGGTCTATTAATAGAGCACCCTACGTCCAACGTGTAGAGCGAGGAAGGTGTTTCACGCTGGACGGCCATGTTGGGAGTACCAGGGAGTGTAAGCCCCGTTGAGACAAGGACCAGGAAGTCCAAAAAGGGTGCGTTCTGTAGGTCATGACAACAAGTCTTTCTGGATTTCAGGATCATTAGACTCATTAACTAAGACTTGGATTAAACTTTAATTTCAGATCTGACTGAAATGCAAAGATGGGATATCAGTGAAAGTGGTAATGTGTTGGCTTGGAGAGAGGTTTTCTCTCTATGGAAGGGCATGAGGTCAATCTCACGGAAGATCTTGAACATTTCCTCATTTCAATTTGTCAAAGTACAGCTGCATTTCTTATATTGTGTTTTCTTCATCCCTAGCATAGCACCCTTGTAGCCTTTGTTATTTTGCAATGTCCTTAAACTGAAATGCTGCTTTTCACTGTGTGTAGTTTGTCATTTGCCCTCGCTTTGGTATATTGGGGTAGTCAGTTCACATGTTCGAAAGGATGAGTCTGCCCATTTTCCAGCACCATTAGGATAAGAGATGTCAATCTTCCGAAGGGTTGGAAGATGGTGGGGATGACATTGATGATCTTCACACAGGTCTAATTCATTGTTGGTTGCCACAGTGATCAGCCTAGAACTTGTGTACATTATATCCCTGGTAGCCACTCCTAATTCTGGAAGAAAGGCCCCCAACAGCCATTAAATACTGTGTGCCTGCTCTTGCCACTGTTTCTTTATTCAGTGCTTGCACAAAGCCTTTGCAGGTGCTCTGGCAGTGATGCACCTAGTAAGAGCCAGTGATACTAAAACTTCGAGAGTGTTATTGAACTGCCACCCCCAAACCCCTCTCCTTTACTGTCAGCATGTCTAATTCTTGCAGCTGCAGCACCCTCTTTGGGCCAAGCAATGATGCACCCAGAGGAATCCACACGCCATCTTTTACTCCACCTTTCATCATGAATAACCTCAAGCAGGGTTTATCTTCGACATACCGAATGACCTACTTAATTCACATTCAACCAAGAATGAAGCAATTATCCCATCATGATATTCATTAGTGCCCTTGGAAATGTGAAGAGCTAATCTGGTTGCACTGATGGTGCATATCAATGGTGGGGAAGAAATGTCTACGAATAGGTATTGCTGCTTTCCTTTGTCATCCTAGGAGAAAGAAAATCTGGAGACTGGCCAAGGAGGACGATCCGGGGACCGGGAGCAGAGACCCGAGGGGCCCGGGGTACCGCCCAATATTCCCATCAGGACCGGCGAGGAGAACCGATCGATCCAACCGGATGGAGGAAAAGATGCTGAACTGTGCCATTTTCGGAATTGGAAGAAGATAATGTGGACATACCAGCGCAAGGGCTCAAAACCTCCTTTGCACCTGACTTCCCCTCGACTTGAATCAAAGCGTAGTCGGGCGGGGGGTTTTGTCAAGGGTTTTGACCCATGTTGAATCAATAGACTGGGTAGATGTGGGGATGAGCTGTCGCCGCCCATTATTCTATCCCAGAACAAACTAAATCAATAGACTGGGTGGATGTGGGGATGAGCTATCGCCGCCCACATTCACGCCAGAATAGGAGAACCGCGCAGTTTGTGCGCACACCAAAATGGTCGCCTAACCTTCCACCCACCAGTGCGAGCGTGATGGGCCAGGGGTGCCATGAGTGAAATGTGTGCCAAAGGAAAAACAGCAGTGCCTGTTAGCTTAAAAAGCCCTTTGAAATCACCTTGGTTTCTCTGAATGCAAGCTCAAAATGCCTATTTTCAAACATTGCAGGATATTCAAAAATCTCACTGAACACCAGCAGACATTTGGCAGAATGAAGTTTTGTGTACATACAAAATCTGGAAAGAAAAAGAGCCCAAAACCATGTTCATAACAAAACTGGCTGAGCTGTGGAGGTCAGCAGCTTAAGTTAAACTGAACTGAAAACCACTAAAATCGAAATGTTTAAATTAAATGAGGGACCTACTTTTCAGTGTCACATAGTTTGTAACTGTTGAAATGTCATAGTTTTGAACTTAGAATCAGCATTCTAGCTGCATGTGTAAAATTTGTCAGTTTGATTTGAATGTAGAAAACTGGGAACAAAAAGTGACATTTAGCTGAAACCTGGCTTAATGAAACTGGATTCTGCCTGACAACTACCCCCGACAGGAGTTGAAACTGGATCAACAGCTGTGTTCCCAGGCCTGGCTGCATCCTGCTGCCCCACAAAAAGGAGGTCACATGGCCCTGTTGATTGAAAGGGGAGTGGCAGCTGGGGACTGCAGGAAATTGAACAATGGGCCTTCTTTGGCTCAGGTAAATGCTATATTGGGGGGGCGTAAAGTGGCTTCCTCTTGGGAGAAACTGGGAGGGGCAGTGCCTCTCCTAGCAAGCTGAGCTTGGGGGAAGTGGATAAACCAGTTATTCCACCATGTGATGTGGGAAGCCACACCCCTTTTTGACCAGAGCATAATTTTAAAAAGATAGATAACTCATAGTGCGGACTGGTCAAAATTATATAAGTAATATCATTATTCTTGTGATTTTTCTGTGCACATTTTAAGAGGTGTTAGGACCCTGTGGTATGTTCCTGGGGATAGTAGCGGAAAAAAGGTTGTTACTCCAAATGTATGCATGTTAAAAATCTGACACTTTATCATCTGTAACCCATATCCCTGGTGCACATTTGTGTAAAATCTGGAAAGGTTTAGAGATCGTTATCTGGATGAAAAGGGGAGAATTCTTTCATCAGTGGACACAACATCGTACAAAGACAGGGATCGGATGGTTTGGTGCTACTGAAAATATGTTAACTGGACCTATAATATTAGAAAAATGGTACATAGATAAATATGTATTTGGGTCAGAAATAGATTTGTGTGCAAATTGACCAGGGGAGGATCCTCTGACCCATAAACAGACCTCATCATGATGACAATCCATTTCCTTCCCCCAATCATGGGAGAGGGGAGAATTGGGCCAATGACAAGTAGAGAGGGGCAGGCTTAACTAGG
The DNA here is from genome assembly GCF_040938575.1 of Ambystoma mexicanum. Classification (NCBI taxonomy): domain Eukaryota; kingdom Metazoa; phylum Chordata; class Amphibia; order Caudata; family Ambystomatidae; genus Ambystoma; species Ambystoma mexicanum. Next base: position 929,186,634 of record NC_090928.1, on the reverse strand, counting down.
CCCAGGCACACACCCATTTTCAAAACACATAAAAAGAGACTGCTGGCACAGGTAGAGACTTTCAATTCCATTTGCTGCGGAGCATGCTGACCGACGACTTCACATCCAGACTTCAAATCCATCTATCTCCAGAACCTGAATCAGAAATTTACTCCAGAATTTGCAGCAGAGAGGCCTGAATCGACCAGCTGGATTCTCTTCAGCAGGCCTCAAAACCAACCAAACTATTCAACAGCCGGGCGAGCTGTTTGAATTTTTGCCAAGAATTTTTGCAAGAACCTGTAGCAGTATCCAGAAAGCATTGCTGTATCCGGAACCTGAGAGAACCACAAACCAGACCGTTGTGAGCAGATCCGGTGCTTGACAGACCCAGAGAGCAGAGCTGACCCAGATAGCCGTGACTTCAGAACCACCCACCGGAAGTCCCGTCCAACCTGACCAGACCGTGACGAGGCCTATTTCAAATTGATATTGTGAGTACCTAGCAGAACTGTGTAGAACCAATCTCTTAGTTAAAATAATCTAATCCAAACTATTTTAACCTAAGTAGAACAGCCTCCTAGAAATCGTGTCACCTGTCAATTCTGCAGCTGCAAGCTGTCACCTGTCATTTTGAGTGTATTTTAAATCCGAAAAACTACCTTTATTTAATCGTCCATATCTCTGGAACCGTTTGGAGCGGAATTTAACTTTCATTTTAAAGCTGTGATTCTAGGCTTTCCAACAAACCTAGAACCGACTTCCTACTCCCTACAGTTTTCCGTAATCGTGAGACTCGCACTCGCGAAATTTACTGCGATTTGCGATTTGGCCCGATTTCTTCATCTGTAGAAATCAGCAGCTTTTTGCTTCTCTTTGCTAAAATTCGTTTGCAATCTGCTGATCATTCATAGAGTATTGTTAAAGTGAGCCTGAACTAATATAAAGTAGCCATCACCTACCCTGAACCTCTAGAGGGAATTAAAAGCAATTTTAGCACCTTTTCACTTCCTTGCAAACCACATTAAAGTAATTTGCCTGTGTTTAAAACTCATCCCTGTTTTCTCTAAGCTTGCTGGGGGAACTGGAACTGTGTATTGCATTATGAAGTGTGATTTGTTGGGATTCTTGAAGACTGTGTGCTCTCCTTCCATTTCTTGTATTGCATAGGGGGGGAGTGAATTGTCAAAAGAAAACGTGATCATATTACCTTTTGCTAAAATCATAACAAGTTATTTCTGTACTGCATTTTATTCCACCTTGCATTTCCTTGAAACCATCAAGCATTTTCAGCTACCTCATCCTCTACACTACTCCTAAGTAACCAAATCAGTGTACCCCTGTAACATTATCCATTGTTGATCACGGTCATATTCTGAAGTGTGATATCAGTTATCAATTTATTTATAAAGTGTGATAGATATATATTGTTGAATTGTCCAAATAAACCCTTTTAATTTGCAAAACAAACCTACTTCTTGGCTCAGTGGGGTCAGGGGGATTCTAAGAGGGGGGTGTTATACAAGGGTTGTCATCCAGAGTACTGAACTGGATATAAAAATACATCAATAAGGGTTTTCCTCAGCATCCCAGACTAGGCATTGACTTAGCTGTAGTGTTGATTGAATATCGCTTACACACCCTAGAAAAAGAGGGTGGGCTCCTTCCTTAGCCTAGGCTGCCATTCTGATGGCAGCCATCTTAATTGTATGGTTTCACTCTCAAAATACTGACCCTTCCAGCCCGTTCCCTTGGATAGAATTGTGCCAATATAAACAGATTCAAACAGTGTATGCCCTTGTGAATCCATTTTTGGTGACCTGGGCGGAATCTAGCTCGTGTTGCTCAGTTTCCCTGAATGGTAATCTCCTGCAGGCCAAAGACCCCAGATATAGCATGTTTAGAAAGGTTTGTTGTAAGTTCCTGGCTGCAGTCTTGATTTTATACTAGCCAATGAACTATGTGAACCCACAAGTGAAGGGCAGGGACATAATTTGGAGGTCACCAGGGGTCACAGCTGCGACCCAAACTTAAAAGAAAAAATATTTTTGGGTCCATACCACATCTGGTGGGTCCCCGGCCCAGTCCTCGCCCATCAGGGTGAAGGCTGGGCCGGGGAAGCACTCAGTAGGGGTTTCAGCTGGCTGTGACACGTGGCACATGTTGCATTCCACGTTCATGCCACGTTCAGCTCCAGCCTCTTCTCCCTTGGCTTCCTTGCAGCTCAGATACAGTAACCAGGAAGTTCTCACACCTTCTTGGTTCCTGTTTGTAAGCAGCGCGAATGATCTAAGGGTGGCCTGGAAGGACAGACCATAGCTCCAAGAAAAAGGTAAGAAGGCTTTAAAAAATATCACGTGTATTTTGCATGTGTGAAGTGCATGTCAGATTTATGTATGTGAATGGTGGGTGAATGAGAATGGATTTGATGTGTGCTTTTGAATGGTTTGTGTGGGTGTGTGTCTGTGTAGAGAATCCAATGAGTGGATGTAACAGAAGATGTGAGTGACTGGTGGGTGAATGAGAAGTGATGTGATGTGTGTTTTTCCAATGTTCTGGGTGTGTGTGTGTATGTGTGTGTTCCTGTGTAGAGAATGCATTAAGTGAATGGGTGTGTGCCTGTGTGGAGTGTGTGGAGAATGCAATGAGTGGATGGGCCTGTGCCTGTGTAGAGAATGCAATGAGTGAATGTAGGAGAAGGTGTGAGTGAGTGACTGGTGGGTGAATGAGTATGAATGTGATGGTGTGTTTTTAAATGTTCTGGGTGGGTGTGTACCTGTGTAGAGAATGGAATGGGTGGAGGTAAGAAAAGGTATCTGAGTGAGTGATTGCTGGGTGAATGAGTATGAATGTAGTAGTGTGTGTTTCAATGTTCTGGGTGGGGTTTGGGGTGTGCCTGTGTGGTGGATCCAGTGTGAGTGAATGTGAGAGGGGATGTATGGGTGAGTGACCAGTGGGTGAAAGGGGATGCATGTGTGTGTAAGGCCCTGGGAGGCTGGGGAATCACAGAATAATGTTGCCACATCCTTTATTGACTTCAAGTGTTACTTGTATTTTCGGGCAGAGCCAAGTTTGTGTGTGTGATTACCTAGCTAGACTAGCATTTTGGTGCAGTCAGTCTATCCATTGCTTACTGTGGCATGACAATTATTACTCAGTATCATTATAAAAGCAAGCATGATAAGTAGTGTTACCTCGCTAGACTGATGTTTCGTTGTAGCAGCCTGTATATCTTTTACTGTAGCATGCATTTTTATTAACTGCGCATCTATGATGAATCAAGCATGATAGGTGTTCTTAGGGGACTAGACTGATTTAGAATGGAACCAGTTTAGACAGGTTATCATATTGTGAAATGTCATTTTTAATGACCAAACCAACGGGAGTATGTTCTTGCATGGGAATGCTGGCACATATTGGCAGACACAGTTTTGTGCCCAGTGCCAGTAATGATTCTATAACAAAACATTGTAAAGCTTACATGAAACAAGAATATGGTCTTATATGGGAATACTAGCATATGTTGGTGGAACCTGGAACTTGGAAATTTATGGGCACAGCAGCCTGAAAATGTTTTTATACTGGCATATATTTCAGGGACCAGCATGATAATGCATTTGGGCTATGCCCTGTGCATTTTGGTGACGTGCATCTATTGTACTTTTTTTCACGATTTACCCTGCACCCTACATATACGATTGTTGGCCTTTTACTCAAATATTGGCCTTTTACCCACATTTTCACAGAAAATGGGTTGTGTAATGCACCATTTTAAGTCATTATTCAAAACAATTTCTCAGGCGAGGGAGACGTATCCCCCCTGACCCACCCCAAACCCATTTTCTTTAGTTTGGGCTCCCTTGCTACGCTTGTCGCAATCACATACTTGTGACAAATATTTACACCCTCCAAAAAAGAAAACTCACCAGCCAACCGTCGTGGCTGGTATATTTGTGGACCAGGCACCTACCCCTTCTTCTTATGTTACGTTAAACATTTAAACTTTGATTCAAAATTTTTTTTTACTCCTTTCACTTGCAGCGGTATAATCATCATGGACATTGCGCACACGTGGTGGTCCGGATCGGCCCGGCATGTGGCATGTCCTATGCTTTGTTAAGGAGCTAGGGGTAGGGCACAGTGAGGCTCGCAGGGGAGCCGCTAAATGTTGTGCTACACCATTGGGCCCCACTGGTACTGACAAAGTCTGCCAGTGAGTCCCCGAGTGAGAAGCAACTCGTGCGTGTTCTCAATTTAAATTACTGTGTGGTGCCATGGATTTATGTGTGCAGCAATGATATTACATCAAATGGAGTTTTTAAAAAAATAAATCCTCTGACACCCAGTATAATGCTTAGATAATAAAAACTATGAGGGATCTTGGGCATATTGAAAGAACCTTTGCCAGGTATTATACTCCAGCAAAGATAACATTATCAGGTGCTCTCCCTTGTGTGCACACAGACCAGTCTAATTGGTTTCTTCTATCATATTGGTAGCTGACTCATAAATACATTTATAACTAGGGAATTTTGTTGATAAAAAATCCTAGTCAATGATATAATTTTCAGTCCCTGCTCATTCAGCATTTTTCTCCTGGGTAAACAGCAGAGCACGCCTCCCCAGGTCAGTGCTTTTTTGGCTTGTTTAACACAGCAATACCACAGATAACGCATACTTCTGTGTCCCTTGATCTATAGATGTTTCATACACTAGCTGTAGCCTGCGTTAGAGATTTCGGTTACCCTGTTACAAATGCTGCATTATGTATATTTTACATATAGCCCGCACGTCGAATCTGGAAAATGATATTCCCCAAATGTGTTATTGTGGACAAATCATGCCTCCCTCTGTGCCTTGGTTCTTACATGTGGCTGTAATGAGAGCGCCTGGAAACACAGGTGCTAGATGCATCTGAAAAAGCTGAATGTCGTTTGCCATCACTTCCCATGATGTCACTTTGGGGTGGGGCCAAATGACATCATTTCCTCTGATGATGTCAGGGGGTCAAGGGTCATGTGCCGTCACTTCCGCTACCCCTGACATTTTGGTGATGATGTCCCCGGTGAAGGGTGGTGTTCCTTTTATCCTCCGTACAGCTCAAATGAAGAATGGGAAATAATTCCCTGTTTAAACTTGATGCCCATATGATTTTAGAGATATTAATCATTTATGTAGTTATAGCGCTTTTATTCAAAGCGCTTTAGAAAGAAAATGTATTATTACCTATTCGAAAATGGTGCTCACTTTATAGACCTGGGAAGGATGAAAGGCAGAGTCTATATTCCTGGGACTTGAACCTGCTACCTGCAGATCACACACAGATTGCAGCAGCAAGCACTTAACCTGCTGAGCTATTGTACCAGATATTAATTAATGCATGTAGGGCTGTGAGGTAAGGAAGTGACTTTTTCCTGAACAGACAATTTTGACTACACTTGAAAACTTTTAGCTGAGTCAGTTACAAAATACATTAACACTATTTTTCAAGAGGAGCTGAGATGAGTCAGGTGAGCAGGGGAGAATAGGAGCTGCAGAAAGTGAGAGGTAGGGTTGATTGGAGAGATTTGTGAGATGTTCTTTGAAGAGTAGGATCTTCAGGTCCCTCTTGAAGGGTAGAATGGAGAGAGACAGTATTTGTATTGGTTACTTAGATGGGTGAAGTGCAGGAAAAGGTGTGTTTGCCTTTTTTACCACATAAAGTTCTTTTTCTCTAGTCATACAGTGCCATGACGTGTGCTGGTGCACTAGCCTTTGTGGTTGGTGGGGTTCTCAAACAAGAACAATGGTGTTTTATTTGTGACTGTGGGATTTCTTGAAATTGATCTGTTCTTAAAGGGGTCAACATTGCAGATCCTGCAGGATGGTGGAGAAAAACACAGTTTTACAAATGTCTTGACTTATTTATGAAACGGACATATTTTTGACAATTCCTGAAATTGCATATAAACTGCTGCAAAACCTAAGTATTACAATTGAACCATAACATTAACATTTTGTGTGAAATAGAAAACACAATTGTGTGTGTCCTGTAAAGCATATTCAGAGGGGTTTAGCAGCAAGTAGGCCTAAAAGGCATTGGGCCTCATTACGAGGAAGGCGGTAGGTGGTTAACGGCGCCTCTACAGCTGCCTGCACCATTAACCCTATACCGCCTCATTACGAGGTCTGCTCGCGGCTCTCCGCTAGCAGACCTGGATGCTAACCATGGGCCCGTCATTAATGGGCCCGTTGTTAGCATCCTCCTCATTCCCTCTGAGCCCTATGGGGGCTCAAATGGAAAAGGGGATGTACCGGGTCCGGGTTCCTGGAATGGGGGAATACCAGGCCCTCCAAGCTCAGAATGGCCCGGTATTACCCCATTCCAGGAACCCGGACCCGGTATGGGGGTAGCCATGACGCTAGCGGCATGGCTACCTTCATACTCGTAATGGGGCCCATTATTTAGCTCTTGAGCAAAAGGCTCTCAGCAGGTTTTCAACATTATATACTCAAAATGAATATGATCACTTCTCGAACGTTTATACAGGCAAATGAACAAGTCGACTTTTCGTTCAGTTAAAGCACACACAGTTATGAAAATTAAATTGGATCTTGTAAGCCTGGTCTTTCCTAATAAATTATATCAGTGATGGCCTTGAATGCAAAGCTACTGTAAATCTCACAATTTGATTTCCAGAATACATGGTAAATGTGTCAAGTGTAGGGGATAGAAAGTCCAGGAAGACCAAGATATTTTAAATTCATATTCCAGTTTAAAAGTATTCTTTCTCTCGGTCCTGTTAATCTTGTTTCTGGCGGTGTAGAGAGATCCATTTTACTAGAAACTGATGTACTTCGCTTTAGAAATTCTGAGGCTGATGTTCCAGACTGTGCACAGGCTCCAGGGCACGATGGGAAGGCCCTGCTGTCTCCTCCTTTACATGGAGATTTGGACCTCATTACGAGTCTGTCGATACCCTGCCGATGCTACTGGTGGAATACCGGCAGACTCGCCTTACCGGTACCAGCGACCGGTAGCCAGGTGTTATCAGGATATTACTGGTGTTGGCAATGGCGGTAAGTTCCAATTCCATTGACTCCCATAGGACTCCATGGGATGGGACTGCTGAAGCACCAGCACTATTGTTAACGGTGCTGGTGCTTCAGTGATTTCTCTGCTGGTAGGGGCCTGAACTCCTGGCAGGTCGGGCCTGCTGGTACTTCACTGCCCCTACCGGCAGCCGGAGCCGGTAGTACCGGCCGTTTTCCCAGCTTTTTTCCCAGAGCACCTAACTCCTAATGACCTCCACTGCCTTCTAGCAGCTACATTATGCATTGTGAAAGTAAAACAGAACATGAGAGTAGCCCACTGGAATAGGAATTCAATGGGGTCAGGGCAAAAAACATTGGCAAAGCCAATTGGTCTGACTTCGTAAGCATAGATCACAATTTCTTTTTTTGTAATGTTCCCACTGGAAAAAATAGTACTTTTATGTTTGCGCAGTCAGATCTGCTGGTTGTTGGAATGCTTCTTCCTGTAGATTTGCCGCTGGAGAGAACCTCCAATGCTTCCACTTCATAATGTTTGCAAGATTGCCAAGATCCCGGTTTGCTCTGCAGCCTCATTTATATTTGAATTTCTCTGGCGGCCAGCACCTACCACGCGTGAACAAGAAATCAGACAGGTCTCCTTTAAATACCCATAAGTACTTGTTTGAATTGGACCCTGCCTCTTTCTTCTTGTAAGTCCAAGTGCATGTTCGAACAGGGTGGATTACAAATGGTTCAGTGAAGAGAGCTGAATGTATGGTCAGTGTTTGCAAAAATACTGTAAACGTGTTCACTCTAACTTTCATATTTTTCAAAAACAGTGTTCAAAACACAAATGTATTCTTGGTCAGAAAACTCTCTAGAAATACACTGATAAGAAATGTAAAAAGTCTGCTTTAAAGAAAGTTGGCCACCAGCTTTGTAAAACGTAATAGATGCAAATGGCCTAAAGCCAGTCTGCAGTACATTGAATTCTTTAACTTCCATGATGTAATTGTTTGTTTGTGCATTTATATAGCGCTTACGAACCCTCAGGTATCTGAGCGCTGCTTATTTCCCGTGTGTGGAGCTCATTTATCGATCTCGGAAGAATGAAAGGTTGAATTTGGCCCTACCAGGATTCGAACCTGCATCAGCAGGCTCTGCATAGATGTCAAAGCGAGCGCTCTACTCGCTGTGCTATCTGACCGGCTACTGCTACTACTAATTCCTTTTCTTTCCCTCGTGGAGAACCAGACTTGTCAACATCTGTTTGACCATGATCACAAGTCTGTTCTGTAATGCATTCTTCCATTTCCCAATCCAAAATGCTTTTTTTCAAATGTTCTGTGGTGTTTCCATGATCACAGGTCTGTACTGCAGTGAATCCATTTATCGCCAATTTTTGCCACGTGCTGATTGGTTCCCTGATTGCTTACTTTCCCTCCCCATGGAGAACTAGACTTGACAACATCAGTTTTACCTTGATCACAACGCTATATTGTAATGTAATGTGATAAATCATGGTATCTAACAATGCCTTTTCTTTCCTCCAGGAACACAAGAGTTGACAGAGTTGTTCCTGCCAAACATAAAAAGGAGAAACTGCAATTAGTGTTCTAATCTCCTTTACCGATTTGCCCCTTGTATCCACATACAACAGGAGAGCTTGCAATATACTCTTGGCCGAAGACCCCAAGGATACACTGCAATGAGTGTCTCTAGCTACCAATGCTGATGTATATCCTTTCCTCCCCATGGTAAACAAAAGCTACGTTTCTATGGTGTTTGGCCAGGATCACACGTTTTGCCAAAAATCCATTCATTGCCAAGTGCTGATTGCTTTCCTTTCCTTCCTGCGAATACAAGTGCTCTGGATATGCAATTTGTGCAAGATCACAAGGCACTCGTTGATACAGTTAAGACAAACACACGCTCTCCAACACCATCTTGTTTTAACACCTTGTATACTGAATAGTTTTGTCACCTTTCTGTACATATAATTAAGCTGACTGTGGTGTTGTGTATATACCAAACGTTTGCACACTCACAACATACCTGTAAACAGTATATATTGCAATATTAAGTTACAATATATATTGTAATAGTGGTAAGGAGGCCTGTGCACATGGGCCAAAGTTGTGTTGAATGGAGGTTTCCCATCATTGTTTTTTTTGTAAAAATTTCCATTGAGCAGCTTTTTCTTGGGAAGTAATGTTGGCATGAAAATGTTTGTTGCGTTCACAACTGTTTTCCTCTTTAAGGGCTCTTTCTGCATCTGTCATATTTATTCTACGGGCTGCAGAGTGTGATCATTGCATGTCCCCTTGGAGAGCTGTTTCCTGAACTGTCACATTGGCCCAATTCTTTCATTTGCTTGCAGTATTCTTTTCACGTTGACTTGCCCTTTGTTGCTCAGTCATATTCGTTTGACGAATATGTTGAGCCTCATTTCTTTGGTGTTTAACGTTTTCTGCATCTTCATGTGCTAAAATTCTCTTAGGAGGCATTGTGGAGGAGTGACATGCTGAAAATAATTGTATTTACAGAAAGCCCTCAGTATGGGGAAAAAAGTTATTTATTTTGGTATGTTATGGAAATAGTGCTTAATCAAATGAGTTATTGTTTATATATTTTTTATGCAAATATTTTATTAGTGTGATGTTTTCATTGTCATAGAACGTTATTAGTGGGATACAGAAGATACAGTGGGAATCATTAACAAAGTAGGACCAGTGTATATCCTAAGGAAACAGCTCCCTCTAGCGGTGATAACAGGCGGAGCGAGCAGTCTCTACTGCGCATTACTGCAACAGACAAACATACATCTGGCCTTTTATTATATTGTATGTATGGGGTTTAGTTTTCCTAGCAAACACATACACAATTAAAGCACTTTTTAAGCTACATAAAAACAATTTTAAAACATAAAAGTTGTAAATATGTAATAGGAGTGCAGTCGTACATGAATCTTGAAAATTCTTTTTTGTGTGCTGTAGGACTATGGAGGTTTATGCAGCCTCCCACACCAAAGACACGTGCCTAGCTGCCCCCTTATAACTCACTCTGTAACTAATATAACATGGAGCAGAATAGACCTGCTCATCTGTCCCTCTTTGCTTATAATTTTAGCCAGACCTAAAAAGAAAGCAGCATCCCATAAAGAGGTCTGCTTGAGTTCCAAGCAATGAAAATACAAGTAAACATTATTCAACTGGATTACACAATTAGACCCAATAACCTGTGTGTAACAGCAGACATCTTATCGTATGTGACCAGAGAATTGGCCTTGTTGTTTTCCATGGATTCAAATCCAAGAAATATCTTCCAGGCCCATCTGCCGCACAAAGCTGCAGATGCAAATAAAGGCTTATATCAGTACTGGAAAATAATCTGATGCACAAAACACAACACCTGACCACTTGTGCTACATAGAGCTTAACACCATGATGGATCCAGCACCCCACACTACCACGCTCGTCTGGCACCACGCAGTAATGCTTGTATCGGGTTCCCGAACCAGTAGGCTGGTCATGGCGCCTCGATCAACTAGGCTGAGCTTGATACTCTATGCCTCATCCTCACCACCCTGTCCCCACTGGCATGACAGCTCTGTGCACCCCATCAACCACTATACACTCTTACTTTAATCCACCAACTAAGCAGGACTGGAATCTTTATAGTAATTATATGTTTCCCAAATCCCACTGCTTAATAGGAGTAGATGTGTACAGCGCTGTCAGATGAATGTGAACATGTTTCTTGTGTTACTCTTTGATTAGAGTTTTGGTTTGGGAAGGACCAGCTCCTGAGCCTCACAGAGAATAACTTGCCATCTTGATAAAACATAGCATAAGCACTTGCTCCTTGGAAATGTCACGATGTGCCTTGTGAAGCTACTCGAAGAAGAGGGGCCCTTGTGCTGAGCAGGGTATTGATGTCTGTAATAGCTAACAGGGTTGGTATCAAAAATTGATCTTTGGCAGAATGTCTTGCAGATCAAAGGCAGCATTTGAGTGCAGCCTGTTTTATTGCGTTTACTGCATGCTGTAGGTTGCAGAAATGCTTAAATCTGAAGTAGAGCCAGCCTAGCCAAATACCTCAAGGGTCACCCCTAATTCTGGGACATATACATCTCAGATTGTGGCTTTTGCTATGGAAAATGTAGCTTACGGAATGAACTACTGTACTTTGAGCTGGTAAGAAAGTTCAGTAGTTGGGGCATGTGTTGCTCATATCTGTCTGAGCTCCACATCGCATGTTCAAATCCCGGCAAAAGCTACTCAACCTTTCATTCTGCTGACACGAATAAACAGAAGAACTTTGCTGAAAACGCTATATGAATAACAAATTAGTATTAATTTCACTTGGCCATAAGGAATCAGTAGCTTATGCTGACCCTTCACCATTTTTGTTATAAAAGCCACGAGTTGCTTAATGTGAACCAATCTCGTTGGCTCATTCCCATCGCTTAGATTTTCCGGATGACCAATATTATTTTCTGTGACCTTGGCATTGTTCTCCATTTGAGAACACATCATGAAGCTGGTTCCTCTGATCTTCATGGAGGTCTCATTGATCTTTAAAATCAAAAGCTTCCCTCTTTTTCATCGTTCGACCTGTTACTGAAAGAAGGATGACTCCAAAGTTCATGTAGAAACGTGATTTATTTTAAGCACAGTACATACAAACCCCCAGCACGTCCTTCCTCCAGGCTGGGACACTGGAACTGCTAAAGAACTACTTTCAAGCCTAAACATTCTGAGCTACATCACTCTACCTATAAACATTCCACTAAGAACATGAAGTACATCATCAACAGGCTGCACTTACAACTATGTACATACCAACATGGCAGCATCAACTACTATTGACATAAGCATAATCATTTCAGTTACAAAAATGGGATGCCTATAAACACTGGTTAGTGTGGACCTAGATTGTGCCAGCATGCTATTGAGTTACTGTTGTGTTCGTCTTACCATACATTCTTGCGAACTCTCTTCCGTCTCTCTCAACCTTCAATAAGACTTCCTAACATTCCAAAAATGCATTACAAAACACATTGGGCCTCATTACAAGTCTGGTGGAAACCGTGCCAGTAAAACCCGCAGGTTGCTGCCGGACTTGCAGATTTTTCCGGCACTTGACTTCACGGAAACACCGGGGATATTACAGCCCCGCCAGTCCGTAAAATCAGGCTCTGGAAAATGTAAATCCCCATTCCCATTTGAGTCCCACAGGGCTCAAATGGGAATGGGGAGCACGGAAGCACTGGCACCGTGTGCAACAGTGCCAGTGCTTCTGTGAAAGTCTGCGGGTGGGTGCCATTCCGCCCACCAGGTCTGAGCCTGGCGAGTGGGATGGCACCCGCCCGCAGACTCGTGCGCCGGTCTGGTAACAATGGTGCCGGGAGGCTTACGGGCACCGTTGTTACCGGACCGGCACACTCATAATGAGGACCATATCCATTGAAGCGTGTGCTCTGTGAGATCTGATTGGCCGTTTCAGTATCTCTGTCCATGGACGCATTTAATGCCTGTTACAATCGGACTAACAGGCCAGATTATATCCTGAGCCTACACCAGTCCCTGTGCGCTGTTTGCATCTCTTACCCTTCTCCATAGTGTGCCTTGTAGTGACCACAAGGCATTTTAAGGACTATACAAATGCCCTAAAATGGTATGAATAAAAAATAATACAACCTTTCTGGTCAGTTTTTTACTGTTTTTATTTCAGTTATTTCATTAGTAGAGATAAGGAAATCTCACCTATTCTTTCTGACTCTTCTGAACATAAAGCTATTAAGTTGGAGCATCCTACAAAAATTGGTTCTTTTGGACCGAGGCCTCAAAATCCTAGAAGACATTAACATTATACTCCAGATCTAGAGCAGTCATGTACATACTCAAACATACACTTGGAAAACATGCGAATGCATAGGCACATTGCTTGAGAGACCATTCCTTGTGGTTGGGTGTGCACTATAAAGCTTTTGACCCCTCAGTACTAAGGATGAGTAGGCTCATACTGAATTCTCATAGGAAATCATTCTAGGCTCCGCCCACTCCCGCAGTTAAAGCCTTAAATTATGAACAAATAGGAGATTCCTACCCATGTTCCAACATTTTATGACAAATATCCTGGAGAGGAGGTAGAGGATAAATTGTTGGGTCATTGCTCTCCTAAGAAGCCCATAGCTGCTCTTGCAGTAAGACCATACAGGCCATGATCAGTCCACGAAAAGTTGCCCATGGCTCTAAATTCCCCAACTTCGACGAGAAACTTTAACCCATCAAAAGATTGCTTCAGTATAAAAATAGTAAGCCTCTTCTCATCTGTCATTCTAGCTGAAGCCTGATAGGAATAATTACTTCAGTGTTAATTATGACCTTGAATTCCCAGCAGTATTCAGAACTCGATCAATGACAAAATCTTGTTTGTTATCAGATAATCTGTTCTGATCGCTAAACCATCCCTTTTCCAACATGGATTCAGTGGAACTCCTCCACACACTAATTGAAAGCTCAAACGCCTTATTAAATCATTGTAATGAAAAGATGATAGCATTTTTGCAATGCTACGTTTCCTACGAATTTCCTACATTTGGACTTGGTAAGGATATTTCCCACTGTTCAGCACCTGGCCGTCCTTAAGCGCAATCGGTCATGACTTGTGAAACAGCTTAAGTCTGTATTCACTGTAACATATTGTATTTATGTATGTGTGCCATGCATTAAATCAAACCTCTCATGCAATGTATAGATTGCATTTTAACTTACACATACATCTTACACAATTCATCCTAAAATAAACAAATACGTCATAAAATGTAGGTAGAAATATTGCTATTATAGGTCTTCTACAATCTATCAACACCCTAGGTTATCTACTAGTACAAATACAATGGCCCTCATCAGGAGGTTGGAGGTAACCATGCCGCTTTTAGCGGCATGGTTGCCTCCTAACCGCAATCCGGGCCCAGGTCCCTCGAATGAGGACTTACCGGGCCATTGCAACCTTTGCGGAACCGGTAATTCCCCGTCCGAGGAACCCGGACCCGGGCCATCCCCATTCCCATTCGAGCCCCCATAGGGCTCAATGGGAATGGGGATGGAGCTAACAACGGGCCCGTTAATGACGGGCCCGTTGTTAGCTCCCTGGTGTTCTCGCGGGACCGGGTATGGACGCCTGGTTTTTCCAGGCGCACATTGCGGGTCCCGCGAGGAGACCTCTTGGTAGGGCGGAATGGGTTTACCGGCACCGGCACCTTTACCGGTGAAGGTAAACCCATTCCGCCAACCTTATGATGAGGGCCAATGTCATTCTTTCTATGAAGCAGTCTAAGCCATAGCCAGAAACCCAAAACCGCTGGGTTTAATTTCAGTTGAGTGCATTGCATCATCCGATGCCATATGATTACCGAATTCAAAGTGATAATATCGCCCGCAAGCCGTCTAAAACAAACGTAACAAATCGTATTAAATGCTCCACATTCCGGACACAAATGCATTCATGTTTCCAAGCTGTCCTCTTGTTTACAAAGCCTAGAGTTTATTTTACTGCTCTTACGACCAATCGCTTGTAAGGTACGTAACTGATTTACCCTAAAAAGCATGAAATGTCTTCTGCAGTTAGGATGAGAAAACTCCTCATGTCAAATTGCCTCAGCGAATAAGCAGGCACACATTTGATGTATTTTTTTGGCAAACCCTTAGTAGCCACCAATTGTGCATTAATTTCCCAGACTTTCGATTGAATTTTCATTTATATGTCACACATCTTTGGGCTCTTAGCTTGGGACCAGCCAAGCCTGGCCCCATTATAAGTTCTGAAATCATAATCTATGTTAGCAAAAGCCTTCCTTTACGAATTGGCCTCAGAAACCATTTCTTCCTTAAATATCCCCAATAGGGGACCTGCACTTGCAGTTTTTAGATGTATTTAAAAGCTGACTTGTATTGCCCTGGCCTAGGTAGAACGTGAAGCCAATCCAAGCTCTAAAGGTATGTATTCATACAGGCTGATCAAACCCAGGAACAGGTGCGAACTGATAAGGGGGCAACTGCCCCCCAACCCCCATGCTGGTTGGGCTGTTTTCAGCTCGTTGGGCCAGAGCTGAAAAATGTATAAAAAAATAATTGAAAAAAGACAAAATCCCTCAGAATCTAGCCTGCCTCGGATAAAGAGAGTGCTACAAGGCCTGCTCAGCTTCTGTGTAGATGGGGCGCGGCACTCGTCTTTGTTCAGCAATGTTGTATATGTGCCTGGGTGGCCCCCACAGAGAGTGAGCAAGCCAGAGAAGAGTCTAGGCTGCTGGGGCAGGTGCATCTTGCCCAGCAGCAATGTACACATTTAAATGACAGGTTATATAACCCTGCATGGTGATATTGGCAATATTGTGCCCCATAAAACTTGAGTCGGTTACAATCCACAGCAGCTTATCACAGCGCCTACTTGACAAGGAAGTAAGGGTCCACACCTCATTAGAGTTTGTCTTCAGTTTCATTCTGCAAACATGCTTCCCCTATGTTCTGGTGAATATATCTATTACTATTGAGTTCCTTACGAAAACGAGTTTAATAGCACCCTCAACAGCATCCATAGATGTTACTATACAGTGGTTACAGAAATGGCTTTTGGTGGTACTCATCTTTGCATATAGTTGTACAACACTCACAAATGGACTTGACATTTAGGTATTCATTATTAGTAGACTACAAACTAAGTGGGTCATTCAGAGTTGGGTGGATTTTCTTAATGAAATACCGGTTGATAAAGTTACCACTTCCTTCGTGGTATTTCTGAAAATCCACCAAATTCAAGGTTTACCACCAGCGGAGGTACAATTTCTGGAATACCTCCAAAGCCATTTAGAAATACCACCACCACCGATTGTAACATTTCAACATTTATGTCACCCATTTTTACGATCAATGTGGATGTAGAAATGGATTATGTACAATAGTAGGCCATGGAACTACTGTAAATATTTGTATGCACACAAGGGAAAGGGTAATTCTGATAATTGTGTGCATTACATTGGTAAGTTGGTGAGGGGTGCAATCAAACCATGTGTTCACCCCCTAAACAGACCCTTTTAAAAAACATTTTCACATTTTCTGAAGAAAGCCCACCTAAAATACTGCTGCCATTATTTCTGATGGTATCTGACGAAACCCTGAATTGAGTGGATGGTAAAATCAGCAGTATTTGCCCAATACTGCCAATTTTACTGTTGCATCCTAATCCTGATTTGCCACTAATTCTGTAATTGTGTTTCATTGTCTTGTACAGAACATTCGTATCTTGTGTGGTCAACAAAAGACACAAATGGAAATCAAGAATGGTTTCATATATAGATACATAGTGACATGAACACAGATACAGCCTACCACCTAAAAAGTCTCAAATACACTCAAACACATAGCCACAGTTACAGAGACTGAAACACATACATACACAAAAAAACACACACGCCACCTTTCTTGAATGCACAATTTCATATAATAGGTGGCTCTTGCTCCCTCTACATTAGCAGACCCATGGCTGACTCCTCTTGCAGTTCATTCTGACTCCATGAATTGAAATATATTATGGACTTTCCCAGGAAGGGCAACTTGGAAGCACAATAAAAGCCAAGTCCCCTCAGCGTCTTTTGCTCTGCGCTTTCCAAGTGCAAACCTCATTGCGACAATTACCATTAAGACCCTGGCCACAGCTACTTCTAGTGTCTGGCTGAGGCTGTCAACATGTGAGCCAGGGCAATGGAAGGTGGTGAGGGGTGAGACATGGGCTTGGTGTGATGGACAATTAAGGGGAGTGTCAAGGAATTAGTGACTGAACAATGTGGGCAAGAGGAAGGGGTGGATGCAAGGTAAGGGAAAGGGATTGAGTTAAGTGTGAAACAATGGGGCAAAAGGGGAAAATAGGTCTGAAAGTTAATTGTAAGGAATGGGGCATCAAGAATTTGGTGCAAGGGCGGAATATCGGAGGGTAATTGGTAAGGAAAATAGGGTAAATGTGACAGAGGTCCACATCTGGAAAAGTAACTAGTTGATTGATGCTGAGATCTCTGTTTGAACTGCATGCCACTGCACTCGATGGTGGGACTAGCTTAACCTCTTTCTTATTCTGACTTATGTTTCAATTAAGGCTTATCTTATATTTTTTCAGGTTGCTTTATCATGTGACTTGGTGCGTTTAACGTACACACAATTGTACAGACTAATTTAACAATAAAAGTGTTTTTTATCATGGTTATCTTAGTCTGTACATTTGTGTGTACTCTCAGATGTAATTGCCTCATAATACAGGCGATTAATAAGCTTACCTCATGTGGATAAATTCATGCTTTGGAAGCTAGATTTATTGAACAATGTCCTAGTGTGGCCCTTGAATAAAAACTGCTGAAAATATTTTGTTGTTTCTAATATTGAAGACTAACTTATATACCCAGCATTGCCCAGGATTTCATTTTCTCATAGCTACTATTTGTTAGACATACCTTAAGGTAGCATTATGCTTTTCGGAAAGGCTACATAAGAAAGGTGAAAAAGAAAGATTCACTACATTTTTTGATTATTTAATATTTGAAAAATAAAATGTTTTTTATAAAAACTGCAAAACACAATTGTTTTGTTCTTTTTAAAAAATCATTCTGAAACTTTATAACTGTACATGAGAAAAAACATGGAGATTCCTGAGCAGCATGTTGATTCTAAGGCTTGTTATTAAACAACATTTTTTGTCTTTCCAGTTGGAATAAAGATACACAACTGATTCAGGGAACCCACTCTAGAACACGCTATGTGTGACTGCCCGTGGCAGAAACATTGATTCCAAGTTGATACCAGTGCACTTGATTGACTGGCCCTGTGCCTTGTTGATTGTGATACCGCATGCCAGCCTGAATGGGAGCTCTAGGTGCTTGAAACTGAACGGCATGTCTGTCGGAATGAGTGGAATGTGGGGGATGAATACATCTTCTGTTTTTCCCTTCTCAGTCAACACTGTTGCTTCAATTACGTTAGGCAGCAATTCTTTTAACACACAACCATGTGTAATTACACATCCTAGGTGGGTCGAGATTGCGAAGCAGCATGATGGGTGACCCAACTTTCAGTCGAAGGTGATGTGGTGGCAATCCCGGGGGGGGGGTCGAGTGAGTTGAGGAATTCTTTAGATTGTTTACGGCTTCGTCAGCATCGATTGAGTTGTACTCAGTAACTGTGCCCGGAAGAATATCCTGAATCTGGTTATTAATATCATTGACAGAATAAATTTTAGCAGTAAGGATGGCTCGTTGAAACAGCCACTTGTGAAATAACACTTTAGCACTATTTGTAAGAAAGTAACAGAAATGCCTGTCGCACCTCTTCATACAGCAACAAGTTGGAAACATCTGGAATGCTACCTACCTTCTCCTTCGTCTCTCAGGTCCATTCGCCTCCCATACACCTAGCCTTCGCCTCCTATATGCCTTCGCCTTTCGCTTCTCATATGCCTTTGCCTCCCATATGCCAACACTTCGCAAAGCTACAAACCCACAAACAAACATTTTTGGACTTTTATATTTATAGTTGGAATAGGAGAAGATGAAGCCTGTCCTGCTCTCTAAATTGGAAACTGTATAATCAGGAAGAAAGGGTTAAAATACCGACCTTGCACACTTCTTGCATTATGTGATCCTGAGCAAATCACTTTTCAACACTATACCTTATTTTCCTTAACTATCTGTAGCGACATGTGTTTATAATGTATAGTGTTACTCCATAAATAAATATCATTTTACCATTTATATAATGCGTTTATATAATGCATATTGGCAGTGAGGCGGGATGCCAAGTGAGGGTCTTATGTTGAGGGGGATCGATAGACAGGGTACAGGTATGAGGTTTCGTGTTGCAAGCTGGGGAGGCGGGAAGCCAGGGATGGGTATTTTACAATGCGGGATCAATTTTGGCTCTTAGAGAGAACGCAGACCCCAAAACTCAACCAATAAATTCTCTAGATTCTCCATCTCTTTATATTGGTTTAAAACTATTAATTGGATGTAATTAGATGGCAGAAGATGTATCCTGCTGTTAAATTGTAAACTGTGACGCTATGAAACCTGGACTCAAATACCAGCTTTCTGATTTTTCACCAAATGATATTATACTTGTGAAATCATTTTACTATGTTTGGTATATTTTATTTATTTATTTATTTAAAGTATTTTTATAACGTGCCTAATACAATACCGGAGTCCAGTCTCTAAGTGTGGATCCGGGATTTGAATCTCTGTTGCTCTGCGTGGTCTTGCTTTCAAGACCAGCACGTTGCACCTGTGCTATCCTCCATCCATATGGGAGAGTTTCTTGTGGTCCATGTCTCTAAGAAACCATAAACATAAATTAAAGATATGTTACATAAAAGCAAAGTAATGCCAATAAAATCTACTATATATACTTGCGAGTGTGGGGGAGGCAAGGAGGTTGGTATTCAGTTGACTTGCTCTGGAAGCTGGGGCTGCTGCTTTGCAGGCTTCGGCCACTGCACTAAGGGCCGGAAAATTGTACTTGTCACCTTGACAAATGTTGCCAGTCCTCCCTTGCCCAGAGGCTACTCTCCATAACTTCCCCTCATACCACTACTGTAAATATCAAGCCATAATCAAGGGTTCTAAAGAAAATACCCCATTTTGTTGATCCAAATTTCACAAACTGCACTTCATCATATAAGCCTTGGCACTTATGCTCAATGTGTTTGCTTTTGCAAGCGCAAGATGCATGTAAATCAACCCCCAGATAGCAAAATATCAACGAAATTCAAAGGTACAGGACCAAGGTGCCAATTATAAATGGGGGCTTCGTTTTTAAAGTAAAGCAAAGTATTGTGGGTTAATTTGGATTTAATTTGTTGGGATGCATTTAGGGATGCCTGTGCAGCATCACAGACAGGCAAAAAAGTTTAGGCTGAGAAAGACCTATTAGTGAGTACCATAATAGGAGCAGTTTGAGGTTTGCACGGCAGAAGGGGCCCGGATCACTTGGAGTTAGTTTTGACACATAATAGATATATTATCTAGCAACACAGAATGAGCAGCAAATCTACTCATGTTGCAGTTGCAGAGGTTATAGACAGTGCCATGTGTTATAGGCCCAATATTAAGAAATAGTACACAAAGTTATGTTTCAATTGAGATGCAAAAAGGGAGCTGAAGCAAGTGGAAGATGGAGTCAGAAAGGTGATGTGGTAAAAGCCAGGTCCACGGGTCGTCATGGCAAGAGTGCTACCATATTGGATTGTAAGGCCTAGTTCACAGTGAGCCGAATTAAGGCCCTGATGTGGAGTTGCGCCTCTGTTTAGCTCAGTCCCAAGACAAATTCCCTTTCCATTCCCCAAGAAAGAGAAGCAGAAGTCAGAGGCACCGGTGCTGCACAGATAAATGTAAATTGTTTCCAGCTGCAGGGCTCGCAGGTGGTGGGAATGGAATGTTAGATGGGGGGAGGACAGATTCATGAGAACAGGGCACAAGGTTTTGTGATGCTAATAGGCCATGCAAAGATTTACAGCACTACATCTCTCACTGAAGGAGCGGTCAACCCATTTGAACTACCAGTAGACACTCAACCAAAGTAAATAAATCCCTGAAACTGAAGCCTAAGAGTGGTCCCCTGATCATGTCATTAATGGGCAGCTGAGGTTTAAAGGAAATAATATGATATGTAATTAATAATGCGCCTGTACACAAGTGTTTCTAGGCACGACAAGACAAGGGAGGGAAGACAGAGTGAGGACATGACAAGCAATCTTACTAGGCCTTGTGACATTCAGATCGTGCAAGTGCAACAACGCAAAGTGCAGGGGAAGGGAGATGGGGAAGTGCCTGGGAGAAGTAGGGGGAGGGCAATCAGGGCAGCATTGCTCTGGGTAAGTGCAAGGAGGCAGAAGACTGTAGAGGTTACAGTTGCAGCCCCTAAGTGCACGTTAGGCCCAGAGTCAGTGCAGGGGAGACTGATGATGGAGGAGCCTGGTACACAGTGAGACTCTGAGGGTACCAACCAACCAGTCAGTGCAGCAGACAAGAAATGTCAGCATTGGAGGGAGAGAGAGAAAGCAGAGGAGAAAAGGAAAGTCTTTAGCTGATTCAGAACTGCAGGTGGTCCAGCTCAAGTTTGAGAGGTGCACAGAGGCCATTCCAGAGGGAGGCACCTGCAGAGGAGAAAGATCCACCCCCCACTCTCTGCCCGGAGAAGCGTCTGACCCTCATCGAGTTGGAGGTAACTGAGTGAAGGGCTCGAGAGGGAAGGTATTTTGGAAGAGAGAGTTAGATGAAGTGTGGATCCCAGCCCCAGAAAGCCGTGTTGACGATGCAGAGGGTCTTCAACTTCATCCTTGCTGCCAATGGGAGTCAGTGAAGAGATTTAGGGCTGGAGAGATACGGTCCCTGGGCTTGAGGCCAATGATAAGTCTTTCAGTCCTGTCCTGGATTAGTTGCAAAGGGTGGAGAGTAGAGGAAGGCAGATTGCAGTAGTCCAGCCTAGAGAAAAACAGGGCTCTGGAGACAGTGGGCCTCATTATGAGTGTTGCGGTAAGGCAACAACAGTGCCAGTAGTGCTACCAGCGCCGTTGTTACCTCGCTACAACATTCTGAGTTCTGCTCGCAGGGCTGCTCTGTACGCCTGGTCAGACCAGATGTGCAGAGTGGCACCCGCTAGCATACAGGGTGGTAACAACGGTCCTCTTATTTAATGGGACCGTTGTTACCATCCTCCCCATTCCCATTGAGCCCTATGGGGGCTCAAACGGGAATGGGGACGTACCGGGTCCGGGTCCCTCAAATGGGAATTACCGGACCCGCAAAGGTTGGAATGGCCCAGTAATTCCCATTTTTCGGGACCCGGACCTGAGTTTGGGGGTAGCCATGCCGGTAAAAACGGCATGGCTACCTCCAAACTCGTAATGAGGCCCAGTATGCTTCTATGGGAAAGTGAGAAAAGGTAGAATACCTCTGAGGAGGTGCAGCTGGTAGCAGGCCTTCTTGGCAAGCTCCATGATGTGAGGAGGTAAGGAGAGAGTGGAGTCCCAAGGGGGGGGTGGCCAGAGTGAGAGAGGGAAAGCAGGAGCATGGGTCCCGATGAGAAGGATCTATTTCTTACTGGAT
Source organism: Ambystoma mexicanum (assembly GCF_040938575.1). Taxonomy (NCBI): domain Eukaryota; kingdom Metazoa; phylum Chordata; class Amphibia; order Caudata; family Ambystomatidae; genus Ambystoma; species Ambystoma mexicanum. The sequence continues at coordinate 929,164,493 of NC_090928.1, read as the reverse complement.
CGTTGGAAGCGCACCAATCCTGAATCGTGGACAGACAGCCAGGAATGAACAAGAGAAGAGATGAGGCTGAGGGAGCCTGAAAGAGAGATGATTGTCTTCCACATAGCACTGGAAGTTACGGGAGAAGGTAAAGATAAGGTGTGCCAAAGGAGCCAAGTAGACATTGAAGATCCAGGATGAAAGGATAGAGCCCTGGGGAACACCACATGTGGAGAGAGAGGTGGCAGAGAGAAAAGACCCAAGTTGGACCTGGGAGGGTCAGTACAGGAGGTATGAGGTCAACCACTCCAGGGCCTGATCCGTGTAGCCCAGGATCTCAGGAAGTGGAACCTGGGCTTATCTCATTGATAAGAGGGGAGCCGTGTCTTGAACGTACCGTGATTTGGGACAGGTGGAGCAGAGGTGATTAAGTCCAAGGTTGGAGGTGCAGCCTTTGTGTGCGTCGGTATCTGGTACAATGAGAAGGCCCATTGTTTATCAAAGCAGAGTTGGCCTTGTCAGTCTTATTTCCTTTGAATATGTCTGGGACAGAGCAGTGCATATGTATATGATAGTCAATGAGGGTGGTGGGATGACTTTGTAAACTATGCATTATAATGTGTGGTTTTCTGCTGCATAACCTGTAACTTCTTGGGGCATGACAAGCTCCGTGTCATTTCGGTTCTACGGGACAGTCTGAGGCCTTTTGCATGTAATAAATCTTGTTTTCCCTTGCAAAGCGGTGCAGTGGTATCTTGGCCTTCTTGGACTATTTTTATCGTAGGGGATTTGGGTCAAGGGTCTCTACAAGTTTTAAATCATGCGTCAGTGCAAAACATTTGATGTAATCTATACTTGTTTGTTGCCCTACTACTGCATAGTGCAGAAAGGTATTGTAGTCCCCATTAGCCACATACCCAAGCTGTTGAGTTTCCATTTTGGGAGGCAAGTTGTTAATCTTACTAAAAACCGCACCCACATTGAATATGCACTGAATAAGCAGCAAGAGCCCTAGCACCCAACCCTATTTCAAATCTAAGTTTGCATTTATGTTCTTGGGTACAGAGATCCTTATAGTTCACTATTTTTCTAACATATGTGTCTGAGTGTAGTTGTACAGTTAAATATAGCAACCCCGGTCCATGTCCAACTTTCTAAGCTTCAAACAGAGGAACGATCTACTGACATGGTTATAAGTAGCTGTGAAGTCTAAAAAGCAAAATATAGCGGGGACGCCAGTTTTAGTGGCCTTTTTTGTTAGCATGGTTACCAAAACAAATATTATCCTCTGTCAACGGAGTAGCCCCAAAACCCTTTTATTCTGGCTGGACAATTATCGTTCTCTTTGCCCAATTTTCGACCTCATTTAAAAGCAATGAAGCAAAGATTTTGCTCATCCCAATTTATGGGTTTATCAACCGGTAGCTTGCAGGCTTTTTAATTCTTTTTATTAATTGGAATTAAGATCAATTTACCCAAAAAAGGCAGCAACTCATTTCATTTAACAATCTTACAATAACATGACATATGCCCAGAATTTAGGGACAGCCTTCAAAACTATTAGCCAGTCCACCCAGTCCAGGAGCCCTAGAGGATGTAAGGTTAGTAATAATTCTCTGTATGTCATTAATTGAAGCATGCATCTGTCCTACTGGAAAAAACATAATAGGTATATTATGCACAGGTTCAGTGTTGAAGTGAAAGATCTCAGTTATATACCATTCCCATTTTACACTCGAAATACGATTGAGTTTGAGTCTTTACTTTATTTATTTACCAAGGATCAGAAACACAGAATATCCCGATCAGTCCATACTTAACATTTTTAACCGCTGGGCAGTAAATCAATGCTGCTTATGCAATTTCAGCGAAGTTTTAGACCCTAGTTTGCTCTGCTTTAGATCTATTTTTGCAAATGACAAGAGTTCTGTGTTTTTCATCAATTACCTATTTTTTGCCTTAGCTTTCTCTTTTACATAAGCAGACAAAATGGCATGGTGCCAATAAGGGAACCCGGGGGTCGGCTTCCTCTTGGATGCCTTTTATATGTGATAGGGCTTCAGCCTTTCCCAGACGAGAAGCATGTTTATAGATGACCACAAAATCGAACATGGCAAAGAGCAGGTGCCACCTGGCTTATCTTGCCTTGGTACAATGCAACAATGCCAGGGCTTGCAAGTTAAGGTGGTCTGTGAAGACAGCGACCAGGTGACAGGCCCCAATAAATGTTGACGTTATTCTTTAAAGGCAGTGTTTATTGCTATCAGTTCCCGCTCTAGGATGGAGTAATTATGCTCTGCTGGAGTTAATTTCGGGGAATTGATGTCCACTGGATGCATCCTCAAGGTCATAGGGCATTATTGTGACAGAACAGTCTAAAACTGCTATATTAGAGGCATTTGCCTCGACAATAAAGGGCTGATCGGATCAGGGTGTTGCAAGACTGTGGCTGAGGTTAATTCCTCCTTTAATGCCACAATAGAAGAAAAAGACATGTATAAATCGTCTATAAAAGTTTGCAAAACCAAGAAAGCACTGCACGGCCTTGAGGTAAGTGTGATTCAGCCATTCCATGATGGCCTTGATTTTTGCATGACTCATATAGATCCTATTCTTCGAAAGGATGAACCCCAGAAATTCAGCATACTTTACATAAAAGCAGCATTTCTCTAGCTTGGCAAACTGGTCGTTCTCCCTTAATCACTACTGGGTAGTCCGCACATGATCGGCATGCAGCTCCATGGACGATGAGAAGATTAAAATGTCATTTAAGTACACAATGACATGTTGGTCTAGTACGTCCGGAAAGATGTCATTCATGAAATGCTAAAAGTTTGCCGGTGCATTGTATAGAGCAAATGGCATCACACAGTACTCAAACAACCCATAGCGGGTGTGAAAAGCTGTACACTCAACCCCCTCACATAATCTCATGCGATTGTACGCCCCACGAAGATCCAATTTCGTAAGGATCATAGCTGCATGCAAGGCTTCGAAAAGAATGGAAATAAGGAGAATGGGGTATTGGTTCTTCAACGTGATTTGGTTTAGATCATGGTAGTCAATACAGGGCCATAGATCACCTCCTTCAAGCAAAGAGAAAAGAGACACCGTGTGTTAGAGGGAGGAGTGAATGAATCCATTCTTCGGGGTGGTGGATTTGTATTCTATGCGGATCTGGTCCTGAGCCTGGATAAGTGAACTGATACGTCCATGTGGTGGTTGGGCTCCTGGCAGCAGATCTATCAGGCATTCGTAAGTACTATGTGGAGGTAGTGCTTCTGAATTCTACTTGCTGAAGTCATAAGCAAAATCCTGATATACTTTGGGGATAGTTCCCAGAACTGCTCCTTTTTCAAGGTATCTCGAAAGCAAGGTCTGACACAAGGATGTTTGCACAACTTTAGTCACCATTGTGAGGGACCAGAAACGTGAGGCGGACAACTTTGTGAACTTGTGAACTTTGTTACAAAAATGTCATTTTATTAACTGAAACGGTTGGATAAACGCCTTACTATCCCTACCCTGACAAGTATTTCCATGCCTAAAATAAATTAAAGGAAACACTCTAACAAAAGGTTTCTGTCTCTCACACTTGTACATAGAACAACTCTATATGGTCATATATGGCAACGGAAATTATAACAGTTAGATTCACAATCAGATATTCATCTCTCCTTATAATCTGGGTGAATTCCCCTTCCCCAGATACAAGCAGGATTCTGTTCAACAGTTCCAAAAAAATAAAGAATTCCTGTCTTGTAATAAAATTCCAATTTAGTTCCTTGAGTTCCAATTTGACAACAAAAGTGCCAGTACAGTTCTGTTAGTTCCAACTTGACAACAAACGTTCCCACACAGTTCTGTTTGTTTCAACTTGACATTAAAAGGTTCCAACACAGTGCTGTTTGGTTCAACTTGACTTTAACCAATAATTCAGCAGCGGGTTTTGCTCCTTCCACTTGTGACAAGGAACTTAGAATGATGGCTTATCTTCTTGTGAGAATATTTCAGCAATTGTATATGATTATACACCAGTTCACACAACTTGCTTCTGTAATGTCCAGATGATTTATCAACAGCTCATAAGACATCATTGTAGTTCTACTACTTCTTCTTTTAGATTTTAACCACACCATAGTACTTCAGTGACTTCTACCTGGTCTACTCACCTGCCAGGCATATTACCACAAAGTCCTCTGCTCTGCTGTACACACCTGCCAGAACAGAGACAACTACTACAAAGTCTTCTGACCTGGTGTACTCTCCTGTCAGGCCAAAATAACAACTAGCTGCAAGCACTTCATGGTAAAGGTTTACTTCCAACAAATTAATAATGTCTCTTGCTTCATAACATCAAGTTCACAAAAGTCACAAAAGGGAAACAAGACCCACACTGGTGCTGTTTGTTACACTCTTCTGATTGCCAAACACAATCCAAGTTATCTTCCACTCCCTCTGAATAACTTCTATCAGAAGGCAGCCTATCTACCAGTCTTGTTTCCCACTTCAGCTTTGATCAAATGTATTTATTTATGTTTCCTTAGTAGGTAAGTTACAAGTAGTTACATAAGCAGCAAGGGGCGGCAACCGTCATGAGAGTAGGTTTCCGGCAAATTGCATTAGCTGCACAAGGCTGCACAGGGCATAGTAGGTAAATTACTAGAGATTATATTCTCAACACTGGGCTGCACAAGTTGTAGTAGGTACATTGCAAGGGATTTCATTGGCAGCACAAGGCTGCACGAGTCATAATAGGTGAGTTGTAGAGATGACATTTGCTTCACTAAGCTACGCAAGTCATGGTAGGTAAGTTGCAGGAAATTACAGTAGCAGCACGAGGCTGCACAACTCATAATAGGTAAAATGTGTAAATAACATAGGCAGTGTAAGACTGCACAAGTTGTAGTAGGTCAATTGCAAGAGCTTACATTTGCAGCACAAGGCTGCACAAGTCATGATAGGTGAGTTGCTAGAAATTACATTCGCAGCACTAGCCTACGCAAGTGATGGTAGGTAAATTGCAGGAAATTACAGTGTCAGCACAAGGCTGCACAAGTCATATTAGGTCAAATGTGTAAATTATATTAGCAGCACAAGGCTGCACAAGTTGTAATAGGTAAATTGCAAGCGATTACTTTTGCAGCACAAGGCTGTAAGAGTCATAAAAGTTGAGTTGTTAGAGATTACATTTGCAGCACTAGGCTATGCAAGTCATGCTAGGTAAGTGGCAGGAGATTTCTTAGGCAGCACACTGTTGTCTAAGTCGTGATTTGTTGGTTTCAGGCAAGTTGCGAGCAATACCTCAACGGCCTAGCGCACACCGGAAAAGCCTCACCCTGTGTGGCAGAAGGCTACATCGGCTGCACTAGGCTTAAGGAGCAGGGTTAGGTCAAGTGAAGTGCTCCAGGCGCCAACATTGTTGTGATGTTAGTGAGTTAGGTACCATCACGTTGAGATAGGGATGAGTAAGGCTTAGGATTTACCTTGGGCAAGCACTAGGGTAGAAGGATATAGGTGGTTGCTGTGGTAGGAACGATTTATAAATTGTCAAGGGTCTGAGAGATTATAAGTGTAGAGGGGCCCAAAAATAAAAATGAGGTGCAAAGGTTGTAAATTGGAAGCCTACCACAGGAGAAGATGAAACGACCTGATAGGAGTAAGCAAGCGGTTATCAGATGTTCCAGTGTGTAACGCATGTGTGAAAATGTCAAGTAGCGAGAGCTGAATGGAGGTGAGCTGGCAGCAGAAATAACACAGCGGTCCGGGGGAGACATAAAAGCATTACAAGGTGAACGGATTGGAGGTACTAATCCCTTTAACTTCCCAGTGTAGAGGTTTTTACGACAATGAAGATCATGATGGTGCAGTAGTAGTGGACATGATGAAATGAGGGATAATTTTGAACTGTAGCACCGTACGTGCCCGGACAGGCCCAGACATGGATGTTTGGCCTTAGACATGGGCCTTGGGAGGGGGCCGGCTTTGCCTGGCAGCTCCCCCATGATAGCCTCTGTAAGTTGGATGAACGACCAATACGGCAACTCAGGAGGCGGTAGCAGGGCACCAAAAGGCCCAATGCTCTTAGTCGATGGATCGGCTGCCATCTTGGAAAGGTGCCAATGCTCCAAACGGGGCACTGGGGGCTCAGGGATGCACATCCTGCCCGGTGCTTCCCTCTGCCCAGTACAGTTGGTGGACTTCCCGCAATGAGAAGGGCAGAGAGGAGGTACTGCTAGGTCTCACCGCTGCAGCAGGAATGAATCCCAGACAGGGATGTTTGGCCTTAGACATAGGCCTTGGGAGGGTGCCGGCTTGTAAATTGAATGAACGACCAATCCCGCTTCTCAGGAGGTGGTAGCTGGGCATCACAAGACCCAAGGCGGCCATCTTAGAAAGGCACTGATGCTCCGAACGGGGCACTTGGGTCTGAGGGATGCATAGCGCTTCCCTCTGCCTGGTACAGTTGGTGGACTACCCGTATTGCGAAGGGCAGAGAGGAGGTGCTGCTAGGTCTAACGGCTGCAGAAGGAATGAATAATCAAATGCTGACAATGATTCTTTCTCTCGCTTACACCTTTGTGGCTTTGGTCATGTGGGTTTAAGCCAATTACTCTTCTAGGCCTCTTCATATTTGGGGAATGCGTTTTACAACCAATGAGACTCTCACTTGCCCCTTCTTGACTTTGGTAATGGTTGTTCTCTCTATAATGCCTGGTTATAGTTCTCTATTGGTTTTGGCAATGGTTGCTTAAACTAGTTTCTTGCTTTATTCTCCCTGCCTGTTATTGGCCTCTAATCAAACCCACATACATACAATCACACCCTTCTGGTCTGGTGATTATGTTCTTATTATTCCACTTTCTCTTTTCATAGTCAATTTGCTTAACACAATGATTGTAAGTCTGCTTTAGTTCAGTTTGGGATTCAGAATTATGTTTCAGTTTGAATTTCACTCTGCTGGAATTATTTCTAAGTTTTAGACTCCCAGGCTGGACAAGTGAGTGGTTACGGAGCGCTCTGGGGTCTGAATTTCTTAGTGAACTCACAGGATCTGGCATGCACATCCATTTGACTCGCTGTCTCCAGGTCCATTGTTGCTGCTTTCCCTCGAGGTCTGGAATCCGCTCTTTCCCAGCTTCCTGTGACTCAGGCCAATCACCAGAGGGGCTTTCCACGGCTCATTGGTGCTCGTCGGACACCGGAGCGCGGCTGACATTGGGAAACGTTTTCAAATACTGCGCTTTTCGTTGCATGACCTCTGCAGATATGGTCCTCTGCGGGAAAGCCATCAACTCTAACACTTCCCACGGCACTACCTGTGCATTCACTGCCTGGAACAGCAAAGAAGCTCTCAGGACTGACATCCACTCGATGCACCACGATGGTCCCAGCGTCTCTGCTCTGCTTCTGCTGCCATGTGGAGATATTAACTGACTCCACCTTCTACTACTGCTATCCCCTGTGGTCTGCACCTAAGGAGGCCTTTTATGCCTCTCAGTTTCCCACAGGTGTGGCTCATTACAACCAATAGGCTGCACTTTGCAGTCTGGGGCCTCTGCAGCCCTCTTCTTCGTCCCAGTACTCTGGGGACTGTGGGACTTGGAGTCCACAATATGAAAATAGGTTTTCTAACAGGAATAATGCCACTTTCGTCTATTTCTTTAATTATACTCCTCAGAGGGATATCAAACGTATTTGAAGGGGAACTTGACTTTACAGAGGAATGAGGATTTTCTAGATGTAATTTGGAGCTATTTAAAGACTATACTTTACTATTCCTCGTTTGTCATGACAGCTTTCACCTCTCTGTGGGTGTATGATTTTAAGAGGGTTTTCCTTTCTCCTAATACATAAGTGAAGTGGTTATGATTGTTTTCACCCATATTAAGATACTCAGTCAGGGAAATGAACAACTCTCTCTATGACCGCAAACCATTATATATTTGGTATCATGGATATTTCCTCCCTAGAGAAAGATAAATATTGCATCTCATCCAACAGAGTCCTCCTGTTCCCCGGGGCCTTTCTCTTCCCATCTTATCCTCCTGGCTTGTACCACCCCCAGGGCTAGGATCAGGAAGCGTCTGCCTTTCCCTGGCCACCGGGGAGGAGAATTTAGGCAGGCTTACTGTGAGGATTCCATAGAATTCATCACACCATGCAAAGAGATAAGCAATGGTTTGATGAGAATTCCCCCAAACCCTGTGCCTAATCCACTTTTGGAGTATGGATTATGTGGATGCAACCACAGCATTCCCAATATAACTCCAAGCAATGGCGTTGCAATGAGATAAAACACGATCTCCTCCCAATGAAAGAGTTTAGTGACCATGGTTAATAGAACTGTTTGTTCTAAACCGGACCAGAAGGAAGGCAGGAACCATCAACACCTCTACCAGGCTCAGGTCAGGACTTTAAAATGGTAGATATTCCAGTCTTTCTAGCCAGTTCTATGTCCATGTAATTGCCAGTGGCCCATGGATACATCATGGACTGCATGGACTTTTCCTGTAATGATGGGGCAAACAAAGTAACATCTAATGCTACGTGGTAAACCTGAGGGGGTACAGTAGGAGAGGCATAGCCCATATTAATAGGAATTGTTCCTTTGGCCCAGATTATGGGCGAGTCTTGGAGTTTCTCGCCTTCTTATTCGGACATCTAGGGCAGGATCGGATGAAGTGAGCATCTGACTGGAGTAAAGACATAGGCTTGCGGTTTGCCACCGCTCTTGTTCCTCAAAGGACAGAGGGCCTCAGATGAACCTGCAAAGGTTCAGGGTCAGTACTTACTTACCCCAATTCCTGAACCCACTCTCCAGATTTGGTAATTGATGGCAGATGAACATGTCTACGCTTGTGTTGTCATTCTGTGCATCAAGTGTCTATCTGCAAAACCAAATCAAAATGAGGGAGAGCAGGAACAACCGACATGGCACCCTTCAGTTCGTCAGACATGCCCTTGTAGAAAACCACGGCTCTATTTTCAGCAGGCAACCCTGTTTCTGCGACCAGTTGATTGTTTTTTGCTACATCGGGCAGTAAATCATCCTTACCTTGGATTACTCCAGGCGTTTGATATGACATGTGTGTGCTTTATGTCTGGTGTCGAATACATATACAGAACAATATGATCAAGGCCATCATGACACACGAAAATCACTTCAATATATTTCGACTGAAAGACTTGTCATTATTTACCCAAAATATAATTTTTATCCATATATAAAAAGTTTAAAAATGTTCTTACGTACAAATTTTACAGACAACATTTCGACATTTCGACATATTTCTGTAACATCCATTTGAATCTATTTTGATTTTCAGACGAAAAAAAAATTAAAAATATTTCCAGCATGAGACCTTCCTCCACTTCACGCAAATGTTTGTTGTGCGGCCGTTACCAATAAATAATTACAAGTCTTTCAGTAGAAATATATTGAAGTGGTTTTGTTCTGTATATGTTGAAGAAAGCCTGGAAGATCAAGACCTACCAGGCACCCAGAGCATAGAGATAATGGTGTTGAATACATGACACATGGTGGAAAACCACATCATACAAGACAGGGTCGTTTGACTCTCATAGAGGATTCCCCTAGGTCATGGCTAAACCCCCCAAGTAAGACAGAACAAAAGCTGCTTTCATGGAAGTGTCTGGTAAGGTTGCGGAATTATATAGAAAGTGCAGTTTGCACTGATTCATAAATGTGCGATACTTCCTAGGATCCCCATGAAAACATTCAAAAGGGCCATGGGAAAGGGAATTGCCACAACCACGGCCAGGGCTGCCCCTACCCCGGCAGATATGGCCCAGCCCCAGAGGGATCACCAAATTCAACATCTAGGGACCATGGGCGGTTCATGCTCTGCAGGACATTATACCAACGGTGTATTGCAGCATGTGCTGAGGACCTATCAGTGCGTAGCTCTATAAATGCCTGAATCAGGGCTGCCCCAGGCTCAGTCCCGGCATCCATACTATTGCCCGGGTGGAAACAGGGCTTCTCAATCTGTTGAGGTACGAGACTGCCATGGAGACAATAGGTTGTTCTGCAAATACCACCATCAGAATGAAATTACAAACACCCTGACCCGAGTATTAGACAAAAAGATAGGGTTCCATGTCATTTCATCGCCTGCCTTTTTATCCCCAGGCTTTTTAACGTGCACATTCCAGAGAATGTGCTCATTTTTTTTTTTTTTTTTTTTTTGGGGGGCTAACCTCCCAAACCCCCCTCCCACACTTATTGTTTGCCATTGCCCACCCACCCAAACCCTTATCTGCCCTTTCCCACCCCCCCCTAAAAAATTCGATGAGCATATTCGATGGAATGTGCACTTCGAAAGCCTGGGGATGAAAAGGCAGGCAATGAAAGGACCTCGTACCAAAGATAGGAACCAGGAAATTAGATGATCACCCTGTGGACAGCCTCCACAGATGTAATGGGAAAAAACAGACAACAAGAAGGACGAGTTACTACAATGGCCAAAAGCACATTACACACTAATTGGCTACACAAGTCCTGCGGTTAGATTACCTGTGATCTCGCAAAACCCAGTTTGTGGAACCCAAACAAGAAGTCTACAACTGGGAGATCAATAAGTAGTCCATAGACCTGGCAACTGCCCAGATGATCCCCAAGCCGAATGCAACCGCTGCAAGGAAGTCCGGGAGAACAAAGCCCGCACGGGCCTGACACACCGAAAAAAGGACACAGGAAGGAAGGAACAGGTTCCACCAGAAATGCCAGTGCCACACGATGAACCGCTGGTGCCGATGACAGAGCAAAGTGACAGATCGGCATCCCTAGTGGTTCCTAACAATACTTATGCCTAGCTGCCTCACACTTGTCTGGACAGTTAACAGCAGCATATGAAAAAGCTATTGGAAATATACATAAGTGTATGTCACAACTGGAAATACAAGACCTCTTCTATCCAAATTTCAGTCAAAGAAAACAGTTCAATGGCATGTTAGTCCAGTTTTAAAAACACACAAGATGATTTTCACACTGCAGCTTCTGACAAAGAAGTGTGTGGGACTTCGAAAGCTAATGTTTTGTTCCATCTCTGTATAGTATTTTCAATTAGTCCAATAAAAGGTATCAAAACCTGTATCTTGCGTAATGCATTGCAGCCAATGTTTCATCTAATGTGCTGGCAACAATAACTACTTTGGTCGAGCATCTCGGGGTTCACGCAGGCTACTTAAGTGCTAATTGTCTGATCAGAGCTTTGACACCTCAATTTACTGTCTCTCTCCCATTTCTTCATGTCAATACAAATATCTAGCTTCAGGGGAGGGAACGTGAATGTTAGAAAACCTGTACAATCAACCTGTAACGCTTGCTCCAGCATCAAAGATGTGTAGCTTGCAGGAATGTGTGTGCTCTTGTATGGCCACGATCCTGGAACATTAGATGCTCTCCCACCTCTGCTGCCCAAAAGCCTTCCTTGCCGTGGAATGTGTTTTACTTTTCAGACTCCACTTAGATTTCTGAAACCTGGTGAGCAGTCAATTGATCAACTCCACATGTGTCCTTCAGACACTGTTTTTTGTATGGCAGTTCCTGAGTTCACCCAGCTGTTCTCACAATTGTTCTTGATGTCTAATGAAGGTCAAAGGCACTTGGACTTCGCAACTCCTTGTACACTGGAAGGCTTTTCCGTCCAGTCATTGGGTATGTAAAAACGTTCAATGCCAGACTAAAAATATCTTCCTATCTTGAAAATCATTTTATTTTGCATTTTAGGAACAGTTTAAGAAAAATATTCTCATTTTGTCCCACTATACGTAACACGTATCAGCCCAAAAACATTTATGAAGTAACAAGCCATCTACAATTGTTTCCCTTTGCTGACTCTAGATCTTAAAAAATGTCAGGGTATTCCACAGGGAGATTATTCAAATGGGATAAGGAAGAGCCATATGATGTGGGATGCATTACGTTTTAGCTTTTGTGGAGGCATGTGATCCACATTTTCCAGGCACTGCCATAATGGTCGCATCTGGTCATGAATGGTAGCAGCTAGTATCTTGGCATAAATGTTAAGGCAGTGTCTGGCAAATGCCCACATAATACCTATACAAGATCCAAAACTGTTGCCTTTGCTAATGCTTGTTTTTAACAAGGAATTGATTCAGCCATACATACTGCTTATAAATCCATTGGCTGAAGCACGCTTTGATTAATACATTTTTAGGTTAACCTGGAGCTGGTTTACCTGGTTTGTAACTACAATTAGTACCCAGCGGAGGTTTCTTTCATGCTTACAAATGAACCGATTGGTTTGTTTGTGAACCTTACCTGACGGTAAGCCCACTCACATGATTGTGCGACCCTGACGCTGCGTGTTTTTTTTCATTCATGCCACCATGGAAATGGAGAAGGTATTACAAGCAGTCCCTTCTCCCTGTTCCGTGGTGGCCATTTTCTTTGTTTACTACTTTTTCAGTTTGCTTGAATGGCCGCCATGGAAGGGGAGAAGGGACTACATGCCAAATAAAAACCACCATTAGTACCTAATGGGCTGGGGTACTAATGGCTACCCTCCGGCCTGCAACAATGGACCCCGAGGGCATTACCTTATGCTGTAATGGCCCACAGGCTCGGGGCTCATTGCCTAATTAAGCAATTACCTTTCAGAAAGCTATCCGGAAAGCACTGAGCTGGACGTGCTTTGAGAGGGGCAGGTAGTGAGTGTAAACGGCCTCAGGGACGAGCATGGGCAGTTGATGGGGGAGCCAATAACCCACAGGTCGTGTGCTCTACTCCAGGGGTGTTGCTAGGTCTGGAAAAGATATGGGGCTACGCTAATGTCAGTACTGTTGGGACTCAGGGCTAGCTAGCCTTTTGGTTGTAGTCCCTGAGCTTCTATCAGGGTTTACAAAGAAAAGACCCGGGGCTATAGCACCCTAATGTCCCCCACACACCCCTATCAACGCCTCTGCTCTCCTCACATCTCATCCCCCTCCTACTTTCACGTCCCAGGACAAGAGGCTTAGATTATAGGCAGCACATTTAGCGGCACCTAATATCTAAAACTAAAGCTTGGTATCAAGATCAACAGGCTGTGGATTGCTGCTGTGTCTCTCTAGGGTTACTCTTAATTTTGGTTTAAAATGTAAGCACATAGATACTAAATTCTTATAAAAAAAATATGCACATACAGTGAGGGGAAAGTGTAGCTACAAATAGTTTACGAATAGTGCATGAAGGTGGCTTTTTTGTGACATTTGTGCATTCCTTGTTAACACTGTTGCACAGGAGCTAGTTTTCAGGACGTTACTGTCCCTCGCCTAGAGAAGAGTAGCCAGAGTGCTGAATTTACACTGGTTCTGACATGTATTTTCCTGAGCGGGTGATGGCTGCCCTTTTGCTCACTCATGGAGAGCACACGCCGAAATGCAACGATGCAACAGTCATAATGGTGGAGACCTGTGAATAACATTGGAAGAAAGGGCAGCTGTGACCGTGCATGTGGTCTCATGCAAAATGTGCGTTTAAATAAAGGTTGGGACATTGAGTTCAGACGGAATGCACAGGGAAGCAGGCAAGCTATTAGCATACGACATGGCAGTTAAATTGGTATGTGTGGAACTGAATTAAAATGTGTTGTGTGAATTAGCCCCTGGCAAGCTGGAAGAATTCCAGCACCTTCCACTGCTTCCTTGCAAAGGCATAATCCCAGAGCCATCCATGGCAGATGTTCTTGATATAGAAAAGAAATGCCATTACTGGAACTACACCAACTGTTGAAACTGGTACATAAGCAAATGATCATAGCATGGGTTCTATTCGCCGGAACTACGTAAGAAAAAGGACTGGTAATATATTGAATGTCCGAGATTGGAACCCTAAAACTGATTAGTTAAAATCACATTAGGAAGAATGCATATTTTAAATAATGTATGTTCTCTAACTCATTCAAAATCATTTTTTTTTAACCGTCGACTGTAAATAATAAATAACTGGAAAACGCTAATATTCAAAAACCCGTGAAGTTTCTTGATGTGAACAGACACTGAAGACAACATTTGGGGCTGTAGCGCAATAAACACTCTTGCGTGGATACGTGGCTCCATTAATACAAAGTTGCAGCCATTTTAATCTGCCTACATTTATTTATTTATTAAGTATTTTTAAAGTGCTCACACAGCCTGGGGGCATTGAGGCGCTGTTACAGGAATATGACTCTTAGTTGCGTATTTATAACGCCCTTAATACCAGGATGTTTTTAAGCACGGACCCGGGGATTGAACCTGTGTTGCTTCGCGTCATCTTGTATCCAAGGCGAGCACATTGCCGCTGAGCTATCCTCCCGGGAAAGCCTAACATATGAATATGCTAACGTCAATGGTTATACATAAGTTATGATTCGTTTTTTTTATTTAAGGCATGCACAGCCTGAATGTTCAAATTCTATTACATCGCTTTAGTACTACGGGGTACATACCTAACATGTTAGGAGGAAAAATGCAATGCAACTAATGAAAAGAGAGAAAAGTACATGGCAATGTTACCCCACGACAAATGTGTTATGTGCATGGGTTTGCATACTGCATGTGTCTCAATGGGTAACCTTGCCCATCATTTTCTCTTTTGATAAAATACATTCCAATGTTCTATTAATGAAGTTACAGTTTCATCAGCACTTAAATTGACCTCTACCTGAGCAGGCAATTTCTTCTTAACATTTTCTGCATCACTAATAAACTGCCCACCATAAAACACACACAGACAAGCTATGCCATCTTGTTTACTCCACTGTGTACATTTTCATGTATATACAGTTGTGACACAGTGAGGGATATGGCCCTGCCAGACGTTACCAGCTGGATTAGGTGGCCTACTAAGGTGATGCCAAAGCCAAACCTAAGCAAGAGATGATGTGAGGGAGCTGATTGGCACCCACATCTCTAGGTCAGGTATGTGGTGGCATTGTACCTTTAACCCTGTCTGGTGCCTATCAGTCTCTATTCTGGTAAGGTCTCTTTCTTTAATCTTTCTGGTGGCTCCCCAGAGACCACAGCTACCACCATGCACCACCAATGTTCCCTCTAATTATTTTTCTCTACGTGCGGAAATGGTTGGCTTTCGTGCACACATAATTTTCCATGTGCGCAACTCACTAATGAGGTAAGTCACTTTGTGAGCATGCACAGTTAGTGAGCTATCATTCCCGAAGAAAGTTTGGAAGGGAATTTCCACACCCAACCACTGTAATCCTTTATAAAGAAGTGTAAAAGGTGCATCCTAAACACTTTTCCCCAAACATATAGGCTACAAAAAAAAAAATATTTCATATGTGATTATAAAGAGTGTTCAAAAAACAGTCCAAGACTTGAATGTCTGCCACAGAATCTAGCAAAAGTACTCCTATGCAGAGGAAAATAAGTGCACAAAACAGCTTTGCATAATCAGTATAAACAATTGGTTTAGTTGCGGCTATTCATTTGTCGACACTGCTCAGAGACAATGCAGAATTTTGTTTGTCATTGGGATAATCCTCATATTTATTACAAAAGATAAATATCACTTGTCATAACTGAGGTGGCTGTCAGAAATGTCATACAGGATACAATGTTTGCAAAAGGAATAACAAAAACTAAAAGAAATGTGTCAGAAAACATGTCAATAGGAGTTAATGTGCCACTTTAATGAAGTCATTCAAGAGCCAGGAGAATGTGCCTCTCATAATTAGTGTAAAGATGAATCAGAATAACTGCTCCACAGAATATTAGGATCCAAAATCCTTGTTCCTCTGCTAACCATCATCATTATATTGTTCTGTGAGTTACCATATAATTTGTTATGGTCTGTCCCCAATGCAAGTCGCAAAACTTGGAAAGGATGCAGATTGTGTGAAAAGCATGATAGCTGTCTGAAAATCTGTTGTTCTAATACTATGTACGAGTAATACCAGGCATAGTCCATACCCATTATCCCTTGCAGTCCAAGTAAATGATATTGCAATCATGCTCTCCACCTATAGGGTAATGTTAGCAATGCTAAAGTAGGAGACACTGAGCATGACATTTGCCTACTCAAAATCCTTGAAAGGCAAATCAGTATTTGAGTTTTATATTGCGTTGCAAAGTTACTGCCTCAAAGCCTGTGTGTGACATATGTACAAAAGCATAAGAAGCATGGGATGAGGTTACACATCCAAGTAGCCTTCTTTTCTTACAGTCAGTATCCCATATTTGAGCTGACAGTTCATTTACACAGTATGGATGATACTTTTGCTAAGGATCATGAGTAACAAATTCTGGTGCTTGATTGTTATTCATATTACAACAAAGAGAAGACAGGTAGATACAACAAACATAAGACAGGTAGATATAGGTACAAGTCTGGTAACCTTTCACAGAGCCACATTAGGCTGATTCAAGGTTGGCCGGTAATATCTAAATGTGGACATGGGCGGAAGTTGGAGTAATAAAGTACAAGTGTTGTATTCAAATATAGGAGTCATGGGTAAGAAGGGAAGGTTCTTTGATTAATCTGTGCAGGCATATTTTAGTAAGATCTTAGGTTCAAAGAGCTACTTTTTCATGCTTGTTTGATGGTACATTCTCTATTTCAGGTTTTTAAGGCCAGGCGTGCATAGTAGGGTAATGTAAATAGGCTGGACCAGAATATCAGGACTAGTTAGTACAATTTAGCTTCCTTTTGAGAAAAAGCAAATGTCAGGTAACTGTTGTGGTGTGTACCATATTAATTCTTGAGAAGGTGGGAATTGTCTGTGTGTGCTGCTAAAATTCTTCTGAGCGGTACCCAGAAGGAAGCTGGGCAAGCGCACATGCGCACAGCTTAGAGGGAACGCTGTGCACCTCCCTCCTTGTCCGGCTAGAATGGTTAGATGACCACAAGAAGAAACACCTCCCATAGACGAACAAGGAATGAAAATACTACAATGCACCTGGATCCAATAGTCAAAACCCAGCCCTTTCCAGAAGGAAAGGAATGGTGTCCTTGTGGGAAATTGATTTTTTCTCACCCTTCCAGGAGCTATTTAGGTGACCCAACTCCTGCCAGTGGGTCCCCAGACTCATTACAGAGGATCAGTAGAGCAGCAGTAGCGGAGCTGCGGACAGCAGGGAGAAGAGTGGGAAACGGGGAGACCAGAGAATACTCTCCAAGATCTCTATGGACAATGACTTACCTAATGCAGGAGGGGCACTGAGTGCAAGCAACACTAGAGACCTCCTGGCAGGTTGAAAGGAAACTGAGCCTACACAGACGGCAGGGCTAAAGGCTCTTATGAAGACTCTGAGGAAGGATTCCAGCCCACAAGGAAGAGATAGGAGGAGTTTGGGATAGACAAGGCAGAGATTGGTCCACAGAAAACAGCTGACCAGAGTGACCAGAGAGCGAACCATCGAGACATGAAGGGGAGGGCTATCAAAATGCAGTAGAATCAGTCTTTAGTGAGAGGTGTTCGGTGAGGCCAGAGGAGGTGGGCCAAGAAACCAGAGAGGAATATGTAGCAGGTGGAGAACTTGCAGGACACTACTCAAACAT
Source organism: Ambystoma mexicanum (assembly GCF_040938575.1). Classification (NCBI taxonomy): domain Eukaryota; kingdom Metazoa; phylum Chordata; class Amphibia; order Caudata; family Ambystomatidae; genus Ambystoma; species Ambystoma mexicanum. Next base: position 929,146,984 of record NC_090928.1, on the reverse strand, counting down.
TTGGAGAGAGTGAAGGTAAGGTGTTGGGATTGGGGGAGCATGCCAATTTTGTTTTATGTCTGTGTATGAGTGATGGAGTTGAGAAAGTGAGAAGTGGGGGAAGGAGAAGTGACAAGTGAGAGGTGGAGTAGGGTCAGGAGGGAGTTGGAGTAGACACAGAAGGAGTGAGAGGCAGGATAAAATCAGGAGAGGGGAGTGAAAGTAAGAGTAACATTGGAGTAAGATCAGAAGGAGGAGAGTAGACGACTGAGTGGGATGAGAGGTTTGGAGAAGGAGCTGTAACTAGATGAAGAGTAGTGAGGAGGAGTGGAGGAAAGAGTGAGAGTAAGAATTGAAAGACCATCGACAGATGGGATGGATACAGTGAGACAACAATGTTGTTACCCCTGTTCAAGTCACCTGGAAAGCCCTTCAGGATGAGAGATAAATACAGCGGATGCCTTTAGGACTTTACAGAGTAAGGCAAGCTTAGAAAACAGGAATCCTGGTCTATAAAGAACCAATAGTACATCAGAGCATTTTGGAGCAGGGATTATGTGCTCAGAAGATGGTACCCCCTAAAAGTTTTGTTTAAAACTCTTTATTAGCATTTGCAAGTGAATTAACAAACAAACAACATCCCCTGTTTCCAATTTGTAATCCCTCCCTCCACTCCAGCTAAGTCCACACATAACCATGCGTTTGCACCTCTCCCAACAACAGTTCAATGCATATGGCCGTGTGATGGGTGATATAATTCTAGCCTATGGAGTTCACCTTTGATGGGTCCTTCTGTACTAGCCCATAACAGGTTAGCCATGCGTATCAGGCTGGAAGGGCATCCAGCGAAGTTTGCAGATTGGTCAGGAGAATGTTCCATGGGACCCCCCTGTCCTCAACCCCTTCCTTTCTCCCCAGTTATTGGCGAAGTGGTGTGCAAGTGGAAGCAGTCATTGCAGTCTCCAGACTTTTTGACTGAAACTCTGTGCAACAACTTGGTTTGGAGTCCTACTTCACTGTCTACTACTTCTGGCTGTGCAGGGGTTAAAAACTCCCAGGACCGCGAAGCGGAGCGAAGTGGTGTGCAAGTGGAAGCAGTCATTGCAGTCTCCAGCCTTTTTGACTGAAACTCTGTGCAACAACTTGGTTTGGAGTCCTACTTCACTGTCTACTACTTCTGGCTGTGCAGGGGTTAAAACCTCCCAGGACCGCAGAGCGAAGTGGTGTGCAAGTGGAAGCAGTCATTGCAGTCTCCAGCCTTTTTGACTGAAACTCGGTGCAACAACTTGGTTTGGAGTCCTACTTCACTGTCTACTACTTCTGGCTGTGCAGGGGTTAAAAACTCCCAGGACCGCGAAGCGGAGCGAAGTGGTGTACAAGTGGAAGCAGTCATTGCAGTCTCCAGCCTTTTTGACTGAAACTCTGTGCAACAACTTGGTTTGGAGTACTACTTCACTGTCTACTACTTCTGGCTGTGCAGGGGTTAAAAACTCCCAGGACCACGAAGCGGAGCGAAGTGGTGTGCAAATGGAAGCAGTCATTGCAGTCTCCAGCCTTTTTGACTGAAACTCTGTGCAACAACTTGGTTTGGAGTCCTACGTCACTGTCTACTACTTCTGGCTGTGCAGGGGTTAAAAACTCCCAGGACCGCGAAGCGGAGCGAAGTGGTGTGCAAGTGGAAGCAGTCATTGCAGTCTCCAGCCCTTTTGACTGAAATTCTGTGCAACAACTTGGTTTAGACTCCTACTTCACTGTCTACTACTTCTGGCTGTGCAGGGGTTAAAAACTCCCAGGACCGCGAAGCGGAGCAAAGTGGTGTGCAAGTGGAAGCAGTCATTGCAGTCTCCAGCCTTTTTGACTGAAACTCTGTGCAACAACTTGGTTTGGAGTCCTACGTCACTGTCTACTACTTCTGGCTGTGCAGGGGTTAAAAACTCCCAGGACCGTGAAGCGGAGCAAAGTCGTGTGCAAGTGGAAGCAGTCATTGCAGTCTCCAGCCTTTTTGACTGAAACTCTGTGCAACAACTTCGTTTGGAGTTCTACTTCACTGTCTACTACTTCTGGCTGTGCAGGGGTTAAAAACTCCCAGGACCGCGAAGCGGTGTGCAAGTGGAAGCAGTCATTGCAGTCTCCAGCCTTTTTGACTGAAACTCTGTGCAACAACTTGGTTTGGAGTCCTACTTCACTGTCTACTACTTCTGGCTGTGCAGGGGTTAAAAACTCCCAGGACCGCGGAGCGAAGTGGTGTGCAAGTGGAAGCAGTCATTGCAGTCTGTGCTGTCGGCTGAGGCAAGGCGGGGAACCCTGCCACATTATCCATCTGTTTTATCAGATAAACCCCCATTGTCTCGAACTGTGACTGCTTCATTGACATTCATGATTGAAATCTGAATCAAGTATAACGGAACTTGTGAGAACCGTCATTGTTCGCCATTGTTGGTAACAATTGGAGCAAGCTTTGGAATACTTTAGTGCTTCTGCTGCACGCTACCTATAGTTGGGGGAGCCAGCGTGAGTGAGGAGCAAGAAGTACCTCGCGCAACGACGGTGTACTTCATAGCCCTTTTTTAGCCGCGCGTTCTCAGCACATATTCTAGCTCTGCGTGAGAAGCTAGAGAAGGGCTGAGAAGGGCTGAGCGGCGACTGCGGGCTCTGTAGCCTATGAGCCGCTCAGCTGCAGTGTTGCTTCTCATCATCGTACACGCTGTGGGAGGGGCGCTATTCGGCGTCTGTTGGGGCTCACAATAACTGAGCTGGTCGGTTCCATTGTGAATTGCCTCTCTGCTGCAAAAACGGGCGGAGGGTGGAGCAGCGCATTTGAGCAGTGTAGCTTGTGAGCTGCTCTGTCCTAAATACATTTTAGCGCTCACAGGTGGGGTTCGTTTTGATACGTGTAGGAAGACGCAGCTGCTCTCTTCCTTGGTAATTCCTCCTGCCTGAGGACCTCTGAATATTGTAGTGCTCCAGTCTTTGAGTGTGAAGCAGACTCATGAAATTGAGGAGTACCTCACTACAGGATGATCCAAGAGCCCCAGAATGGGAGGACCCAGAAATGAGAAGGATTCAGTTGAACAGTGGCGCTAATTGTCTTTTAGATGAGCCTGGCAGGGGCCAAGCAATGGAGGTGGGGGACTCGCGGTTACAAATACAAGCGCTAGTGCATATAAACCCATGTCTCCCCCTTGTCTCCACGCCTGTCAGATGTAAGGGGGCCTTGGATCCTGAGCCCACCCTAGCCGATAAGTGGAAAAAAGGTTTAGAATACACAACAACGACAAAAATTCAGAAAAAAATAGAAGAGCATTTTGGGGCAAATAAAGTGGTGCCTGATGAATTAACATATGGACCAAGTAATATATCATCAAGCTCCCTAGAAGATGTTTGTCAACTGGACAAATGTGTCAATTGCCACTCAGCTCTGGTCACAGGTGATCCAACTCTGAGTCATCTGAATCTTACAAATACAGAAGACAACCAAGAACTCGGAACTCCGGTGCAGGCCCGCCAACCGGTCGAAATATCTGTTGCTATCAGTCCAAACGTAACACAGGAAGAAATTCTGGTTGAGGGGCAGGAGTTGAATAACCGCGCTCAGTTATGTGTTGAATTCGCTGGTCTCCGTTTTTGAACTTCTGAAATCTGAAGTTCAAATTCAATCTGGAACCATGATGGAATTAACAAAAGAAGTAGCCGCACTGGACAGCTCCGCAGCAGGCTGCTGCAATGCCGTTAATTCATGTGTATTGCCGAAATTACAGTTGATGCAACTGGAGTGCATTAGACAGGGTTTGGACATTTCTGCAATACAGAGGTCCATTGCAGACATTCATAAATCTGAAGAGGCAGATAGATCCCTTATACAGGGTTTTTTGGCCCAATTGCAATTGTACAATCATAACTCACAAAAACAGTTGGGAAAAGAGCCTATAGAGGCAGATCCTACAATTGACTGTGAATCATCTCTTTCAGCGTCCACACTGGAAGAATTCATGAGACTGGCAAATGTGAATGTGGATCTTTTCCATGGATTCGCAATGGAGAGGTCTTCAGCAACTAATACCAGCAGTCAGCTGGACTCCCAAGAGGCTGCATTAGAAGTAGTGGGTGTCTCAAGTCCACACCAAGACAGGAAAAAAATGAGAAAGAGGGCAGCAAGACGGGCCAAAAGAATCAAAGAAATTAAATCACAAAGGAAAAAGGATAACTTGGAGAAAAAGTAAAAAAATCAGAGTAGAACAAAGCAAAATAACTCGGCCACTAACTCATTCTTAAAGAAAGTTGGAAATAATCATCCGACTCTGATAGAGGATGATATGGAAATTATGGAATTAACATCCCCCAACAGCTCATCTGTTAAGGGGGGGGGGGACCCACAGAGGAATTGCAATCACGTAAAATCCTCTCAACTCACCGATGAACACAAAAAAAAAGCAGGTATCATTAAAAAGAAGGTCGATCAAAGTATGTTTACGAAAGGATCCCAAACAGAAAAGTTCCCTGACAAACCAGAGATGGCCCAAGCACTGTCTAACCCAAAGAAGTCAATTCCTTTGGCCCCTATCTTTCTGAAAGCTAAACAAAAGATGACAGCAAATGCGTCACTGAATGACAATGATCCTACGGTGTTGAGGAATCTTAACATTAAGATTGCTCCTATCTTCTTGAAAAAAAAATAGCCCCCAACAGAACTTTACAGCACCCAACGAATGTGAGTCAAATGACAATACAAATGTGAACAAGCGAGTCAGAGCCCAACCATATTCACCTCTAGACACCTTGGTACAAGAAATCTCGCATAGTGAGCTACAGGGATCACAGCGTCTGGAGGCAAATTTGGCAGTTGAAAAGAGCAACACATGTGACATTATGGATGCGAGCTGGAATAGTGGGGAGGATGTAAGAGCCCACAGATCTGAAATCAGGAGAGCAGTAGATGCTTACATGCAAGGCCTTTCTATTCCTCTACTCATAGATCCAGCGTCATCAACCACCCATTGCAAACTACTTAATGGTGTTGACAAAATCACGGGGAGTGTGAAACAAGCCCAGAAGGGGCCAGAGATTTGAGGGTCTGTCCCTATGATTCAAGCAACAGTAACTTCTGTGACTCCAGCCGCAAGTTTGGATGTAAACACCCTAGGGTGCCCACCCCTGTGGCCGGCTCTGATCTATCTTCACCCCCACAATTGAGCCTACCCATTGATTTTACAAAGGATGTATTGGCGCTGATTCAAGATGCTTTAGGGGATTTGGCTCCCAACCTGAAAGAGAAAAGAAATAATGTGACCTCCACCAAGGGCATTAAAACACAAGGGTCTGTGGGAATGGGGAAGGTTACTCCTCGAGTGGCACTGTGTTCCATGATTTTGAAATGTAGACCTGCTCCATGTACTCAATACGATCTGAACCGAAGAGCAATATTAGCCATCTTTTCGATAAACCATTGCTGGAAGATATATCTTCAGCTGACTTGACTTTGGTAGAATTCACATCCAATCAGAATTTAAATTCAGTACGGGTGTGGATGCAATCTAGAGCAATTCGTGATCTGGTATGGCAAGCGAAAAACTCATTATTTGATTTGGGCTTTCTGCTTGACTTAGAAATCGACAGTGTTTTGGAGTCTGAGATGTCAAGCAATATGGAATCTATGCCAAGGGCAAAAATTGTCACAGCGAATTGTCAAGATTTAAAGCAGCCATTGAAGGATAGGACTTTGTGTGCATGCAACTGCAGCAGTAATTCGAACTAGCTATCTAACCTGGCAAAGTTAATCCCTCATACCTTGGTCAGCTGGAATTCGCGGGGTTTCAAACATTTGCTAAATAATGATGAGAGTGGCCTAGGCAAATTCCATATAATTCTGCTGCAAGAGACTTGGTTGTTAAGTCCCATAGTCTGGTCAGGTTATCAAATACACTTGAATCCAGCTCGGAAGCCCGCAATAGGCAGACCTTCTGCAGGTCTACTGGTGGCGCTGTAAGACGAACCGGGATCATCGTCACAGGTGTGGGCCACGCCGAATGCATACGTGCTACTTGTAAGGGCGGTAATTAATGGTGACATCTATGCAATTTTGAATATATACTGGAACCCAGTAGCCATTACAACTGAGTGTTTCTTTAGGGATTTGAATAAATTATTTGACATAGTATCTGCGGATGATAAGATTTTGTACTTCATCTTAGCAGGTGACTTGAATATGAATTGCTTAGCAACAAATGGGGCACAAAAGAGTGAAAAGCTGTTACAATGGAACACAATGGTCACTCACAGGAACTTGCAAATGTTGAATGGAGCATTTAAAACAGACATCCCTCCTGCACCAACTTGGAAGAGAAGAAATTCTGTATCCACAATTGATTTCATCTATGTAAATTGTGCTTTATGGTCAGCAATGTGCTCCTTTTGTGTGTCTCCATCTGTAACAAGTGATCATAACATGTTGTGTGCCATTTGGCAAGTAATGGCAAATGCGAATGATATCAAACACAAGTTAATTGAAGGTGGTTGCTTTGTGGTAAATGGCGGCAAGAACCGACTCTGATGGTCGGAGAACGCCTTGTGGCATTTTAATCAAATTTTATATGACTCAAATACCTCAACTAACTGGCAAGCATCAGACATAGGTTTAACATATTCCAATACAATGCAATTATATAGCCAACAGAAGGCTGTGAATTCCAAAAGAGAAAGGCACATCCATGTTTTTGATAGCTCTATAATCATCAGGAAGAGAGCATATTGTGCTGAAGTGAGAAGTTTGGCAAAGCTTCCTCTCACCATTAGATTGACTCTCATCAAAAAAAAGTCCGCCTGAACTACAATAACTGGGTCAAGGGACATTGAGCCAATCTAGATAAAAAAGATGGTGCAATTATGTTGTCGACTTTGGCTGATAAAAATATCACAAAAATGTGGGCAATAATAAATCAAACTAATAACGCCCGCCAATTAGACCTTCAGACATCGACAGTTGAGGTAAATCAGTGGGTAGATTACTTCCAATCCCTATATGCTTTACCCGTAAACACGGTCTCGACATTAAATACACGAGAGGTGTTGAGGTTCTGGCTGCATACTGACCAAAAGGAAATAAAACACCTAATTATGACATCAAGCAACTCGTGTGCAGTAGGACCTGATGGGATTTCGAACTCTCTGATGAAAAAACACCCTGAAGTCTGGAGCTCAATTCTCTACAAGATATGTTCTGCAATAAACAAACATCAAAAATTACCAAAAACATGGACGGATGCAATTACAATTCCGATTTATAAAAAGGGTGACCGTCAATTACCAACGAGTTACCGACCAATTTCTCTATTGGATGCACCTGCGAAAATATTTTGTAGAATAATATTAAAGGAGCTCAATGAGTGGGTAGATCAAAATAGTCTAAGAGACCCATTCCAGTCAGGCTTTGTAAAGGGCGTGGGCACAATACCGAATATCTTAGCACTCTCAATGATACAATCAGAGCAAGTTGATGGTGGACTCCCCTTATATTTGGGGTTTATTGATTTTAAATCCGCCTTCGACTACATTGATAGAGATATGCTTATAGCTAAGCTAAGGCAACATCAGTGCCCAATGTCCCTTATAAACTTAGTGATCTTACTACACTCCTCTACCTCTATGCGAGTTAAACTAAACATGGGCGGAAGATTATCACCAGCTATCCAAACATATAGAGGAGTGAAGCAGGGCTGTGCTCTTGCCTCATTCCTATTTAACTTCTTTATTTTTGATCTAGGCCCTGCACTAATGAACTGCGTAGCTGATGCGCCTCGTATAGGATCCCAAAAGGTTGCTTACTTACTATACGCAGATGATTTGGTATTACTATCCCACACTCCCATAGGCCTACAAAACATGCTAAACCAATTAGGTTCATATGCAACATCAAATAACCTTGTGATCAACACAGCCAAATCCCATATTTTAGTGTGTAATAATAATTTTACAAAAAAATATCATCTGGAGTGGTCCCTCCAAAATTGTGTACTAACTAAAGTTGCCAGATATAAGTATCTCAGAGTATATATTGAGCACAAGAAAACCCTAAGTACTATGACAACTGAAATTAGGGTTAAACTTAGTTCTTTGATTTCACAATCTAAAATCATGTTAAGAAGGTATGGGAAGTTCACCGTGAAACACATTGTGCTCTTTTATAAGGCCCAAGTAATTCCAATTCTGCTATATGGTGTCGAGGCTTTGGTACCACAAAACCGCAAATTCTGGGATAGCTTAGAAGCTTTATATTGGAAAAAAGTTCTATCACTCTCCCCAGGTACACCACTGGCCATGTTACCGATATGAATTGGGTCTGGTCTCCTTATATGCCCATGTATTATGGAAGCAGTGTGCGCTTCTACGGAAAATGCTGGATGGTTTAGGGAGGCCTACCTTTCTAAATGTACTAGCCAAAATCTATTAACTGCAAAAGTTGGTATGTCAAGGATGTGGAGAAGTCACACGCTTAATGCAGCTGCTGATGCCTCAGTATCGATCGAGCTTCTGTTGACTAATCCAGATCATGCCAAAAATAAAAGTCATCAAGCAGACTGGATTTTCAACATGGAACTTTGCACAAAACTTAAAGACTTTAACCTCGAGGCTTTTGGCATCAAAAGGTATGGGGTAATAGCAGAGTATCTGCTGAAATTCCCGTCACATGCATGCCGACAGAAATATCTAAGATTCAGATTCAATCAATATGAGACAAATGAGATCTTGTTTAGAAGAAAGGTAATATCGAAGGATCAGAATTTCTGTCGTCACTGTAAAGTTAATGGACAATGTGAAACATTACAACATCTCATCATTGAATGCCCCACATTACATGACATCAGAGTGAAATGCTTCGGGGAAAGTTGTCAGTTCAGAGTGGCACCAGTTCTGTGCAAATATGGAATCGTCTGTTTTCTAATCCAAGAATGACTATACAACTTGCAATTGTGCAATTTCTTAATTTAATTTTCCCCGGCTCGAATTCTGCATAAATTAATTCAAAGTGAATGGTGATTGTCAGTCCTAAGTAATTTCAAGGAGGGCTTTCACTTTCACTTTGAATCATTCTGTTTATTCTGTTTTATGTGGTTTTATTATGTTTACTTGGTTCATATCTGCCTATAATGGGGTGTAAATATTCGTTGTAAAGTATAAGATGTTTAAGTATGCTAAATGATAATGTATATAAAAATTTGAAAAGTTGGTTCACCAGCTACAACAAATTAAAAAAAAAAAAAATTATTGTGTGATCTGTTGCTCTGCTGCCACGCACCGTAGTGCACTGAACAGCCATTGTGCCAGCAAGGGGCCTTTTGGGCTCTTCGAGGAAATTGCCATTCTCGGTCTCACTAACAACAATAGCAAAGCTGCTGTTCACTTCCTTTGACCTTACTTCTTCACCCACCCCGTCACAACCCCCAAAAGACAAATCTTGGGAGAACATTCCAGTTGGCTAGCCATTTTTCGATGCAAGCCCGTGGCTAGGAGGAGGATCCGTCCATTATCGAAATCAAGTTCTTCTGATCTGTGATGACAGTTACAGCCTTGCTGAATACATGCAGATGGAACTGTCTGCAGCCCAATAGCACGGCCAAGGCCTCCGCTCTATATGTGAGTAACTTTGCTTTTTCGCAGACAGGGCTCTGCTTGTGGAGGCTACTGGGCAACTCTCCCCTCCATCATCCAGCTGCATCAACACCATCCCTAGGCTAAAAAGGCTGGCCTCCACGACAATTTCCACTCTCTTTCCTGGGTCAAAGAATACCCTGGTGTCATCTGTGGTAAGGGCGCACTTAATGTCCTCAAATGCACTTTGTCCAAGGGCAGTGTACCTCCATGCACAGTCTTTCTTGGTGAGGTAATGGAGGGGCTCGGACAGGGTGGCCAGGTTCTTAATAAACCTGCCGCAGTATGTAACCATCCCAAGGACACGTTGTTGGGAGCTCCCGCCTCTTGAATATCTTTCACTTTTGTTGGGTCAGGGGAGATTCCCCATTTCGGGAACACAAAACCAAATAACTCAATTTTCTTCGGTAGGAGGGTGCACTTGTCCTTCTTGAGTGTTAGCCCTAGCTACTGGATCCGCTTGAGGACATTCCCTAGTTTGGCTTTGTTATCACGGAGCACACCTTTTGTAGTTGTCTAAAACTGATTTTCAAATGCAATGAAAAATAATTTTTACCAGGTAAATACTGTGTTTCTAGGTGCGGGGGAGAAAACAACAACCTTGGCATATAGGCTGTATGAAGAACAAGGAAAGAAGCATGTTCCCTATGAAAGAACTCCCAACCCCTGCACACTGTCTCTAGCCCAAAAGAAAGCCAAACTTTAAAGAGGTGGCTAATGGCTTCTGAAAGGGGACCAGATTTGCTACCTCACCATTCAATAGACAGTTTTTTGTATGTTCAGACAATGTTTTCAAGTGCCACCTTCATTTTAATCCTATCCTTCAAAACCTGTTTATTTTCCTTAAGATCTCTGTCTAGCGATCGCTAGTTTCATCAATTCTGCAATCTTTTATTCACGACCACTTCCAACGGTTGGAAATGCATTTTTACAGACCTTTTGGTCTCATGAGAGCAGTTCATCCTTTTTGCCACACCTTACGCAGACTCAACAATCAGTTAGAGGCACGATCCGAATAGAAGTAAGAATAGTCAGGTTTTTACCCTTTACCAGGAGTCTTACTGTTCCAATGACTTTCAGGGCTTTTCATATATTTTATAACCTTTTGCGCATGCTTGGCGAACATGCATTACTTACCAATAAAGATCACGTAAAAAAGTAGAAAAGAGAAGAAAACCTATGTTTTAGCGTGATGACATCACCATTACAGCTTCAAACTACGGCCTTAGAACCTTAAAGTATGCAGCACAGACACCGTTATACTTTTCCCGGGGGAACCTGGTGCGGCTTGATACTACCAGCATGTAAGTACCCTGGAAGAAAGCAGAGCATCTGCTTTCACGCTTATTCATAGGTAACATCCGAACATTCCTTTGAATGCCCTGGTAGCTTAAACTCCCCTATTTCCTTCTTGGCAGATGCACCATATGCACAGTGTTTCCCACGTGATTGGAGTCTCCCATACCTCCATCTGTCGTGACATCACGGACCATCACTTATGTGAGTAATTCTTTTATTTTGTTACAATGCTCATTTAAACTCAGTATCTCTTAGGAATGCTGCACTTTCTATCTTTGAATTACTAATTACACTTTCAGATGCGCTGTGTCGGGACATGGAACCATTTCTTAAGAGTCTTTATGGTAAGACTTTTTTAACGAATTAGGTTTTCCAATATTACCAGTAGTAGTTATTACATTCTAAACATTTTTCATAAAACATCCATATGAGAAGATTATATACTGAATTCAGTTTTTGGAATTGAACTAAAGACAATGAACCTTTGTGGACATTTTTGAAGGTCAGAACATTTCCTCCCTCTACAAATCTTTGTGTGTAACTAGACGCTTAACTTGTCATGAGTACCTGAGATTACTGTTGGTCTTAAAACTGTGCTACCCACTAACACTAGCATTATGCGTTTGTACGGACTGCAGGTACGGACCATGCTTTGGGCACCTGCAGTTCTTTCATGCTGGAGATGAAGAACATGTCTTCCTCGTCTTCATCTTCTTCTGGTTGGCCCACCTCAAGAGGAGGCTGTTCCACTTTGGGCAACCTTGCATGCTGGCCTTTGGAATGTCTGTCTTGGGAAGGCCTGCCCTCTTGAATGTGTTGAGGGCCATGATGCACAGCAGATGCGTGCAAAGTGATTCCAGGTGCCACATTTGCCACAGACGTGGCCCTTTACTGGGCAGTTTTTGGAGTGGGAAATGTTGTAGCCATTGGGGGCACAGGGTAGCATTTCCCTGGACTGCTTACTTGTGCCAGAATGGTTACCTGTCTGTCCTTCTGGTGTTTTGTCTCCCCGGGGCACACGCACCCTCTAGCTTGACAGATTTCAGGGCCGCACACATCTCCTCATCTATATTGACAAGCAACCTAGAATGAGCATTGTCGCACTTCGGCTCCTCCTTGGGCCAGGCACGCGTCAATGCCATGCGTCGCAATCTACAGTGGAAGGCATCAAGGAATTCTCCTTCCTTCTGAGTGGTGGACCTCATGAGGAACCTTTCATAGTCTAGGTTCGCCATCGGTGTGAAATACTCATGCAGAGCATTCTTCGCAGCATCAAACGTACCATCCACAGGTCATAGGGTCATGAAGATGTTGTGCACAGAGGAGCTAGCCGAATATAGCAGATACATTTCTTTCTGATGACGTCATCTTCATGCGTTGCTGCCAGAAACATCTCAAGACGAATCACCTATGCGGACCATCTTGGGCCCATGGACGATGGGGCTCATGTGATGTCAAACTCCTGCAGCAGGCAAGGGAAGCTTGTGGGCGTAGTACCCTGACAACCGCAGCGGCGGCCCCAGCAACACTTGCCATTTTGCGTGTCTAAAGGGTGCTGTGCAGGTAGATCTACCAAAATAAAAAAGTGAAGAGCCTGACCTTGTTCATCCTAGGGGGCAGTTCAGCGGGCTAATGTCTCCCCTGGCGTAGGCGAGGAGCCCAGGTCAGAGCACACAAGCACTCTGGGTGGGAGCTGCAACCCCTCCTTGGTCTCGTTGTGGTAGAGTTTCCCGTTATTACCCTCTAGTCACCACTTAAGGCTAGGGAACTTTATCTTCAATTTTGTTTTCCTTTGCAATCTTGTCCAGGCACGTACCTTGCACGTGGATTCTTTCAGGGTTGGGCCAACAAGCAACCATCAGTTGCAGTATCGCAGTCCTTCACCCTGCACCACACATCAGCCTGGGGAATGTAGCTTCATCTGTACCCCAGGGCCAGTGCATGCACAATAGTTATTTATTTATTTATTTGTTTTGTTTTGTTTATGTCGGGTGAGGCCCTGAGGTCATACACGCCCCACCTTTTCACCACCAGCGGCCTGGGTAAACAGCAGGATTTTGCCGGCGTAACAGGCTCATCAGCGTGTGGCCACTGGTTTGCCTGAGCTCAGCGCATGCATTTGTGCAATTCCTTTGCTCCACCCGACAGCACCGGCAGTGGTTTATCAGGATTTCCAGCGGCAGGATTTCCAGCGGCATTGTGGGCCACACTGCGAGTGCTGCCGGTGGGTGAGTGGGAATTCAGCCGCACAGTTCATACAGCAACGCGGCACCCTCTCGTTGTCAGTGTTGAACCGAAGAGGACCACGTCCTGGTGCAGCCTCCCCGATCCTGAAGCACGGAGACCTTGTTAATGCTTCGGGCTCTCGTGCTCATGAGTGCCCTTGTGACATGGGACTGCCCCTTTTATTAACAGCACACATTTACGTGTTCTGCCATCGCTCCCTTAAAGGGGCACACACTACACAGAATCGGATGTTACATTACATTTCGGCTGGTTCTTGAATATATTATTAATTCTCAGTTTGGGAAGAGGCTGACTTCTACTGAGCTGTCACCAAGTAGCCTCTGAGTGTGATTTGTTCAATATACTATGTGGTGCAGTTGCTTTTGCTACTAAAGATGAGGCTTGCCCCCAGAAGCAACATTGAGCTGGATCACATGGCCATGTTGCAGTCAGTATGCGTTTTCAAACAATGGTGCCAGGCTTAGTAAAGCAATAGAGGCGAGGGTTTCTGAGCAAGAAGGGTATTTTGTTTGCGATAAAATTGACACAAGGGATACAGAGCAAGGCAGGTGACTTGAAAATAATTTTAATGAGCTCAATGGAAATTGTGAAAGCTCTGTGAAGCTGGCAGATGTGAATAGGGGATAAACAAAAGCTGTTGAGTCACTTGAGCTGTAAACTACGAAGAAGTTGGCCTCGGGGTAAAACGATAACGCTTTGAGCAGAAGAATGAGCAGCAAACAGTGTTATTAGATATTATAACCAAAAGCACCTTGGCATGGGAAGGTTTAAGGCACGGAAAACTGGGTAGGCGCAAACTGCATGCTGGGATTCAAGAGTCTTAACTCCGAGATCGAACTGAAAATGCATTCAGTCATTGGCACAAGGATGGTTCGTAAAGTGCAGTCAACTTCCAGCGTCAACTGCTTAGACATTTCTTCATTGACCTACTGCCTGATGGGAAACTAACTTTCAAACCCTAAAGGGAACTAAGCAAAATAGCGGAAACACTGCCACTTGGGAGTCAGATTCCTAGAGGCAACTTGGAAAGCATTCATTCATTGGCGAGCTCCATGTTAGGAAAGAGAGACCTAACTCCATACATTTTTTTAAACAACGATGCTTACTCGCCCCATTCCCCAGAGACTTGAACATTAGCCTGTTCAAGAGTATGGGAGCCTCATAATGATCAAACACCAGAGAACAGAGACATGTAAACAAATATACAGATCTAGGGCCTCAATAAAACCCGCCGCCACCTTTGTTTCCGGACCGCCTGATCCCGACTCCTGCAGGCGGGAGGTGATGTTCCCGCCAGGTTTGACCTGGTGGGTTTAACACCGCCCGCCTGCAGGCGGACGAGGAAACACCGGCCGCATCAACAGATGCTGCCGGTGTTTCCATGATCCCCATTCCGCCTCCGTGATTCCCGGGAAACCGGGGTTGTAATGCCCGGTAATTCCGGGAATCACGGAGGCGGAATGGTAATACGAGTCCGGCGGTAACCAGGCAGTTTTTCCGCCTCGGTTACCGCCGGACTCGTAATGAGACCCCTAGTGTCAGCTCGACCCACGAGTAGAGGGCCACCCTGGCAACCAGAAAAAAAACCTCAAAATAAAGTTGGATTTAGCTTTAATCCAGTGTGAGCTTTTTTATATCATTTAGTCTTTCATATCTGTTAGACAAGAATGTGTTAATTACAGTATGCCAATCTATTGGAAGAATGAATGCAGCTGCATTAATGACACCCACACACATGTCCGACGTACTGGAAAGCCTATAGTTGAAAGCTTTGCACCATGAGAAGATGCAGTCACATAAAACTGTTAATAGGCCACCTGGCTATTTTATGCAGCGAGCATTTGTTTATGACTACAGAGGACAAAGACATACTGTGTGTAAGGTAGAGTTGAAATTGATGAATCAAAGAATACTATGTGTTTACATCCTGCTAACAACGATTACTACAAAGAGCTCTGATATCCATGGGAAAGTCAAGCGTACATTTTATAAGCAGATTAGAGCGCACCTTGTCTATTTTCAAGGAAGATGAGGCCGGCAGGTGGGTTCGTTCTTCAAAAGATCAGACGGCATAACTAGCATAACTGGTGCACATTGAGCAAACAATTGTTGCTGCCTGGCCAGCAGCTCCACAGGACATATGACTTGGAGTGCAACAAAAATGATATTGCAAGCACATAAAAGCCTTTGTAATGCAATCAGTTCTTTGCTTAGCCTAACGTGCCCCCAAACGGTAATTCATGTTAATGTCATAGGACCGTGAGGCTAAGCATTAGCATATTCATGCACAGTTCATTGCACTTATCTGATGCCTGGGGAACACTCCTGTGACCTCAGCGTCTGCTGTCCAGAATGCAGAGACACAGGTATGGCAATTGTGCAAAGGAGAGCGGGTAAGACTGCCGAACCGGCGTACCACTCCCCTGCGCGCTCAGGGTCACTCCTGCTACCGGCGTGGATCTACTCCTGCTCCTCGATCCTTGCCCGCATCCATAAAGAATCACCAGTGGCACGGGCAGCAGCAGAGGTAATAAACTCTCCTGCGTGACGGTTCCTCCCATGTGCCCTTCCGATGCATGCCACAAAGGAGCCTGGGGAGTGTGGTCCAAAAGCGGTCCAGGGTCCCAACACACCAGATCTCCAGGGCTTATTAGGCTGCGTGTTGTAACTCCAGCCACAAACGCCCCCATGAGACACCCACGCTCCCATTTTACTCACATTACCCCCATCTACAGGGTCCCTCTGCCGGCTCCCATGAGTTGTTCTCTGGTCCATATCCCACCCACTCAATGAGATACAATAATCGTCTGTGTTTTAACTTAGAATCCAAAATTCTGTGCACTTCAAACTCTGCCTGCCTGTCTTCCAGAATCACATAGGGCTTCAAATTCATGACCTTTGCCACTGCAGGTTTAATCAGAGAAATATGAAAAACAGGCTGTATCTTCGGAGCTGCAGGGAGTCGTAACCGAACCGCAGTTTGAGAAATACATGTCACAATGATAAAAGGACCAATGTACTGTGGCAAAAAATATACATTATCCAGACAATTGAATATGTTATGTGGATAACCACACCCTGCCCATTACTACATATTTAGGGTGCTCCTGTCTTTTCTTGTCTGCATATTTCTTATAGGCCTCCTTAGCCCTGTCCAAATGTTGGCATGCCCTCCTCTTTATTTCGATAAGCTCCTGCTGCGGTTCAGTTACCGCAGGGATCTTAATTGCTTGATGGAGGTATCTCCGGAATAATATTCAATTCCTGGCATTATAAACCTTTTATTAGGTCTGAATTGTTCTAAAAAAATTCTGCTAACTGTTAGGCCTGAACCCATGAGTGCAACCCGTTTGCTAAAAAGCAATGCATGTATTGTTCCATAGTTTGATTGACTTTTTCCGTCGGCCCATCAGTTAGCAGATGATAACTTGTGGATAAAGCGCCGGAGATTCCCAGCATCTTACATAAGGCACGCCAAAACATATATGTAAACGGAGAACCCTGATCAGATACTATTGTCCTCGGCAATCCATGCAAACTCGACACATGTTGTAAGAACAACACTGCCAATTTCCTGGCATTATGTACCCCCACACATGGAATTAAATGTGCTTGTTAGAGAAATAATCCACACCGCCACGACGGTATCGAATTTCTCATCCCTGTTACACCATCCATTGAGATGTGTGTCCATGGTTCCTCTGGAGTGGGTAGGGGCTGCAATAACCCTGACCTCTTAGAGTGATCTTCTTAAGACCTTGCATATGTGTCACAATGTAATGTATAGTCTTCTACATCAGTGGTTAGTCTTGGCCATCAAGGAAATCATTATAACATGTTACTAGTCCTTCTCTCCCCAGCATGACCCGCCAACAAGGAGTCATGACACCAAAGCATAGCTTTCTTTCTTAAGGGCACTGTGAGTAGATAAAATGTACCCTCCTGATATAGCAACCCATCTCGTGTTGTCCTTAACCCATTCCTCGTTTCTCACTTTTGCAATTTTCTCTGTTAGCATGTCCTTGGTCACCACTCCCGCTATCTTTTCCACAGGTATTACATTCCAGTCCTCCTGCACTGGAATTTCTATATTTTCCTGTCTGATCAAAGCATCAGCCTTCCTTTTGATCTTTTCAGTCCTTACATGACCATAAACTCAAATTCCTCAAAGAATTGTGACCACTGCAACTGCCGTGGCCTCAATGTTTTTGCTGTCTTTAAGTATTGTAGATTCATGTGGTCTATAAGAACTGTTACAGGGTGACGTGCTCCCATCAAATAGTGTCGCCACTCCTGGAAGGCTGCCCTGGTGGCTACCAGCTCTTTAACAGTTAGGGCATAATTCTGTTCACAACTAATCAATTTCCGTGAGAAAATGTCTACCGGGTGCATCACCCCCTCCTCATCTCGTTGTGACAAGATCGACCCAACAGCAAGATTGGATGACATGACATGACATGATATTTATATAGTGCACTATGGGCCTGTAGGCATGAAGGCGCTAACAGAAGGACAAGACATACAACAGCTGTGGCAACCTGTAAAACAGCATACTTTTCTAGCGGCCGATTTAGGACTGAATAGAAGATCATGCAAAAAGGAAGAATACTTACAATAATGCTACCCTCTAGGGCTAAACTCATGTAAAAAGAAAGGTTTTAAGATCTTTCTTGAATGCATCCGTCTCCACTTGAACTGGTCTCTCTAAATCAGGATCCCTTAAAAATGGAGCTTCAGTAAATGCACTTTTGAACTTCCAGAAGCCAGCTTCTTCATCCCAGACAAATGTGCACGTCTTTCTTAGTAGACATGTTATTGGTGTGATGGTGTGGGAGAAATGACTGATACATCTACGAGAGAAGTTTGCGAACCCCAAAAAAGCCTGATTATCTTTGGCACATTGAGGGTATGGCCAGTTGATTACTGCTTGCACCTTTCTATCATCCATGACCACACCAGAGGGAGTAAGTATAAACCCCAGGAATTCAACTTTAGTCGAATGGAACTTACAGTTCTCCAATTTGCCAAATAACGTCTACATTTGCAGGTACTCCAACACTGCCTTCATAGGATGAATGTATTACTCCATAGTCTCTGAATAGATGAGGACGTCATCAATGTATACAATTATGAAGACATACAAGTAGTCCCACAACACCACCTGAATAAAATGCTGAAGGGGCGCGGGAGCATTACTTAGTCCAAATGGCATGACCATGTATTCAAAGAGTCCAAACTTGGTGCAGAATGCAGTCTTCCACTCATCACCTTCCTTAACTCAAATAAGATTGCATGCCCCTCGCAAACTACTGTAGCGACAATAAGGATTCATACGTAACACTAAGACTGTCAAACACAACCCTTACTATGTATGTATTAAGAAGAATGCCTTATGAAACAATTTGCAAATGTATAGAAATGTATATGGGACAAAAAAGCATATATACATAATGAGACGCATCAGCATGGAATGTTAGAATATACCAATGCAGAATAGGAATGTTGTTTTGAAAGTAAACTGAATATATATGACACACAGCCAATAGCTTTGTATATCTGAAACTGTACTGGTTACCTGGCTACCCTCTTATCTCAGGTCCAGGTCCCTCCCCTCCAGTTGCACACCTACACTGCCCCCCTGACAACCCTTGCACTCTGAACTGTTTCTGTATCCCTACAGCCCCTACCAGCACCTGACTCTAGATGTCTGCACTTACACCTGCACTTGCCACCACCTGGCCGCACTTTTATCTATTATTTATTGTCTTATTTCTTTTATGTTGTCCTATGTACTGCACTGCCCCCTCCCTTTACCCCCCGCACTTCCCCCCCCCCTGCCGTACACTTGCATGATCTCAATGTGACCTGGCCTAGTAGGATTGCTATCTCTGGCTTCCCTCTGTTTCCCCTCCCTTGCCGCGTCGCGCCTTGAAACACTTGTGTATAGGCACGTTATAAATGCCATATCATATCATATCATATCATATAATCTTACACTAAACTCACAACTAGGTAAATGCAAAACATAACTATTGTGCCTTCAGAAATCCTAGACAAGAGCGAACCAATAGCATGTGCCTCCAAATAGGGGAATGTTGCCACCATGTATAACCTAAAATGAATATGTTATTAAATTAAAAACTAAAAATATGAGTTAGAACTCCTTTCTTCTATCTATTAAACCTGTGAACCCCAAAGCGCATGAATATAACTCAGCATATCCCTAAAACTAGTTTGCAATTCAACTGACTACGGAGTATCAGTCCTTGCTGAGTTCTGCTGCCAGGCTGCAAAAATTTCAATTTTCCAGTACCATACCCTAAACTGTGAAATAATGAACAATGATAATGTTCAGATGTTTCAGTGTGACCATATTTACACAACATGGGAGCAGGTCCACCTACTTCATGTCACGCCCTCCATACCATTCTACATGAAAATTAAATCATCAAATGCAAGATTTTCAGGCACTCCACAGTGCTCAGCATACACCTTCAGCCAATGGATCCATGAGTCCCCCAGAATCCATGTACTTTGCCTCCTAAAAGACATAGCCATAGCCATCTGCAGTCCTCTTATCAAACAGAGCTGATTGGCTAATCCCCCGGGCTGCACAGTCCATTTCCATGCCTGGCATTCTCAAAAGACCTGGATGCGGCACGTACTGTCAGCAGACTACTGCAATGTCCACGGACAGAACACCTAATTCAAGGGTTTGGGGAGGTTAACACTTAAAAAAATGTAGTGTGCAATGATGGGTCTTAAAAGAACCTTTTTTTTCATTTTGATTTTTTTTTGGGTGCTTTTAATTTTTTTTCCAACAACTATTAGAAATCATTTCATATGCACTCTACGTCATTTTTTACAGGAACTTTCTGAGTGCATTTTTAATGTTTTGGAGAAAGATTTGATTTCCAAAATCAGTGAAAGTCATGCCATCACTCAAACAATTGTGTGCACCATTCGGCACAATGTTTGCATTTGTTCTCATGTTCTCATTTGCAAAACATGTCATCCTAACACCATTCAAAAAAGTAGATACCCCTTTGTTTACAAGGTGCCTTCTTGCTTCTTGTTGGGGGCAAAACCCAATGGTGCATCGCAATTCTGCCTTAGGATGTATGTGTGAAAAGATAATCTTTCCACATGGAAATAGTTCCATTAATGCTTGCAGCATATCGTTCAATGCGATGTGATATGATATGATATGATATGATAAGGCATTTGTAACGCGCCTATACACAAGTGTTTCAAGGCGCGACAAGGCTAGGGAGGGACAAAGGGAGACAGACAATGATCCTACTAGGCCAGGTGTCATTCAGATTGCTCAAGTGCAAGGGTAGGGGGACTGGGAGAAGTGCAGGGGAAGGGGAGAGGGGAAGTGCAGTACATGGTTAGTAGAATACAAGATACATAATAGGGCCAGCTGGTGGCAAGTGCAAAGGTAAGTGCCGGGAGAAGGGGCTGTAGGATACAGACACAGTCCCGTAGTGCATGTATGCAGTGCAAGGAAGAGTGGCTGGGCCAGGACATGAGATCAGTGAGTGACCCAGTTGCAGATTCAGTGCAGGTTCAGTGATTTTAGCAGGGGAGAGAGGGAGAGAAAGAGGAGGCAAAGAGGAAGGTTTGGAGGTGCTTCCGGAACCGGAGATGGTTCTCCTCAAGTTCCAGGGAGGCAGGAAGGCTGTTCCAGAGGGAGGCCCCTGCTGCGTCAAGAGATCTACCCCCAGCTCGTTGCTTGGAGAAGCGGCTGATCCTGAGGTAGTTGGAGGTGGATGAGCGAAGGGCTCGAGAAGGAAGATATTTAGGAAGAGAGAGTTGCAGGTATGTTCAGAGAGTTGCAGGATGTGCAGAGATATTGCACAAATGTAGCCCAAACGATGTCCTCCACAATGTACTACAATCAAATCTGGACATTGAAAATGAGACATGCTTTTGCAAAATGTAAATAAACTCCCCCAGTTTTGGCCAGGCACATTATACCAAGAAATCTCCACTCCCTCCAATCCAATGTTACAAGAAATGCTACACATGTCTGTGTACCTTTTCAGATTAAGCATCCAAGAATCTCCCACCATCCACACAGTAAGCCTTCTCATAGCAACAACCACAGCCATCTTCCCTACACACAGCAATGAAGAGAACTGCTACCCTCTCTTCCTATAAACCACAACCAGAATACCTAAATGGCTAATCCCCACAGTGCCCTTTCCATGCCAGTCATCCTTAAAAGGCCTGGATGTGGCACACCATGTCCGCGGACTACTGCGCTGTCCATGGACCCTGTAACACAGAGCAGCCCTTCTTCCCTTTCCAATCTTTGTAGCACTTCCTCATTGGCTACTTTCAAGC
Organism: Ambystoma mexicanum; assembly: GCF_040938575.1. Taxonomy (NCBI): domain Eukaryota; kingdom Metazoa; phylum Chordata; class Amphibia; order Caudata; family Ambystomatidae; genus Ambystoma; species Ambystoma mexicanum. Next base: position 929,125,465 of record NC_090928.1, on the reverse strand, counting down.
AGTCACACACCCATCCACCAATCACATCCAAAATCTTTACATCTGACGCTGTCATCTTAGTTCAACACTTCAGATTTATTGTTGAACTCTCAGAGTACATGTCTCCTGTTACTCACAAGCACCTGCATCAAAAACTACCATAAAAATCTTCAAGATTTCTATTTGCAGATTCAACCACATCTGCATCTATCAAGACAAAATTCAAGTATGCTTATATTATTAAAATTATATTTCCAATTCCTTTACAAATGCATGTAAACATGGTTCCTACCACTTACCCTGCATTAACCTACTCAATAATCATACTCTCTTTGTCCATCCTCCTGACATCAAGTGGCAGTTACTTACAATGCTGCCTGGTTACAAAGGTTTCTTTTAATGATCATTTTTGTAACAGTTTAAAAATACATATTTGGAATTCCAGCAGCACTGTCTGTATCTTTTTTGTGAAAGAAAAGAAAAACACATTTAAAACATGGCCGATTCCCCATCAAGGGGAGCAGCGACAGACGAGTGAAGCCTTCCAAGGGGAAACAAACTGGCTGGTAGCTGGAGGAGGGTTGCACACTGCCGATGCGCTTTCTCCTGCTTAGGTGACTCGGTCATAGTAGCTGCTTGTTTTCCCTCCTTTTTTCATCAGCTGAGAGGTAAGAGAGGAAAACTGAATAGAGGGAGAAAAAGGAGGCAGTCTGAATCCCTTGTGGTATTTATATGGTCATTCGCAAACCCATCCGTTTGTAGTGTAATTTTCTTCTCGCTCCCTCCTGGGGGAGCAGCAATAAAGAGGGAAACGGCTGTGAAGAAGCAGCGTAACGAGCTGCCAGCTATGCTAGACCGTATGATACAGTTGAGCTCCATCTGAGGTAGTACTAACGTGTGAAGCGGCTCACCCCCCACTCTATAACTTCAAATAAAGGTACAATAGGGAATCGGGGAAACACAGAGAGTGCTGTTTTAGCATTTAATTTCTTGTGTTCATCTGAAGCCCACGCTCAGTATACAAAGCTCAGCCAGGTGCCTTGTTTCTGTATATAATACACAGATATGCACTCTGAAAAAAACAATAAAAGCATATAAACCTCAATGAAAAGAAAGAAAACCGATGAGTCAATCCTGTGACACATTTCGTTCAGCAGTTTCTTATATTTGAATGTATCTATTTTATTTCTATAGCGCTGGAAACAGAGCCCAGGGGGATGAGAGCGCTAGGACAAAACAAAACAAAGCATGGTCCTTAATCAGGATTAAAATATCCATGAGGGGCTCATTCGAATAAGAGGGTCTTCAACTTGCTTTTAAAGTTTGAGAGGCTGGAGCACAGCCTCAGGTCAGGTGGGAGGGAGTTCGAAAGATGCGGAGTAGAGGATGGAAAACACCCCCTCCTTGACTTGTGACAGTTTTGACTTAGGTGTCTGAAGCAGGCATGAGTTAATGGATCTCAGACCCCATCTGACCGGAAGTCATTTGAGCTGTGTCGCCAGGTATGAAAGGCTCTTGCCACATAAGCAGCAGTGTGCGATGCTCAAGGTGTGGAACATAACTCTCTTAGCTATGGGCATCCAATACAGCGATCTACGGTCTGTAGAAACGTGATCGGTTTTACAAAGACCTACTACCACCCTCACTTCATTATTTTGGACCACTTGGAGGCAATTGATTTCTGCTTTTCCCACTCCTAGGAGGATACTGGCACAGTAATCCAAGCAGCTTGCGATAATTGCCCTTGCTAACGTGGAACAGTTTGAGACATCAAGAAATGGTCTAATTAGTTCTAAAATTTTAATATAGTAGGATGCGTTGGCTACCAGGCTGCTGATATGAGCCCTCATTGAGAGTTATTGGTCCAAGGTGACTCCCAGAGTTTTTACTTTCTTAGGGTTGGCAAAAGACAATCAGCGATTTGAATGGACGAGTAGGATTTGTCCAACTGACGAAACTTGGTGCCAGTGCCCAAGATAATGATCTCAGTTTTGTCATTATTTAGGGCTACTCCATTGAGCAGCTTCCAAGGGTGAATTTTGCTGTAGGCAGTGTTGATAACCTCAGTGTCTTTGGCGTACTCGCCTGATAGTGGAAATAGACACTTGGGAATCATCTGCGTAGTTTGCATAGCACGTTCCTTTGGCATCCAATAGGCCGAACAACGTGAGCATGAAGATATTGAAAAGGGTGGGGGATAGGCAAGATCCCTGAGGTACTCCACAGTTCAGAGCAACACCCTCTGACATTGCCTCCTTGTGGAAAACCATGGTCATTCAATCTGGTAGGGACGAAAGCAACAAGCTGATTGCTTCCTTTGAAAAGGAGGCTCTTTCATGTAGTCTACTGACCAAGATAGAGTGGTCCACTAGGTCTAAGGCTGCTGTAAGATCCACGAGCATAATTAATGAAGCCTTCCCTTTATCCATAAATTGTAGGATGTTTGTCTTGTATACTGGTTTCACAGTGGCCAAGGGCTGTTTGAGCATACCTACCATTTCCCTAAAGACATTATTATAGCATCAAAGGTTGGCCTAGACTGGTCTGTCATAGGATTGTGGAGAATAACGCTAGATGACGAACGGAGTGGGCACTGCGAAAAAGAGGCAAAACATTTACTTGGATCATAGTTCCTTTTTAGTATTTCCTTTTTAGTATTTTCCTGCATGTTCATGCTTTTGCACTTGACTTCACCATCCATCCCGTCCCACAGAGAACGACATATGCTGTGGTGTATATGCGCTAAGGGTTCCCTTGGAGGGCAGCTTTTATCAGTTCTAAGAGTGTTTGGTTTCTCTGCGTATACAGGGAGTCTCAGTTAGTCGGCAATTGAACTTTAGTTGGGTGTGATGCACGCCATTTTAAATAAATCTGCGCTCATTCTCACGAGTCGGATGGTGGTATTGTTGGGGCATAATCAATGCGGATTACTCATCCTAAACGACATGTGCATGCACCTTACTCGAGGCAGAAGATAAATCGCCATTGAGCAGCACTCTGGTGCTTAGTACTTTTGTGGTGATGGACATTCAGCAGTGACAGTGGATTCATTTTTATCTTCAGTGGAAACATGGGACATTTGGTGTCATATACCAGCTCACTGTATCTGGCCTGTAAACTGCTAAATCTGTGCCTCAGAGCATACATGTCCTTTCGTTTGGAAAGTGGGGGTAGCGCCCACATTGGATAACATGGGGGCATGCTAATTCATGTATCACTATGTATGCTGCTGACAACTAAGAGATGGTATTTAATGAACAGGAACTGAGTCATTTTGCTAAAGATCGGAGGAGGCGATTACAAGTGGTCACTCCTTATTTGCACTGGTTTATAAACGTATGGCTATGTGTTTAAGCTGTGTATTTAAGCAACTATAAACATATTCTATAAGTAATATGTAAAAGTTGCCTTGATTCGGGACTGTTCACAAGGTGGGAACGGAAGGAGTGTTTTTTCCAAGATTGGAAAACTGAAATGTACTTTTTACCATTCAGTGAACCAATGCTGTTAACCTAGGATTGCAATATTTGTTTATTTAATATTCTGTATAAAGATCACCCTGTTCCAGGGAAGATGCATTTCTTTGTGTATTTTGCAGTTATTGCATGCTCAGAGAACATTAACATTAATACCAAATCTCTCCAGCAGTAAAAAAAAAAAAAAAAAAAAAAAAAAAAAGGAACAAAAAGGAAAGGGGAACTGTGATATTTTCCTTCAACAGGTAAAGGATTCTAGGACGCAGCCCTTGCATTTCGGTCCTGGTGGAGGCACTAGTTCCCACACAAGCAACCCCCATCTGCTGTCATTTTTAACTAACTTCCCCGGATTCCCTGACAACGCGCAATGCAATCCAATAACCAAAAGAGCTGCAAAAGCAAAATACCCACCCCAGTTTTCAGTCAAAGCGATTCACTGGGATTGTAAATTGGCTTTGCAATGGTTCGGTAACACATTTGTAAAATTGGCAAGTTTAGGCCCTGGAAATAATTTTCAAATAGGCCCCATATTACACATTTTGAGCAAGCCCAACCCTTGTGATATAAGAACATGTGGAAATAAGGTAACCACACAAAAGAGGCCCAGAGTGTAGAGGCCTTCCAGGAAATCTCCAGAGTTCCCTGCAGGCCAGTAAAGCCCCGCGCTTGGTTTTTACTTGCCGCCTGATTTGCTTTGAGCGTTCAAATGGGGTTTCTGAAAGCTCGTGTGACCGAGTAAACACTTCTTATCTTTACAGACTTTATTTGGTAAAGAAATCATACCTCTTCTATCGCTGCGCTATTATATTTTTCTTGTTTTCTTTCTCTTATTTTATTTTTAAGTGAACAATGTATAGTTTAGCTAATGGAGCATATAATGCATACATTTGTGTTTAATGAAGCGACCAGTTTGTTAGGTCTTTTCATGCCTTTGTAATTTGAATTTACTGTAAACATATCACCATTAACTGATGTATGTTTTTTAAGCATGATTCTATCCCCATGTATTTCTTTTAGCTTTTGAATTACTTATGTAAAAAAAAATACTTTTCTTATCTTCAAGGCTGTGTTTAAACATTTTCTTTCAACCAACATTCGCGGGTATTTCCAAAACTATTTGTTGCTCTATTTCTGCTGATAAATACAGTCACTTGCACTGACCTGGATTGTTCGTTGCTCAAAAAGAGCCACCCCCATTTTCAAATTCTCATTTTGTGAAAGGTACAACAGAAGTACCCTATTCATAATGAGAATAATATCATCACATTTTATATATCATTTCTTGCCAGATTTCTCCGGGTTCCAAGCGCAGTAATGATAGGTACGATAGGTATTTTTATCACCCAATAAAATGGTTCTCAATGTATCAACCTCGGGCAGATGAAGGACTCAGTTGGCCCTTCCAGGATTTAAACAAAGAGACTGCAGGTTTCATACAAGTCTCTAGGGCAAGCCTTTAACCCACTGAGCTGCCTCAACAACTTGCCCTGGTACATCAGCATATATATCTGACTTGAAGTTTTGTAAATAACCTCTATGGGCCCGGATGGTTCTAAATTCCTTGCAGATGATCTGTTCCTTCAGGGGGTGTCCAGCTGGATTCCTTCCCATTCCCGTGATATTGCCCCTGTACAGTTCACATGATCACATGGAGCCTACTGAATAAGAGAGTATATTGCTTATTAGACTTCTATCAAGCCTTTGAAGTGCCTTGTTGTGGAGTCTACTGCCACGCTGATTTAACGTGTATCTCGAGCAACTCATGTGATTTATCCTGGGATAAACAGTCGCTTGGTTAAAATTATTTTGTGTGTTCTCTAATGAGGAGCCCCACACATTTTAGTTTCTTTTCTGTAGTCCCACCACACTTTTAGAAACTTCCCCCTGCATTATTTTTCCTCAATCCCCCCAGGAGGTATTCTGTTCAGGAGCACACACGAAATAAGATATTGGAGAGTGGATGATTGTGTGCATGTGGGATCATGTGATGTGTGTTATATACATTTGTTGTATGGTGTTCTTAATGATTTTCACAATTGTATGTTTTTAGGTGGTGAACTGAAAAGCATTTCAACTGTCAAGATTTGAAAAGGGTGGCTTTGTTTTAAACATGTGGTGTGTTAGGGGCACATATGTTGTCTTGTAACTGTTCTCGTCCTGATGAAGGCTGCAATATTTAATCTAAGAGGAACATAGAGAGATGGCAGTATTCTCTGTTGGCCGACTCACACAGTGTTGATGATGCTGTATTGTTTAAGAGAAAACAGTAGGTTAAACAGGTGACAGAGTCTAGAGGATGTTTAGAGAATTAAAAATGTGTCACCCATTGTTTCTATTCCAGTGGTGTTCTAATATGACACTGGTTACACACTGGGCGGATAGATGAAAACTGCCAAGAAAAGACCAGTCAAATGTATTTCAATAGTTTGGTTAAACAAGGTGTGGAAATATGAGATATGTTAGTTAAGGATGTCAATTGAATGTGTACTTTAGCACTTTGCACTTTACTAACCCCTTGAGTACTTTCATTAGATGTTTTTAGAAAAACATGCTGTGTGTGTCGTAATGTTGGTTTTAAAATATTTTTGGGATAGTAAAAATTGAAAGAAATATATATATAATTGTGGAAACGATCTCATGGTCCCAGAGTGTTTATTTAATTGATTGAGGTGTTTCTCAAGGTGCTTTGATTTGATTTATTACTGGAGTGTGAGGATACGCCATGTTGTTCCGGCACCACTTTTTTTTGCAATGCATGAGGATACTTCAGCCAAGAGTAGTGCACTCCAGAAATTGCAGGCAGTTACCACGCTTCAAGCATGACAATATTTTCTTTCTGCAGCTGGACTTACAGGGATTTTGGTTGCAGGGGACCCCCATTTGTTCATGATTTACAAAAGCAGCAATTCTTCCTTGGGCCAGGAAACCAGATAAAAGACTTGCCCTGGGATTCATATGTGCTGCACCTGCTGCTCCCTTCTACTGTGACATACCACTGCAGGAGATTAATCGGATGTCACCTTCTGGCCACTGGCATTCTTTATGCTTGATGCGCTTATTGCTGATGCATATGTGTGCTTGTTTCTGACAGGTGATGGCTGTGAATTGCGTTATGCTGTGTTATGTTATATTGCAGTATAGCGCCTACCTATGGAATGTTGCTTGCCAGAAGGGCGGGGGGTTTGCTGCGCTGCTGCTTGAAGAATGAAACAATGGCACAGTGTGTCTTTTCTTTTTTTTATCACCAGATTCTGCTCCCTCTTGGCTGAGCCCCACTTCCGGTTGCTCCACACACAAAACAGACAAAGGGCTCTACTGAACTACAATGAAGGTGTGTATCCCCTCCCAGTGTTGCACCTTGGGAGTGCGTCCGGGCTTACATCATAGTCGGAAATGCAGTGTAATAAACCTAAGGAGCTGCAAAAGCAAAATATCCTCCCCAGTTTTCTGTCAAACCGAAACACTGGGGTTGTAAATTGGCTTTGCAATGGTTCGGTAACACATTTGTAAAATTGGCAAGCTTAGAGGTACAACAAAATTGGGCCTTTGGTTTTTACTTGCCACCTGATTTGCTCTGAGCGTTCAAATGGGTTTTCTGAAAGCTCGCGTGTCTGAGTAAACACTTCTTATCTTTGCAGACTTGGTAAATAAATCATACCTCTTCTATCGCATCGCTATTACATTTTTCTTGTTTACTTTCTTTTACTTAATTTATTTTTATGTGACTAATGTACAATCTAGCTAATGGAGCATGCAAGGCATACATTTGTGTTTAAATAAGCGGCGAGATTGTTAGGTTGTTTTATGCCTTTGTAATTTGAATTTACTGTAAAAATATCACCATTAACTGATGTATTTTTTTTAAGCATGATTTTATGCCCATGTATTTCTTTTAGCTTTTTAATTACTTTTGTAAAAAAATACTTTTCTTATCTTCAAGGCTGTATTTAAACATTTTCTTTCAACCAACATTCGCTGGTATTTCCCAAACAGTTTGTTGCTCCATTTCTGCTGATAAATACAGTTACTTGCTCTGATCTGGAGTGTTCACTGCTCAAAAATTGCCTCGCCCCCTCACCCCCTCTAAATTCTAATTTTGTGAAAGGTACAGCAGAAAGGTGTTAACCCCATTCATAATGAGAATAATATCATCAGATTTTATATGTCATTTCACGCCAGATTTCTCCTGGTTCCAATCACAATAATAATAGGTATTTTTTTACCCAGCAAAATGGTTCTCAATTTATCAACCTCGGGAGTATTAAGGACTGAGTTGGCCCTTCCAAGATTTAAGAATTGTGACTGCAGCTTTCGCACAAATGTCTCTAAGCCCTTAACCCACTGAGCTGCCTCAACAACTTGCCCTGGTACTTCAGTATTTATATCTGACATGATGTTTTGTGAATAACCTCTATGGGCCCGGATGGTTCTAAATTCCTTGCAGATGATCTGTTCCTTCAGGGGGTGTCCAGCTGGATTCCTTCCCATTCCCGTGATATTGCCCCTGTACAGTTCACATGATCACATGGAGCCTACTGAATAAGAGAGTATATTGCTTATTAGACTTCTATCAAGCCTTTGAAGTGCCTTGTTGTGGAGTCTACTGCCACGCTGATTTAACGTGTATCTCGAGCAACTCATGTGATTTATCCTGGGATAAACAGTCGCTTGGTTAAAATTCTTTTGTGTGTTCTCTAATGAGGAGCCCCACACATTTTAGTTTCTTTTCTGTAGTCCCACCACACTTTTAGAAACGTCCCCCTGCATTATTTTTCCTCAATCCCTCCAGGAAGTATTCTGTACATTTATAAAAGGCCAGGCTTGATGGTCATAGGAGTCTTCATCTGTTGTTGGAATTGTGAGGAAATGACTACTGCTGTGCAGGAGTACAGGGACGAGCTAAACCACCTACCCAGCCCCATAATACTATCAAACCAGCAGTGATCCCAGTAAAACAGGTGGAACAGACACAGCCTGACAGGGATACCTCCTTCATCGTTTTTGGGCTGGGGGCAGGCTACACTCTTCATGAGGGATGTCAGGTGATCACCGTAGCAACCCAAACAACTTAAGTGCAATGGTTCATTGTAAAAGGATGTCCAATCAAGGTTATATTAAAATATCGACTTTTAATCAAACTATAAAATTCAAACAATGGAACGGACACCACCAAGAAGGTCCACCCCTGTAAAAGAGCACAGAGCATGCAGACGTTTGTCAAAGGAGACTATGGATAAATAAGCAGGGCTATTTAGGCACAGTTCAAATTTCAAGGGATATTTCTTTAAGATTAAGGTGAATAAGTGGCCTTAAAAGTCACAATGGTCACGAATGTGGACCAGGAGGACATAGCCTCCTCACAGTAACTTAGTTGTTTGTTTTGAGCACTTGACATAGTCTAACTTGGCTTCTTGTGGCTTTACCGTGGTCAAGTCAATATAGATATGGAGTGAGTGGCCTTGATCCAGCAGCGAGTCTATCAGGGTAATTCATAGAAATTCGCACAAAAGTGGCGCACGCGACTGGCGCACAGCATGCCCGTGCGAATGTCTGCGCCAGCTGCGTGCGCTAAAATCGATTTCCGCGCACAGCGTATTCATGGATTCTCGCATCCAAAACCAGCCGTGGCGCAGCGACCCTGCAGCAGCGCCAGTTACGCCCCCAAGAACGCCCTCGCGCAAGGAAAAGCCTTCAAAATCCCCAAATAATCGCAAAGGGCTGCGCTAACCCTGGACCAGTTCACAGGGCTGGCAAACAGCAAACGCCAAGCGGGGAACGTGTATTACAGGGGTTCGTGGGAAGTATCACACGCGATTCCAGCAAGGGGACGTGTATTTCAGGGGTGCGAGGGAAGTTCCACACGAGATTGGCCCAGTGCGAACAGGGTACGTGTATTTCAGGGGTGCGCGGGAAGTTACACACGCGATTGGCCCAGTGCGAGCAGGGTACGTGTATTCCAGGGGTGCGCGGGAAGTTCCACACGCGATTTGGCTGGGTACGTGGATTCCAGGGGTGCGCGGGAAGTTCCACACGCGATTTGGCTGGGTACGTGGATTTCAGGGGTGCGCGGGAAGTTCCACACGCGATTGGCCGGGTACGTGGATTTCAGGGGTGCGCGGGAAGTTCAACACGCGATTTGGCTGGGTACGTGGATTTCAGGGGTGCGCGGGAAGTTCCACACGCGATTTGGCCGGGTATGTGGATTTCAGGGGTGTGCGGGAAGTTCAACACGCGATTTGGCTGGGTATGTGGATTTCAGGGTGCGCGCGAAGTTTCACACGCGATTTGGCTGGTTACATGGATTCCAGAGGTGCGCGGGAAGTTTCACACGCGATTTGGCTGGGTATGTGTATTTCGGTGTTGCGGGGGAATGATACACGTGATATGGCCATGTGGGTCCCCCCAGGTGTTCCCTCTACACCCTCCACGGCCCCTGCAGGCAGCCCACACCACAGGGTACTACCCTGCACCCCTGCTCATGTCCCACAGGCAACCCATCCACCATGACCATGCCCACCAGCCAACCCACATGTCACCTTGCACCACTGATCACCAACACATGTCTCCCACCACCCCCACCCCCCAGCAGTCAGGGGCAGCCTCCACCAGGCCCCCACTCATGTCTCCCACCACCCCCACCCCCCAGCCACCAGGGGCACCCTCCACCAGGCCCCCACCCATGTCTCCCACCACCCCCACCCCCCAGCCACCAGGGGCAGCCTCCACCAGGCCCCTACTCATGTCTCTCACCACCCCCACCCCCCAGCCACCAGGGGCAGCCTCCACCAGGCCCCCACGCATGTCCCCTATTACCCCCACACCCCCGCAGTGCAGGGGCACCCTCCACCAGGCCCCCACTCATGTCTCCCACCACCCCCACCCCCCAGCAGTCAGGGGCAGCCTCCACCAGGCCCCCACTCATGACTCCCACCACCCCCCACCCCCCAGCCACCAGGGGCACCCTCCACCAGGCCCCCACCCATGTCTCCCACCACCCCCTACCCCCCAGCAGTCAGGGGCAGCCTCCACCAGGCCCCCACTCATGTCCCCTATTACCGCCACCCCCCGCAGTGTAGGGGCAGCCTCCACCAGGCCCCACCCATGTCTCCCACCACACCCTACCCCCCAGCAGTCAGGGGCAGCCTCCACCAGGCCCCCACCCATGTCTCCCACCACCCCCTACCCCCCAGCAGTCAGGGGCAGCCTCCACCAGGCCCCCACCCATGTCTCCCACCACCCCCTACCCCCAGCAGTCAGGGGCAGCCTCCACCAGGCCCCCACCCATGTCTCCCACCACCCCCTACCCCCCAGCAGTCAGGGGCAGCCTCCACCAGGCCCCCACCCATGTCTCCCACCACCCCCTACCCCCCAGCAGTCAGGGGCAGCCTCCACCAGGCCCCCACTCATGGCTCCCACCACCCCCACCCCCACCCCCCAGCCACCAGGGGCTGCCTCCACCAGGCCCCCACTCATGTCCCCCATTACCCCCACCCCCCGCAGTGCAGGGGCACCCTCCACCAGGCCCCCACTCATGTCTCCCACCACCCCCCACCCCCCAGCCACCAGGGGCACCCTCCACCAGGCCCCCACCCATGTCTCCCACCACCCCCTAACCCCCATCAGTCAGAGGCAGCCTCCACCAGGCCCCCACTCATGTCTCCCACCATCCCCAGCTCCCAGCACCAGGGGCAGCCTCCACCAGGCCCCCACTCATGTCTCCCACCACCCCCACCCCCCAGCCACCAGGGGCATCCTCCACCAGGCCCCCACTCATGTCCCCTATTACCCCCACCCCCTGCAGTGCAGGGGCAGCCTCCACCAGGCCCCCACCCATGTCTCCCACCACCCCCTACCCCCCAGCAGTCAGGGGCAGCCTCCACCAGGCCCCCACCCATGTCTCCAACCACCTCCTACCCCCCAGCAGTCAGGGGCAGCCTCCACCAGGCCCCCACCCATGTCTCCCACCACCCCCTACCCCCCAGCAGTCAGGGGCAGCCTCCACCAGGCCCCCACCCATGTCTCCCACCACCCCCTACCCCCCAGCAGTCAAGGGCAGCCTCCACCAGGCCCCCACTCATGTCTCCCACCACCCCCACCCCCCAGCCACCAGGGACAGCCTCCACCAAGCCCCCACTCATGTCTCCCACCACCCCCACCCCCCAGCCACCAGGGGCAGCCTCCACCAGGCCCCCACTCATGTCTCCTATTACCCCCACCCCCCGCAGTGCAGGGGCACCCTCCACCAGGCCCCCACTCATGTCTCCCACCACCCCACCCCCCAGCAGTCAGGGGCAGCCTCCACCAGGCCCCCACTCATGTCTCCCACCACCCCCACCCCACAGCCACCAGGGGCAGCCTCCACCAGGCCCCCACTCTTGTCTCCTACCACCCCCACCCCCCAGCAGTGCAGGGGCAGCCTCCACCAGGCCCCCACTCATGTCCCCTAATACCCCCACCCCCCAGCAGTGCAGGGGCAGCCTCCACCAGGCCCCCACCCATGTCTACCACCACCCCCACCCCCCAGCCACCAGGGGCAGATTCCACCAGGCCCCCACTCATGTCCCCCTGCAACCCCACCCCCCAGCAGTGCAGGGGCAGCCTCCACCAGGCCCCCACTCATGTCTCCCAACACCCCCACCCCCCCAGCCACCAGGGGCAGATACCACCAGGCCCCCACTCATGTCTCCCACCACCCCCACCCCCCAGCAGTGCAGGGGCAGCCTCCACCAGCCCCCCACCCATGTCTACCACCACCCCCACCCCCAGCCACCAGGGGCAGCCTCCACCAGGCCCCCACTCATGTCCCCCTGCACCCCCACCCCCCAGCAGTGCAGGGGCAGCCTCCACCAGGCCCCCACCCATGTCTACTACCACCCCCACCCCCCAGCCACCAGGGGCAGCCTCCACCAGGTCCCCACTCATGTCTCCCACCACCCCCACCCCCCAGCCACCAGGGGCAGATTCCACCAGGCCCCCACTCATGTCCCACTGCACCCCCACCCCCCAGCACCGTGGGGCACCTGCCAGCAGGCCCCCACTCATGTCCAACTCATGTTCCCCTGCACCCCCACCCCCAAGCACTGTCGGGCACCTGCCAGCAGGCCCCCACTCATGTCCAACTCATGTTCCCCTGCACCCCCACCCCCCAGCACCGTGGGGCACCTGCCAGCAGGCCCCCACTCATGTCCAACTCATGTTCCCCTGCACCCCCCAGCACCGTGGGGCACCTGCCAGCAGGCCCCCACTCATGTCCAACTCATGTTCCCCTGCACCCCCAGCACCGTGGGGCACCTGCCAGCAGGCCCCCACTCATGTCCAACTCATGTTCCCCTGCACCCCCACTCCCCAGCACCGTGGGGCACCTGCCAGCAGGCCCCCACTCATGTCCAACTCATGTTCCCCTGCACCCCCACCCCCCAGCACCGTGGGGCACCTGCCAGCAGGCCCCCACTCATGTCCAACTCATGTTCCCCTGCACCCCCACCCCCCTGCACCGTGGGGCACCTGCCAGCAGGCCCCCACTCATGTCTAACTCATGTTCCCCAGCCAACATGTCATCACAATCTAGATCCCCGGTCCCCATGGTCAGCCTCCAAATGCAAAACACCCACCCGAGTATTGCATCCACCCACTCAGAAATGGAAATAACATGATAGAATTGCAAGTTTGGAAACGAACACATGTCCCTCACATACAACCAATGGGTGTCAGTGAATCTCCAAACCCGTATCATGATATGCATGAAACCAATGAGATGATACTAAACATTGAAGTTTGATCTAAAAATATGTATTAAAGAAAACAAGAATTGAATCAAAAATAAACTAATAGAAATGGGAATGTAAAAAAAGTAAAAAGAAGCATGTCCATGAAAAAATGCAAAACCAAAAATCAGAATCCAAAGGAATGGTGTCTAAAGTCACAGTCCAGAAAAGAAAATCCAATGGGAAATTATAATTGAAAGCCATTGCTCCATGGGTAAATAGTAAAAAGAAAAGACACTCCAACAGTGAACTATGTACATGTGTCAAGGATGGCACTCTATTAAAAGTGGCACAGGACACCCAGAAAGGGTTTGGGTGGTTGTGCCAAAATAAAGTGGACAGATAAGTACACACACAGCAGAAAGGAAAGATAACGAAGAGTAGCAAGGAAAAAGGTACAGAATGAATTCCCTCTTGGGGTGTATGCAGATATAGGAAAAGAGTATTCCACGAACCTTAGGAAATACTCTAGCCTTCTGCACAGTTTGCTATAACAGAGGCCCACGCTGTTTGCTCATGGCTTGGAACAGCAGCTATGGGTGTATGTAATGTAGAAACGAGACAAGGGAAGGGGCAGAGGTTGACTGATGGGAACCAACAGACAAGCTCTGTACAAAAGGGTCTACAAACAGTACAAGAGAAGTACTTACAGACAAATCCAGGAAAAGGAGGTTGATAGCAAACTAGCAGAAGGAAATGAAGGGAAAGTCGTGTAACAGGATTGGATAGCAGAGGACAGTAAGGAACAAGGTTGAGAGCTCAGAGGAGCAGGAAAGCAATGAGCAAGCCCACAGGAGCAGGGCTGTAAGGTAGAGAGCCCAGAGGGAAAGGGCTTAGGGCTTCAGAGTAAAGCAAGCTGCACGGCAAGGAACCCAGAAGGGCCGGGCAGCAAGGAGTGAGCCCTGAGGGGCAGGGCCGCTGACCGTAGAAGGTTGCAGAGGACTGTAGAGGGCTGCTAGGCCGAGAACCCAGCGGAAAAAGGTAGGTAGTAGGCAGCAGAGCATGATAAGCTGCAAAGTAGGAAGCCCAGAGGACAAGGGCTGAAGGCAGCCGGAGTAAGGCAGGCTGCAGAGCAGGGAGCTCAGAGGACAAGGGCTGTAGGCAGCCGGAGTGAGGCAGGCTGCAGAGCAGGGAGCCCAGAGGACAAGGGCTGAGACTGGAAAGCAGCAGAGCGTGATCAGCTGCAATGTAGAGAGCCTGGCAGGGCAAGGGCGGAGGATGGAAGGCAGCAGAGCGTGATCGACTGCAATTTAGAGAGCCCGGCAGGGCAAGGGCGGAGGCTGGAAGGCAGCAGAGCGTGATCGGCTGCAATGTGGAGAGCCCGGCAGGGCAAGGGCGGAGGCTGGAAGGCAGCAGAGCGTGATCGGCTGCAATGTGGAGAGCCGGCAGGGCAAAGCCGGAGACTGGAAGGCAGCAGAGCGTGATCAGCTGCAAGGCAGGAGCCTGGAAGAGCAGAGTGGAGGCAGGGAGCCCAAAAGGCTAGGGCTGTAGGCAGCAGGGTGTAGCAGACTGCAAGGCAGGATGCCCAGAGAAGCAGGGCTGAGGCAAGGAGCCCAAAAGGCTAGGGCTGAAGGCAGCAGGGTGTAGCAGACTGCAAGGCAGGAGCCCACCAGGGCACTGGAACAAAGAGCAGGTGAAATCAGGAAACAGCATACAAAGTTTGTAGCTCGAAGCAAAAAGGTGCCGGAAGGACTCTCAATGCAAGAGACTGAGCTCTCGCAGGCAGCAGCCTTTATACTGCCCAGCCCAGCACAGAAGCAGGCTAATTGGTTGCACCTGGCTCAGCACACCTGCAGACAATCGGCCACCTCCCTCTCTGTTCCTGAGCTGGTGGAAGCAGAGCAAATCCCTAGGGCTTCTGGGGATTGTAGTTCTGATGAAAAAAAATAGGAATAGCCAGGAATGGATGGTTATAGCCAAGTGCATTATGGTAAGTGTAGTTTTCTGGGAAAATTAAAAAGGCACCAAAGTCTTGCAAATGGGAAATAAAGTCCAAATAGTGAATAGCGGTTGATCCAGGAGTTTTCTGTAGATAAATGAATAACAATTTGTCCATATTGATTGCCAATGTATGCGCCCATGGCGCAGGCATGACAGTATGCCCCTCTCCAGGCCCCTCTCCAGGCTCGCTGAAGACTGACCAACAGGAAGAAGGTCTGTCACACCGTGAAAGAGTCTTATTCCAAAAAGGCATATCATGAAGCACAAAAAAATGTTTAAGGTTGTAATGTGGGAGTCTTGAAAGGTGGAGACGGTATCAATGTGCTTAACCTTTACGGTAGAAATCAGAAAAGACAAAGTCTTTGGAGCACAAAACCCAACAGAGTGTTCATGAATAGAGGAACTGTGAATGTCTGTTACAGGTTCCATGGCAAAGCTTGCTTTGAAAGGTGACAGTAAGGTGGTGAAAGGTGGAGCCAGAGGTACAGCAGAGTTGGTTGCTTTAGCAAGGTTTCCCAAGGCATCAGACACAGCAATGGCAGAGTCAAGATTAGCCGCAGAAACGTCAGGAGTCACAGTGGCAGGTTCTCCATGATTTGTAGGAATTTCAGAAGCCACCGCAGCAGAGAGATCATGAATGGCTGTGGATAGTTCCGATGCTGTAGCAACTGGGAGAGTGGGTGCCATAGAAGAACCAGCGGACAGGGACGCACCTGAGACTGATAGAGTAGAGTCTGGTGGTTTTAGTGCTGCAGAGGCGCCAGCAAGAACAACCGGAGCTGTAGTCCCAAAAGAAAAGTTGTTATCTGATTTAGCAACAGGTTCTGTCCTTGCAGGCAGAGAGGAAGGGGGTGCTTCTGCTGCGAAAAGAGAGATGTGTGCTGCTGCAACAGTAGCAGATTTAGAAGTATTAGCAGGAGGAGCAGCAGAGATTGGGCTAGCAGATACAGGAACAGGTAATAAGACAGATGTGGGGTCATGATTGGGTAGGCGTTCTGAAGGCTGATCTTCAAAGTCTGGTGTGCTCAAATTACTTGGTGGGTCTGGGGTATTGACTGATGGAAAGGCTGGATTCCAGGCAGGTACCGGGTATTGTTCAGGATTGGAATCATGGTCTAGAGTCCCAGAACCTGAGTTACTGTGGTTGGAAAGTGAAAGAGCTGTGTCAGACTTTAGAAGGGATGCATATGCTAAATGTAGTTCTTCCATCTGCTTGGTATAAATCTGTATCCTTTTCAGCGTGGCAATTCCAGGCCTTACCATGTTGATCTCTAAAGACAGTATTTCGGGTGTAGGACATTGTGTCAAAAGGTCTGGAATATTGTGTCCCTTCATAGAATTTTTACTATGTAAATAAACAAAGTCATCATAGAGATCTTCGGTCTTTCTTTTAAGGCGTAGGAGTTTTTCTTGTAGCAGGTATGTCTCATTTGCCTGATGTAAAGCTTCAGAATCTGGTGTGGCAGAAAATTCTGTTGTAGCAATGGGAAGACTGACCTTAAGGTTATTGTGGTTGGTAGATACTGGGGAAGTATTAAGACCACCGATGGTCAGTATTGGTCTTTTGTACCCAGGACTAGGTGAACTAACCTCAGGATACATAATACCGTGTCCTGTCAAATGAGGGTTTCCAGTAGACTGGGGAGCTTGCCAATCAGATCTTGAACATATCACTCTAGCAACAGCGTACTCTGGTTTAGAGACCCCCACAATGAGTGCAATATCCTTGGCTGTAACAGTGTTAGAAATATTATCAGGCTCAGGAGTGTCTTTCACTGTTTGGGCTAAAAAGATCTGTAAGAATTCATTATCTTGCTGTAGCTCTTCAACCGATAAGGACTGCGGATCATAGTCGCAAATGTCATAATAGTTATACATGGAAGAAGGGTCAGCAAGCCAGTGAGTGTAGTACCGTGCTTGTAAATCTTTATTTACTAAGGCAAGACTGTTCTTTAGACTAAGGTTCTTGTTTGCTGTCTTTAGGGAAAGTATAGATTTTTGCAAAGGTTTCTTAACCCGAAAGGAAAGCATCCTTGGTCTGTGTGTGCCTTTCCTGCCTATGGAACAAGACATTTTTGGCTCTTGCATTCTGTCAAGGATGGCACTCTATTAAGAGTGGCACAGGACACCCAGAAAGGGTTTGGGTGGTTGTGCCAAAATAAAGTGGACAGATAAGTACACACACAGCAGAAAGGAAAGAGAATGAAGAGTAGGCAAGAGTAGCAAGGAAAAAGGTACAGAATGAATTCCCTCTTGGGGTGTATGCAGATATAGGAAAAGAGTATTCCACGAACCTTAGGAAATACTCTAGCCTTCTGCACAGTTTGCTATAACAGAGGCCCACGCTGTTTGCTCATGGCTTGGAACAGCAGCTATGGGTGTCTGTAATGTAGAAACGAGGCAAGGGAAGGGGCAGAGGTTGACTGATGGGAACCAACAGACAAGCTCTGTACAAAAGGGTCTACAAACAGTACAAGAGAAGATACTTACAGACAAATCCAGGAAAAGGAGGTTGATAGCAAACTAGCAGAAGGAAATGAAGGGAAAGTCGTGTAACAGGATTGGATAGCAGAGGACAGTAAGGAACAAGGTTGAGAGCTCAGAGGAGCAGGAAAGCAATGAGCAAGCCCACAGGAGCAGGGCTGTAAGGTAGAGAGCCCAGAGGGAAAGGGCTTAGGGCAGCAGAGTAAAGCAAGCTGCACGGCAAGGAACCCAGAAGGGCCGGGCAGCAAGGAGTGAGCCCTGAGGGGCAGGGCCGCTGACCGTAGAAGGTTGCAGAGGACTGTAGAGGGCTGCTAGGCCGAGAACCCAGCGGAAAAAGGTAGGTAGTAGGCAGCGGAGCGTGATAAGCTGCAAAGTAGGAAGCCCAGAGGACAAGGGCTGAAGGCAGCTGGAGTAAGGCAGGCTGCAGAGCAGGGAGCCCAGAGGACAAGGGCTGTAGGCAGCCGGAGTGAGGCAGGCTGCAGAGCAGGGAGCCCAGAGGACAAGGGCTGAGACTGGAAAGCAGCAGAGCGTGATCAGCTGCAATGTAGAGAGCCCGGCAGGGCAAGGGCAGAGGATGGAAGGCAGCAGAGCGTGTTCGACTGCAATGTAGAGAGCCCGGCAGGGCAAGGGCGGAGGCTGGAAGGCAGCAGAGCGTGATCGGCTGCAATGTGGAGAGCCCGGCAGGGCAAGGGCGGAGGCTGGAAGGCAGCAGAGCGTGATCGGCTGCAATGTGGAGAGCCGGGCAGGGCAAGGGCGGAGGCTGGAAGGCAGCAGAGCGTGATCAGCTGCAAGGGAGGAGCCTGGAAGAGCAGGGCGGAGGCAGGGAGCCCAAAAGGCTAGGGCTGTAGGCAGCAGGGTGTAGCAGACTGCAAGGCAGGACACCCAGAGGAGCAGGGCTGAGGCAAGGAGCCCAAAAGGCTAGGGCTGAAGGCAGCAGGGTGTAGCAGACTGCAAGGCAGGATGCCCAGAGGAGCAGGGCTGAGGCAAGGAGCCCAAAAGGCTAGGGCTGAAAGCAGCAGGGTGTAGCAGACTGCAAGGCAGGAGCCCACCAGGGCACTGGAACAAAGAGCAGGTGGAAACAGCATACAAAGTTTGTAGCTCGAAGCAAAAAGGTGCCGGAAGGACTCTCAATGCAAGAGACTGAGCTCTCGCAGGCAGCAGCCTTTATACTGCCCAGCCCAGCACAGAAGCAGGCTAATTGGTTGCACCTGGCTCAGCACACCTGCAGACAATCGGCCACCTCCCTCTCTGTTCCTGAGCTGGTGGAAGCAGAGCAAATCCCTAGGGCTCTGGGGATTGTAGTTCTGATGAAAAAAAATAGGAATAGCCAGGAATGGATGGTTATCGCCAAGTGCATTATGGTAAGTGTAGTTTTCTGGGAAAATGAAAAAGGCACCAAAGTCTTGAAAATGGGAAATAAAGTCCAAATAGTGAATAGCGGTTGATCCAGGAGTTTTCTGTAGATAAATGAATAACAATTTGTCCATATTGATGGCCAATGTATGCGCCCATGGCACAGGCATGACAACAGGTGAACAAGCCAGGGTCCATGATCCCAACAAAAGAAATGAAACCTATCTAACAACACTACCTAATAAAAAATAACTATATACAAAAATGTGGCCCATTGTCCAAAAGGTCCAAAGAAAAAGCAAAAACAAAGGAAACCTAACACTAACTACATAACTATTTACATGGGCAGCGGGCTAGTCCAACGGCTCACTGGATGTTGTCATGGGCCAGGGCATCATCGAACTCCTGTTCAATGGCTTGGAGGCGGGCATGTTCCCTGGCCCCGAGGTCTTGCAGGGATAAAGCAGTGTCCAGCTCCAACTCCCTGCGAAGACCCTCGAGGCACTCAGCCCGCCTCAGCGCCCTCTGCATGGAGTTCTCCGCCCTGACCATTGTGAGCCGTTCCTCCTCTGCCCGCTGCCGCTCCGCACCTATCCGCTGGCCCAACCGCTCCCACACGGAAGCCACTCCCATTCCAGGGTTCTCCTGCCCTCCGGCAGATGCCTGCACCCCTGATGTTGATGGCCCCGAGCCATGATGCCTCCCACGTCGAGCCTGCCGCTGCCTCCGACGCAACTGCCTGTTCCACCACGACGGCATCCAGGCTGATGGCATCCACCGACGCCGTCGTGCACGTGCCCTGCCCGATGATGCCGTCACATCCTCCATCTGCTGGGGTCCAGTTGCTGGTGTGTCCACCCCTGCTGGACCTCCGACTTCCGACTGTGGCAGGGATGGGATCCCCACCGAGCCGGCTGCTTTGGTCGGGGCAGGTGCACAGGGGGCCCTGGTGGCATCTGGGCCAGAAGACGGCATGGAGAACGACTGGTGCATAGTCTCCACAGAGGAGGAGAGGGTCGCCAGATTGGCCGACACATGTAGGAAACCCCCGACCATGGGCGTTCCCAACTGGGCCACGTCGGCACGGTGCTCTCCGTGATGACGTGCATGCTCCTCCCGGGAAGCACGCACCTCATCACGAATTGCACCTGTGCGCAACGCGACACCAATCAGGACCTTCTCCATACGGCCAGGGGTCCCCTCGTACGCAGGTGGTGGGGAGTCAGATGACATGGACATCCCCCCTACCTGCGGACGGGCCTGGGATGGGGCATCCCTGCTGGTGCATGGTGGTGCAGTCACAGTGTCAGGGACAGTGACATGCACAGGCCCCTCCACGGCGACCTGTGCTGCCTCCTGCCCCTGGACTGCAACACTTGCACCAGCAGGGATGCCCCCACCAGGCCCCATGTGCGCCTCAGTAGCGGCCTCCTCCTCCTCTGTGGAAACTACCAACCTGGATGGCTCCACCCCGTCTTCCGCCGTTGCAAGCCCCTGTGGGGGCTCACCCACCCCTTCTGCTGCAGCCGTGGGTACATCCCTGCTGCTTTGCTCCACAGAGCCGTCTCCGCCCTCTTCTTCACGTGGCGCTGTGTAGAGGGAGACATAGAACACAAGCATCACGGTACTGTATAATGGTCCCCTAGACAGGAAGCAATAGCAGATGAGTGGCACTGTCAAAGATCACTTCCATCATGTCCCTCCACAACACATGGCTCAGTGCAGGTAAGGCACATGCAGTAACAGACATGGCGCATGCTATGGACATTAGCATACATGTCTAAGTTATTCTTTAAACATACACTGTTGTTTTGGAACTCACATGCATCATGTGCCATGCCTATCACATGCACACACTTCACCCTAGTTTCATCCATCTGGCCTCGTACACCACAGACACAGTGAATACAAGGATGACTAGGCTGCATCAGTGAACCGGAACATTGCGACAGACATGTGTCATGCATCCCAGGCATTCACAAGACACAGACACGCTGGTCAGACACACAGACATGGACAGCATATATGTACATGGCATCAGCACCCATCCCTCACCCATGTCCAGGAACAGAGACTGGCATGCTTTCATGTGGCCATTCTGCATAGGGCAACCCATGTTGCATTTGAACACATGCACCAACCGTGTGGTTCACACATTACTGGTCTCACATGCATGATGTCCCTGCACACACACATGCATACATGGGCTATGTCACACATACAGGCAAGTATCAGACAACCAGCACACTGTGACATGCCCTGTCTCACACAGCAATGCTTGGCCACTTACCGCTCAACTCCAGACGGGTCTGCCTCTCAAGGATCTTGCCGTGGAGCGCTGGGCCTACGCGTTCCAGGACCCTCATCTGGATGGTACTCATGCGGCCCCGGCCCCCCTCCACGAGGCGCCGGGCCTTCAAGAGGGTCCTGGACCTGCAGTCATCCCAGCACTTCTTGACATGTTGGTAGTCGCGGACTGCCACCCCCTCTGCGTTGATGGCAGTCACGATGTCCGTCCAGATCCGAGTCCGTCCTTCCTTGTTGGCGCGCTTACTTCCGAAGAGGGCATCATACTGCCCCAGGGCTTGCTCCACCAGGACACCAACTTCGGTGGCACTGAAGCTGGTGCCCCTCTGCCTCTCTGGCCGGGGGTTGCCAGTGGTGCCAGATGTAGCAGTGCCCGACATGGCAACCCCAGAGGCAGGAGTGGGTGGGCAACTGGGTCCTGGGGCTGGCCTGTGGAGCGATGGTATCCCAGTCAGGAGTCTTCTGTTCCAGCAGGGGTGGACACAGCAAATGGACCCCTGCAGATGGCTGATGTGCAGGCACCAAATGGCAGGGCACGGTGGCAGCAGGCAGGCAGGCAGGCAGCAGCAGATGGCTCATGGGAGGCTGCTCGGTGCTCTGGGGGGCAGTAATTCAGCCTTTTGGGCAGGAGCGTGGTCTTCCATGTGCTTACGCGTGGCCAGCTTGATACGGAGTGATTTGGCACGTGAAAATCCTGCACGTCTGCGTGTAAATCGAGGAAAGGCCCTTAGCGCATATACACGTCAGCACGCATATGCGATTTCATTGGACCAAAGGCCCTTAGCGCGTGAGCGCATCTGTGACGTGAGGCGCGCGGGTGTTTCCCTCATTACACGTGATGACAGAGCACCATGCGCAGCTGTGACGTCACGCGCATGGCCGTAGAGAATGGCGTGTGTAAAAATGAAGAGATACACGTCCGAGTGTCAAAGCGCGTAATTGGTGGAAATGGCCTCATTGCGTATGCGCGTCTGTGACGTGTGGATAAAAGGTACGTGTAGGACGCCATTTCCTTGTACGTGCTTTTCGTGGAGAGCGAGTGGGTGAAATCTGTACTTCTTGTCGGTTCACACGCGATTTACTTCACAGCGTTTCCAGTTCGTACTCCCTGTTACCTCTGACATTTTTTTCTCTTTTCCTCTTTTTCCTGGGCCTGTTTCCTCAAACAGCTTCCCTACTACTGTTGTCCTGTCTCCTCAGACAGCGTACAATTCTTCTTTTGGCGGGGGTGTTGCCAACGCGCACACTCGCATATTTTTCACGCTTTTGTTCCTGGCGGACGGTGAGTCGTGCACGTATCTAACATCTGTGCTTGCCCCGTGTGTTGCGTACCCCTTCAGAGGTCATTCTAGGCTGCGTGTGACACGCATACGTTCATTCTTGTGTTCCTGGGTGCCACCGCGTAGTGCAGGTTTTTTTTTCCACGCATGTGGTCTAGGAGGGGTTGTGTGCACCTTACTTCCCTTTTCTGGGCTGCCTGTGCGTTGTGTGACCCGTCATCTTTCCCCAGGGGTGACATACAGCCTTGCTAGAGCACTAGGGTACAATTACCATCTGGTACCCAAGCCCTTTGACCCCCAATCGCCCAGGACAATAGTTCACATCAACTCCCATACGCACAATAACATCAGTGCCATGGCTGGGAGGCGAACAAGCCGTAAGGGTGGCAAAGGTGGCCGAGCCCCAAGTGGTGGCCGTGGTGGATCCAGTAGGGGACGTGGCCGTGACTTGCAGGGTGCCCCTAGCCCCCCATGTGTGGAGGAGCAGTCAGGGACACCCATGCCCGCCCAACCCCTGGTTGAGGTTACCTTGGCTGACACCATCCATGCTCAGCCCTTGTTGGACCAGCCCTCTGTGGAACCAGACCTGGCACAGGGTGACTCCATGGCTGACTTCCAGGTCAGCAGGTCTAGGCCACGTGCGCCGGTGAACATTGGTGTCATCAGGCCACGTGGATCAGGGGCAGCTAGGTCATTTGCTGCCCCGCGTAGGCAGGCTGGGGAGGCTGCAGGCGCAGCTGCGGCTCCATCCACCCCACCTCTCACACACCCAGCCAGGACAGTGTCGGTCCAAGTCCATCATGCTGACATTCCCCCTGACACCATCACACTTGAGATAATGCCTTCACCAACTCCCATGCTGAGTGTGCAATCCCACGCTCCTGCCCCTAGTGTCCAGAGCGGCGCAGGACACTCCGGATCCCCACCACCTTCCAAGCCGAAGAGGAAGAGTGCTCGTCCAGTAGAGGCTGATGCCCCAGACACGGCTACACAGTCCGGCCCACCAAGGAAGCCCAGCTTCAATGAGGCCGAACTGAATGCACTTGTAGAGTATGTGTCCGCACATAACCGCGAAATGGTGATTGTTGCAGGATCCAAGACCACACCTGCACAACGTCAGGCACACTGGCAGACCATTGCGGACATCATAAGTGCCCTTGGAATCGTGAGGCGCACAGCTAATGATTGCTACAAGCGCTGGAATGACCTGAAGCGCAGGACAAAGAATAAGCTGGCCTCAAGTCATGCCGCAACTCTAGTGACTGGAGGTGGGTCTCCAGCAGACGAAATAGAACTCACTCCACATGAGCAGGTTGCTGGGACCTACGTCACGGAGGAACAGATCCAAGGCGTGGGAGTAGTGGCAGATTACGAGGCATTGTCCGGTGAGTGCACATGCATGTGTGTGTCATCCATGTGCATGTTGTGTGTGGGAGGGCTTCTGTTTGTGTGCCAGGGGAGGGTGTGTGTGCCTGAGTGGTTGGGCTCACCCATGTGCCTCTTCCTAAACATTCTTGGCACCAGCATTTGGGTATAGCAGCATCCCTTCGGCCAACATTAGACATCCAGCCCAACACCACGCCAGTTGCCCTTGGAGTGTCATCTTGCCACTACACTGTTGCTTATTTACCTCTGTTTATTCAGGCAGATTGTTTGCATACCACCACTTTTACTCTGGATTTCTCAGTCCTATTGTCACATGTCTGACATGGCTATGGTACAGTGGACTGGCTCAGTTACGTGGACATGATTAGTTTGGACATGTCCCTGTGCTATGGGACCATTTTTGACTGGCAGCTGCATGTTAAACATTAGAACCATTAAAATGAAAATAATCAATCATATGAACAAACTGGACTGAATGAACAATTGGTGACTTCCTCTCCCTCTTCACTTCATGGCTAGGGTACATGTCATCTGTGTGATGGCATGTGTATTTGACCTGCCAATCACTGGCCAATGTGTGATGGCACTGCTAGGCAGCATGCAGCAAATGTGTTCATCTTCCATCTTGGTGTCATCAATGTGTGGCATCTGCCTCCCCATCACACGCAGTGACAGTGCATGGATGGGAGTGTTTTGGTCATGTGGGACATGTGTCAATCAAGTACTGTTTCTGTAGCCTCTCAGCCCTCATTGTGTGCCATGGTGCTTATGCCTGTTTCCATTTGTTTTCTTTTATGTCTTTGCAGGGGAAGACGCACCTGATACTGCTGGGGTTGTGGAGATGGTGCAAACCCAGGAGGGGTTTGAGGGCCAACCGACCACCAGTGAGGGACGTGGTGTGGTGGTGGGTGAGAACCCACAACTGCTGCAGGTCGTGCTCTCAAGGGGTGTCTCTGGCTGCACCTCCCCCGAGCTGTACTCAGGTGTTGATTCGGATGATGAGACCTACGTGCCGTCGCAGGTGAGTGTTCCTGGGAGGGATTCTGTTCTGTCTGACCCACCTGCACCAGGGTTAGAACCCTCAATGGGGATGTCAGTGTTGGCAGGTACGCCTTTGGTGGTTACGGATGCAGGGTCACACTCCGCGACATCTGATCCTGTTCCTGGGCCAGCAGATCAGAGGGGGAATGCAGTCCTGCAGCCTCAGGCAGTGCCGGCACAGCAAGGCGCAGTTCGCCTTGCCCCAGACAGGTGTGGTGCCTGCCGCCGTGGTGGCCGTACGCCACCTGGCAATACCGCATGGGAGCAATCCATTTACGGTATGGCAACCCAACAGGCAGCATCATCAGAGATGATGGCTCAGGCCATGGATAGGGTGGCCACTTCCATTGTCCCCCCCGAAAAGCTGATGGAGCGACTACAGCAGGCAACCGACTCCATCTGCCAGTCACACAGGTGGGACATGTTGGCGTTCAACAGGGACAGGCGGGCGGCACTGGCGACTCTGCAGGAAGCCATCTCCATAGAGTCCCAGGGCCACAGGGAAGCCCTGAGGCTGGAACTCCTTCACCTCAGGACGACTCTTGTTGAGCTTGAGGCTTCAACAAACCGAAGGACAGAACAGCAGCTGGAGCGTCTCACCTGTATGCTCTCAGCCGAGATGCAGGCAACTAGGGCGGAGGTCCGGGCATCCCGTGAGTTGTTGCATGGGGACCTCCGCACACTCATCCTCCAGAACGAGACATACCACACCCGCATGCTTGCAGCCATGGAGGAACAGACTAGGGCCTTGCGTGGGCTGCCTCCCATAGTGCCACCACCTCCGGATGCAGCTGCACAGGGTGAGAATAGCGACAGCAGTGATACTCCCACAATAGGGTAGCCGTGTGGGCCATGAGCCCATGGAGGTGGTTTTTTTTTGCAAGATCCACACAGGTGGGTTTTGGTGTGCACCCTGTCCTCGGACCTCCTGGGTGGCCTCCCCAACCCCCCCGGGCCCATTAATGGCCATTTGTGATTTTTTTTATTTTTTTTTTTATTTTATTTTTTTTATTTTTTTTTTAACAGTGTGTTGCCTTGTGTGGCTCCCGTGGGCATACGCTGCATTGTGGCTGGCCACATGCAGGCTTGTCATGGATTTGGTTCAGATGCTTGGGTTTTTGTCACACACACCCCTCCTGCTTCCCGTTTCCATGGGCTTGCAAAGGGTGTGCCCAAGTGACATTGACGTACATGGTGACATTGGACTCCCATGAGCTGTGTGGGCAGTCTGTAGTCAATACTGTGTATACATTCATAGTGCCTATTGTTGTTGTATTGTACACTGTGTGGTGTATTGATATGTGCCTCTGCATCCATCTCATCCTCCATATTTGCAGGTCCATTCCTCATGTCTTCACAATACGGTCCACCTTGGAACTGGAGTCCATGTTGTAAGCAGTGCACCTACACTCTTGCGTGGCGCTAACACTGTATACTTGCAAGTGTTCGGAGGGCTGTCATCATCAGGTGGTGAGGCTAGCAAATTTTTAAGTCTGTAATGTCATGTTTAAGGTGGGTTGGAGGTTGTGTAGGTGATTGGTATTATTGGTAAGTATTTGATAATGTGGGCTGTAGGTCCTGCATTACTGTGAGCATTTCATGTGTGGACAGGTTTCCATTAGGGACACTGTAGCTGCTGACACTTGGGGCATGTTGTGGGGATTCATTTCTTTCCTCTCACATTGCATGACATGCCATGGTGTGTTGTGTGGCCGTGCCGTGGAGGGGGTGAGTGACATGGCACTGTTTTCATGTAGTATTTTGCAAGTGGGTATTCATTTCTGCAGCATGGAAGTGGCTTTTCATGACACTGCATTGGTGGTGTTTGTGTAGGTAGGGATGCACACATTGTGACACTTCCACATGAACAATCTCAGGCTGCTATGGTTCTGACAGTTGACAGTCCCTTTGATCGTCTTAATTGTCAGGTCGAGTCATCATTGCTTATCAGATGGTATGTGCCAGGCCTGTGTGCACTCCACTGGGGTGTGATTTCTATGTGAAGTAATTAGCCACCAGCTGCGTACGGGCTGCCTCACCCCGTGCCCTCTCCCCTCCCATGCGCAGCGGGTGTGCATGTGGTTGGGGATGTGGGGGCACCACCATGTCCACGGCCAGGCCCCGGCGTGTTACAACATTGTGCAGGACACATGCTGCCACTATGATCCTGCACACTACTGGGGGCGTATATAACAGCTGCCCGCCAGACCGGTCAAGGGAGCGAAAGCGTGACTTGAGCACTCCGAATGTGCGCTCCACTATGCCCCGGGTTGCAATATGGGCTGTGTTGTATCTTACCTCTGGAGGCGTGATGGGGTTCCGAATTGGCGTCATCATGTGGGTGCTCAGAGGGTAGGCACTGTCCCCTGGTGAGGAGGTGATGGGTATCATTATTGGGGTAGTGACATAACTCTGCATCAGACATGCATGCATGTGCAGTGGCATTCATACTCACCAAGCAGCCATGTATCACCATGCCGCCCAGCTTCTAGGTCCCGCTTAGGGTAGACATTCGGTAAATGAAGCTGTCGTGGGTGGACCCTGGATAGTTGGCATATACTGAGGTGATGATTCCCTTAGCATTACATACTACCTGCAAGTTGATGGAATGCCAGTGCTTGCGGTTCCTATAGATGTGCTCAGATGCCCTGGGGGGACGTAGTGCCCCATGGGTGCTGTCAATGGCACCTAGCACTTTTGGAAATTGTGCCACACCGTAGAAATCGAGGGTGGCAGCCTGCCTTTCTGCAGGTGTCCTGGGCAGGTATATGTGCCTACGGACTGATTGGCGCGCAGTGATGATGTTCAAGACCTGGTGTAGGCAGCGTGACCTCGTGGCCTGTGACACCCCACCCACTATGGCACTTGTCCGCTGAAATGATCCTGTGGCCAAGAAGTGCAGTACATTGAGGACCTTCTCCAGGGGGCTGAGTGCTTGGGAGCACAGGGTGGGTGATGTGAGGTCATCCTCCCACTCACTGACCAGGTCCAGTATTGTGTGTGGGGGAAACCTGTACCTCCCATACACCTGGTCATCAGGCATCCCAAAAAGGCTGGTTCTGGGAGTGAAAATTCGGGCCCTCACTATCCTCCTCCTCCTCCTTTGGTAACCCACGGCCACTGCTGCTAGGAATGGTATATTCATCCTGGCGTATGAGCTTGTTTGTGGTTTTCGCGCACTTTTATGCTGTGCGGGTCGACTTACGCCTGCTTCATGCTGGTGTACGTGTGTCAGGATTGGACCCTTTTTCGGCACGTCGTAGGCGAACGTGTGAATCTTCCCGCCCACACCAGGAATACACGTAGCACGCTCTCACAGGCACAGTCGCGGGTAAATATTCCCACCCACCCCTGGAATACATGTGACCCACTCTCACAGGCCCAATCACGTGTGGAAGTTCACGCGCACCCCGAAGTACACGTACCCAGGCAAATCGCGTGTGGAAGTTCACGCGCACCCCCAGTAATACACGTACCCAGGCAAATCGCGTGTGGAAGTTCACGCGCACCCTGAAGTACACGTACAATCGCGTGTGGAACTTCACGCGCACCACGAAGTACATGTACCCAGGCAAATTGCACGGCTGGGGGGTGGGGGTGGTGGGAGACATGAGTGGGGGCCTGGTGGAGGCTGCCCCTGACTGCTTGGGGGTGGGGGTGGTGGGAGACATGAGTGGGGGCCTGGTGGAGGGTGCCCCTGACTGCTGGGGGGTAGGGGGTGGTGGGAGAAATGGGTGGGGGCCTGGTGGTATCTGCCCCTGGTGGCTGGGGGGAGGGGGTGGTGGGAGACATGAGTGGGGGCCTGGTGGAGGCTGCCCCTGGTGGCTGGGGGGGTGGGAGTGGTGGGAGACATGAGTGGGGGCCTGGTGGAGGCTGCCCCTGGTGGCTGGGGGTTGGGGGTGGTGGTAGACATGGGTGGGGGCCTGGTGGAGGCTGCCCCTGCACTGCTGGGTGGTGGGGGTGGTGGGAGACATGAGTGGGGGCCTGGTGGTATCTGCCCCTGGTGGCTGGGGGGTGGGGGTGGTGGGAGACATGAGTGGGGGCCTGGTGGAGGCTGCCCCTGACTGCTGGGGGGGTGGGGTGGTGGGAGACATGAGTGGGGGCCTGGTGGAGGGTGCCCCTGCACTGCGGGGGGTGGGGGTAATAGGGTACATGAGTGGGGCCTGGTGGAGGCTGCCCCTGGTGGCTGGGGGGTGGGGGTGGTGGGAGACATGAGTGGGGGCCTGGTGGAGGCTGCCCCTGGTGGCTGGGGGGTGGGGGTGGTGGGAGACATGAGTGGGGGCCTGTTGGAGGCTGCCTCTGACTGCTGGGGGGTAGGGGGTGGTGGGAGACATGGGTGGGGGCCTGTTGGAGGGTGCCCCTGGTGGCTGGGGGGTAGGGGGTGGTGGGAGACATGAGTGGGGGCCTGGTGGAGGGTGCCCCTGCACTGTGGGGGTGTGGGGGTAATAGGGGACATGAGTGGGGGCTTGGTGGAGGCTGCCCCTGGTGGCCGGGGGTGGGGGTGGTGGGAGACATGAGTGGGGGCCTGGTGGAGGCAGCCCCTGACTGCTGGGGGGTAGGGGGTGGTGGGAGACATGGGTGGGGGCCTGATGGAGGGTGCCCCTGGTGGCTGGGGGGTGG
Organism: Ambystoma mexicanum; assembly: GCF_040938575.1. NCBI lineage: Eukaryota > Metazoa > Chordata > Amphibia > Caudata > Ambystomatidae > Ambystoma > Ambystoma mexicanum. The sequence continues at coordinate 929,095,834 of NC_090928.1, read as the reverse complement.
GGGGTGGTGGGAGACATGAGTGGGGGTCTGGTGGAGGCTGCCCCTGACTGCTGGGGGGTGGGGGTGGTGGGAGACATGAGTGGGGGCCTGGTGGAGGGTGCCCCTGCACTGCGGGGGGGTGGGGGTAATAGGGGACATGATGGGGGCCTGGTCGAGGCTGCCCCTGGTGGCTGGGGGGTGGGGGTGGTGGGAGACATGAGTGGGGGCCTGGTGAAGGCTGCCCCTGGTGGCTGGGTTAGACATGAGTGGGGGCCTGGTGGAGGCTGCCCCTGACTGCTGGGGGGTAGGGGGTGGTGGGAGACATGGGTGGGAGCCTGGTGGAGGCTGCACCTGACTGCTGGGGGGTGGGGGTGGTGGGAGACATGAGTGGGGGCCTGGTGGAGGCTGCCCCTGACTGCTGGGGGGTAGGGGGTGGTGGGAGACATGGGTGGGGGCCTGGTGGAGGGTGCCCCTGGTGGCTGGGGGGTGGGGGGTGGTGGGAGACATGAGTGGGGGCCTGGTGGAGGGTGCCCCTGCACTGCGGGGGGGTGGGGGTAATAGGGGACATGAGGGGGGCCTGGTGGAGGCTGCCCCTGGTGGCTGGGGGGTGGGGGTGGTGGGAAACATGGGTGGGGGCCTGGTGGAGGCTGCCCCTGACTGCTGGGGGGTAGGGGGTGGTGGGAGACATGAGTGGGGGCCTGGTGGAGGCTGCCCCTGGTGGCTGGGGGGTGGGGGTGGTGGGAGACAGGAGTGGGGGCCTGGTGGAGGCTGCCCCTGACTGCTGGGGGGTGGGGGTGGTGGGAAAAATTAGTGGGGGCCTGGTGGATAGTGCCCCTGCACTGCGGGGGGTGGGGGTAATAGGAGACATGAGTGGGGGCCTGGTGGAGGCTGCCCCTGGTGGCTGGGGTGTGGGGGTGGTGGGAGACATGAGTGGGGGCCTGGTGGAGGCTGCCCCTGGTGGCTTGGGGGTGGGGGTGGTGGGAGACATGAGTGGGGGCCTGGTGGAGGCTGTCCCTGACTGCTGGGGGGTAGGGGGTGGTGGGAGACATGGGTGGGGGCCTGGTGGAGGCTGCCCCTGACTGCTGGGGGGTGGGGGTGGTGGGAGACATGAGTGGGGGCCTGCTGGAGGCTGCCCCTGACTGCTGGGGGGTAGGGGGTGGTGGGAGACATGGGTGGGGGCCTGGTGGAGGGTGCCCCTGGTGGCTGGGGGGTGGTGGGAGACATGAGTGGGGGCCTGGTGGAGGGTGCCCCTGCACTGCGGGGGGGGTGGGGGTAATAGGGGACATGAGTGGGGGCCTGGTGGAGGCTGCCCCTGACTGCTGGGGGGTAGGGGGTGGTGGGAGACATGGGTGGGGGCCTGGTGGAGGCTGCCCCTGGTGGCTGGGGGGTGGGGGTGGTGGGAGACAGGAGTGGGGGCCTGGTGGAGGCTGTCCCTGACTGCTGGGGGGTGGGGGTGGTGGGAGACGTGAGTGGGGGCCTGGTGGATAGTGCCCCTGCACTGCGGGGGGTGGGGGTAATAGGAGACATGAGTGGGGGCCTGGTGGAGGCTGCCCCTGGTGGCTGGGGTGTGGGGGTGGTGGGAGACATGAGTGGGGGCCTGTGGAGGCTGCCCCTGGTGGCTGGGGGGTGGGGGTGGTGGGAGACATGAGTGGGGGCCTGGTGGAGGCTGTCCCTGACTGCTGGGGGGTAGGGGGTGGTGGGAGACATGGGTGGGGGCCTGGTGGAGGCTGCCCCTGACTGCTGGGGGGTGGGGGTGGTGGGAGACATGAGTGGGGGCCTGCTGGAGGCTGCCCCTGACTGCTGGGGGGTAGGGGGTGGTGGGAGACATGGGTGGGGGCCTGGTGGAGGGTGCCCCTGGTGGCTGGGGGGTGGTGGGAGACATGAGTGGGGGCCTGGTGGAGGGTGCCCCTGCACTGCGGGGGGGGTGGGGGTAATAGGGGACATGAGTGGGGGCCTGGTGGAGGCTGCCCCTGACTGCTGGGGGGTAGGGGGTGGTGGGAGACATGGGTGGGGGCCTGGTGGCGGGTGCCCCTGGTGGCTGGGGGGTGGGGGTGGTGGGAGACATGAGTGGGGGCCTGGTGGAGGGTGCTCCTGGTGGCTGGGGGGTGGGGGTGGTGGGAGACATGAGTGGGGGCCTGGTGGAGGCTGCCCCTGACTGCTGGGGGGTAGGGGGTGGTGGGAGACATGGGTGGGGGCCTGGTGGAGGGTGCCCCTGGTGGCTGGGGGGTGAGGGGTGGTGGGAGACATGAGTGGGGGCCTGGTGGAGGGTGCCCCTGCACTGCGGGCGGGTGGGGGTAATAGGGGACATGAGTGGGGGCCTGGTGGAGGCTGCCCCTGGTGGCTGGGGGGTGGGGTGGTGGGAGTGGGAGACATGAGTGGGGGCCTGGTGGAGGCTACCCCTGACTGCTGGGGGGGTAGGGGGTGGTAGGAGACATGGGTGGGGGCCTGGTGGAGGGTGCCCCTGCACTGCGGGGGGGTGGGGGTAATAGGGGACATGAGTGGGGGCCTGGTGGAGGCTGCCCCTGGTGGCTGGGGGGTGGGGGTGGTGGGAGACATGAGTGGGGGCCTGGTGGGTGCTGCCCTGACTGCTGGGGGGTAGGGGGTGGTGGGAGACATGGGTGGGGGCCTGGTGGAGGCTGCCCCTGACTGCTGGGGGGTTGGGGTGGTGGGAGACATGAGTGGGGGCCTGGTGGAGGCTGCCCCTGACTGCTGGGGGGTAGGGGGTGGTGGGAGACATGGGCGGGGGCCTGGTGGAGGCTGCCCCTGGTGGCTGGGGGGTGGGGGGTGGTGGGAGACATGAGTGGGGGCCTGGTGGAGGCTGCCCCTGACTGCTGGGGGGTAGGGGGTGGTGGGAGACATGGGTGGGGGCCTGGTGGAGGGTGCCCCTGGTGGCTGGGGGGTGGGGGGTGGTGGGAGACATGAGTGGGGGCCTGGTGGAGGGTGCCCCTGCACTGCGGGGGGTGGGGGTAATAGGGGACATGAGTGGGGGCCTGGTGGAGGCTGCCCCTGGTGGCTGGGGGGTGGGGGTCCCTGCACTGCGGGGGGGTGGGGGTAATAGGGGACATGAGTGTGGGCCTGGTGGAGGCTGCCCCTGGTGGCTGGGGGGTGGGGGTGGTGGGAGACATGAGTGGGGGCCTGGTGGAGGCTGCCCCTGGTGGCTGGGGGGTGGGGGTGGTGGGAGACAGGAGTGGGGGCCTGGTGGAGGCTGCCCCTGACTGCTTGGGGGTGGGGGTGGTGGGAGACATGAGTGGGGGCCTGGTGGAGGGTGCCCCTGCACTGCGGGGGGGTGGGGGTAATAGGGGACAAGAGTGGGGGCCTGTTGGAGGCTGCCCCTGGTGGCTGGGGGGTGGGGGTGGTGGGAAACATGAGTGGGGGCCTGGTGGAGGCTGCCCCTGACTGCTGGGGGGTAGGGGGTGGTGGGAGACATGGGTGGGGGCCTGTTGGAGGCTGCCTCTGACTGCTGGTGGGTTGGGGTGGTGGGAGACATGAGTGGGGGCCTGGTGGAGGCTGCCCCTGACTGCTGGGGGGTAGGGGGTGGTGGGAGACATGGGCTGGGGCCTGGTGGAGGGTGCCCCTGGTGGCTGGGGGGTGGGGGTGGTGGGAGACATGAGTGGGGGCCTGGTGGAGGCTGCCCCTGGTGGCTGGGGTGTGTTGGTGGTGGGAGACATGAGTGGGGGCCTGGTGGAGGCTGCCCCTGGTGGCTGGGGGGTGGGGGTGGTGAGAGACATGAGTGGGGGCCTGGTGGAGGCTGTCCCTGACTGCTGGGGGTTAGGGGGTGGTGGGAGACATGGGTGGGGGCCTGGTGGAGGCTGCCCCTGACTGCTGGGGGGTGGGGGTGGTGGGAGACATGAGTGGGGGCCTGGTGGAGGCTGCCCCTGACTGCTGGGGGGTAGGGGGTGGTGGGAGACATGGGTGGGGGCCTGGTGGAGGGTGCCCCTGGTGGCTGGGGGGTGGTGGGAGACATGAGTGGGGGCCTGGTGGAGGGTGCCCCTGCACTGCGGGGGGGGGGTAATAGGGGACATGAGTGGGGGCCTGGTGGAGGCTGCCCCTGACTGCTGGGGGGTGGGGGTGGTGGGAGACATGAGTGGGGGCCTGGTGGAGGGTGCCCCTGGTGGCTGGGGGGTGGGGGTGTTGGGAGACATGAGTGGGGGCCTGGTGGAGGCTGCCCCTGACTGCTGGGGGGTAGGGGGTGGTGGGAGACATGGGTGGGGGCCTGGTGGAGGGTGCCCCTGGTGGCTGGGGGGTGGGGGGTGGTGGGAGACATGAGTGGGGGCCTGGTGGAGGGTGCCCCTGCACTGCGGGGGGTGGGGGTAATAGGGGACATGAGTGGGGGCCTGGTGGAGGCTGCCCCTGGTGGCTGGGCGGTGGGGGTCCCTGGACTGCGGGGGGGTGGGGGTAATAGGGGACATGAGTGTGGGCCTGGTGGAGGCTGCCCCTGGTGGCTGGGGGGTGGGGGTGGTGGGAGACATGAGTGGGGGCCTGGTGGAGGCTGCCCCTGGTGGCTGGGGGGTGGGGGTGGTGGGAGACAGGAGTGGGGGCCTGGTGGAGGCTGCCCCTGACTGCTGGGGGGTGGGGGTGGTGGGAGACATGAGTGGGGGCCTGGTGGAGGGTGCCCCTGCACTGCGGGGGGGTGGGGGTAATAGGGGACATGAGTGGGGGCCTGTTGGAGGCTGCCCCTGGTGGCTGGGGGGTGGGGGTGGTGGGAGACATGAGTGGGGGCCTGGTGGAGGCTGCCCCTGACTGCTGGGGGGTAGGGGGTGGTGGGAGACATGGGTGGGGGCCTGGTGGAGGCTGCCTCTGACTGCTGGTGGGTTGGGGTGGTGGGAGACATGAGTGGGGGCCTGGTGGAGGCTGCCCCTGACTGCTGGGGGGTAGGGGGTGGTGGGAGACATGGGCTGGGGCCTGGTGGAGGGTGCCCCTGGTGGCTGGGGGGTGGGGGTGGTGGGAGACATGAGTGGGGGCCTGGTGGAGGCTGCCCCTGGTGGCTGGGGTGTGGGGGTGGTGGGAGACATGAGTGGGGGCCTGGTGGAGGCTGCCCCTGGTGGCTGGGGGGTGGGGGTGGTGAGAGACATGAGTGGGGGCCTGGTGGAGGCTGTCCCTGACTGCTGGGGGTTAGGGGGTGATGGGAGACATGGGTGGGGGCCTGGTGGAGGCTGCCCCTGACTGCTGGGGGGTGGGGGTGGTGGGAGACATGAGTGGGGGCCTGGTGGAGGCTGCCCCTGACTGCTGGGGGGTAGGGGGTGGTGGGAGACATGGGTGGGGGCCTGGTGGAGGGTGCCCCTGGTGGCTGGGGGGTGGTGGGAGACATGAGTGGGGGCCTGGTGGAGGGTGCCCCTGCCCTGCGGGGGGGGTGGGGGTAATAGGGGACATGAGTGGGGGCCTGGTGGAGGCTGCCCCTGACTGCTGGGGGGTGGGGGTGGTGGGAGACGTGAGTGGGGGCCTGGTGGAGGGTGCCCCTGGTGGCTGGGGGGTGGGGGTGTTGGGAGACATGAGTGGGGGCCTGGTGGAGGGTGCCCCTGCACTGCGGGGGGTGGGGGGTGGTGGGAGACATGAGTGGGGGCCTGGTGGAGGGTGCCCCTGCACTGCGGGGGGTGGGGGTAATAGGGGACATGAGTGGGGGCCTGGTGGAGGCTGCCCCTGGTGGCTGGGGGGTGGGGGTCCCTGCACTGCGGGGGGGTGGGGGTAATAGGGGACATGAGTGTGGGCCTGGTGGAGGCTGCCCCTGGTGGCTGGGGGGTAGGGGGTGGTGGGAGACATGGGTGGGGGCCTGGTGGAGGCTGCCCCTGGTGGCTGGGGGGTAGGGGGTGGTAGGAGACATGGGTGGGGGCCTGGTGGAGGGTGCCCCTGCACTGCGGGGGGGTGGGCGTAATAGGGGACATGAGTGGGGGCCTGGTGGAGGCTGCCCCTGGTGGCTGGGGGGTGGGGGTGGTGGGAGACATGAGTGGGGGCCTGGTGGAGGCTGCCCCTGACTGCTGGGGGGTAGGGGTGGTGGGAGACATGGGTGGGGGCCTGGTGGAGGCTGCCCCTGACTGCTGGGGGGTTGGGGTGGTGGGAGACATGAGTGGGGGCCTGGTGGAGGGTGCCCCTGCACTGCGGGGGGGTGGAGGTAATAGGGGACATGAGTGGGGGCCTGGTGGAGGCTGCCCCTGGTGGCTGGGGGGTGGGGGTCCCTGCACTGCGGGGGGGGTGGGGGTAATAGGGGACATGAGTGGGGGCCTGGTGGAGGCTGCCCCTGGTGGCTGGGGGGTGGGGGTGGTGGGAGACATGAGTGAGGGCCTGGTGGAGGCTGCCCCTGGTGGCTGGGGGGTGGGGGTGGTGGGAGACAGGAGTGGGGGCCTGGTGGAGGCTGCCCCTGACTGCTGGGGGGTGGGGGTGGTGGGAGACATGAGTGGGGGCCTGGTGGAGGGTGCCCCTGCACTGCGGGGGGGTGGGGGTAATAGGGGACATGAGTGGGGGCCTGGTGGAGGCTGCCCCTGGTGGCTGGGGGGTGGGGGTGGTGGGAGACATGAGTGGGGGCCTGGCGGAGGCTGCCCCTGACTGCTGGGGGGTAGGGGTGGTGGGAGACATGGGTGGGGGCCTGGTGGAGGCTGCCCCTGACTGCTGGGGGGTTGGGGTGGTGGGAGACATGAGTGGGGGCCTGGTGGAGGCTGCCCCTGACTGCTGGGGGGTAGGGGGTGGTGGGAGACATGGGCGGGGGCCTGGTGGAGGGTGCCCCTGGTGGCTGGGGGGTGGGGGTGGTGGGAGACATGAGTGGGGGCCTGGTGGAGGCTTCCCCTGACTGCTGGGGGGTAGGGGGTGGTGGGAGACATGGGTGGGGGCCTGCTGGAGGGAGCCCCGGGTGGCTGGGGGGTGGGGGGTGGTGGGAGACATGAGTGGGGGCCTGGTGGAGGCTGTCCCTGACTGCTGGGGGTTAGGGGGTGGTGGGAGACATGGGTGGGGGCCTGGTGGAGGCTGCCCCTGACTGCTGGGGGGTGGGGGTGGTGGGAGACATGAGTGGGGGCCTGGTGGAGGCTGCCCCTGACTGCTGGGGGGTAGGGGGTGGTGGGAGACATGGGTGGGGGCCTGGTGGAGGGTGCCCCTGGTGGCTGGGGGGTGGTGGGAGACATGAGTGGGGGCCTGGTGGAGGGTGCCCCTGCACTGCGGGGGGGGGGGTAATAGGGGACATGAGTGGGGGCCTGGTGGAGGCTGCCCCTGACTGCTGGGGGTGGGGGTGGTGGGAGACATGAGTGGGGGCCTGGTGGAGGGTGCCCCTGGTGGCTGGGGGGTGGGGGTGTTGGGAGACATGAGTGGGGGCCTGGTGGAGGCTGCCCCTGACTGCTGGGGGGTAGGGGGTGGTGGGAGACATGGGTGGGGGCCTGGTGGAGGGTGCCCCTGGTGGCTGGGGGGTGGGGGGTGGGGGGAGACATGAGTGGGGGCCTGGTGGAGGGTGCCCCTGCACTGCGGGGGGTGGGGGTAATAGGGGACATGAGTGGGGGCCTGGTGGAGGCTGCCCCTGGTGGCTGGGGGGTGGGGGTCCCTGCACTGCGGGGGGGTGGGGGTAATAGGGGACATGAGTGTGGGCCTGGTGGAGGCTGCCCCTGGTGGCTGGGGGGTGGGGGTGGTGGGAGACATGAGTGGGGGCCTGGTGGAGGCTGCCCCTGGTGGCTGGGGGGTGGGGGTGGTGGGAGACAGGAGTGGGGGCCTGGTGGAGGCTGCCCCTGACTGCTGGGGGGTGGGGGTGGTGGGAGACATGAGTGGGGGCCTGGTGGAGGGTGCCCCTGCACTGCGGGGGGGTGGGGGTAATAGGGGACATGAGTGGGGGCCTGTTGGAGGCTGCCCCTGGTGGCTGGGGGGTGGGGGTGGTGGGAGACATGAGTGGGGGCCTGGTGGAGGCTGCCTCTGACTGCTGGTGGGTTGGGGTGGTGGGAGACATGAGTGGGGGCCTGGTGGAGGCTGCCCCTGAATGCTGGGGGGTAGGGGGTGGTGGGAGACATGGGCTGGGGCCTGGTGGAGGGTGCCCCTGGTGGCTGGGGGGTGGGGGTGGTGGGAGACATGAGTGGGGGCCTGGTGGAGGCTGCCCCTGGTGGCTGGGGTGTGGGGGTGGTGGGAGACATGAGTGGGGGCCTGGTGGAGGCTGCCCCTGGTGGCTGGGGGATGGGGGTGGTGAGAGACATGAGTGGGGGCCTGGTGGAGGCTGTCCCTGACTGCTGGGGGTTAGGGGGTGGTGGGAGACATGGGTGGGGGCCTGGTGGATGCTGCCCCTGACTGCTGGGGGGTGGGGGTGGTGGGAGACATGAGTGGGGGCCTGGTGGAGGCTGCCCCTGACTGCTGGGGGGTAGGGGGTGGTGGGAGACATGGGTGGGGGCCTGGTGGAGGGTGCCCCTGGTGGCTGGGGGGTGGTGGGAGACATGAGTGGGGGCCTGGTGGAGGGTGCCCCTGCACTGCGGGGGGGTGGGGGTAATAGGGGACATGAGTGGGGGCCTGGTGGAGGCTGCCCCTGACTGCTGGGGGGTGGGGGTGGTGGGAGACGTGAGTGGGGGCCTGGTGGAGGGTGCCCCTGGTGGCTGGGGGGTGGGGGTGTTGGGAGACATGAGTGGGGGCCTGGTGGAGGGTTCCCCTGCACTGCGGGGGGTGGGGGGTGGTGGGAGACATGAGTGGGGGCCTGGTGGAGGGTGCCCCTGCACTGCGGGGGGTGGGGGTAATAGGGGACATGAGTGGGGGCCTGGTGGAGGCTGCCCCTGGTGGCTGGGGGGTGGGGGTCCCTGCACTGCGGGGGGGTGGGGGTAATAGGGGACATGAGTGTGGGCCTGGTGGAGGCTGCCCCTGGTGGCTGGGGGGTAGGGGGTGGTGGGAGACATGGGTGGGGGCCTGGTGGAGGCTGCCCCTGGTGGCTGGGGGGTAGGGGGTGGTAGGAGACATGGGTGGGGGCCTGGTGGAGGGTGCCCCTGCACTGCGGGGGGGTGGGGGTAATAGGGGACATGAGTGGGGGCCTGGTGGAGGCTGCCCCTGGTGGCTGGGGGGTGGGGGTGGTGGGAGACATGAGTGGGGGCCTGGTGGAGGCTGCCCCTGACTGCTGGGGGGTAGGGGTGGTGGGAGACATGGGTGGGGGCCTGGTGGAGGCTGCCCCTGACTGCTGGGGGGTTGGGGTGGTAGGAGACATGAGTGGGGGCCTGGTGGAGGGTGCCCCTGCACTGCGGGGGGGTGGGGGTAATAGGGGACATGAGTGGGGGCCTGGTGGAGGCTGCCCCTGGTGGCTGGGGGGTGGGGGTCCCTGCACTGCGGGGGGGGGTAAAAGGGGACATGAATGGGGGCCTGGTGGAGGCTGCCCCTGGTGGCTGGGGGGTGGGGGTGGTGGGAGACATGAGTGGGGGCCTGGTGGAGGCTGCCCCTGGTGGCTGGGGGGTGGGGGTGGTGGGAGACAGGAGTGGGGGCCTGGTGGAGGCTGCCCCTGACTGCTGGGGGGTGGGGGTGGTGGGAGACATGAGTGGGGGCCTGGTGGAGGGTGCCCCTGCACTGCGGGGGGGTGGGGGTAATAGGGGACATGAGTGGGGGCCTGGTGGAGGCTGCCCCTGGTGGCTGGGGGGTGGGGGTGGTGGGAGACATGAGTGGGGGCCTGGTGGAGGCTGCCCCTGACTGCTGGGGGGTAGGGGTGGTGGGAGACATGGGTGGGGGCCTGGTGGAGGCTGCCCCTGACTGCTGGGGGGTTGGGGTGGTGGGAGACATGAGTGGGGGCCTGGTGGAGGCTGCGCCTGACTGCTGGGGGGCAGGGGGTGGTGGGAGACATGGGCGGGGGCCTGGTGGAGGGTGCCCCTGGTGGCTGGGGGGTGGGGGTGGTGGGAGACATGAGTGGGGGCCTGGTGGAGGCTGCCCCTGACTGCTGGGGGGTAGGGGGTGGTGGGAGACATGGGTGGGGGCCTGCTGGAGGGAGCCCCGGGTGGCTGGGGGGTGGGGGGTGGTGGGAGACATGAGTGGGGGCCTGGTGGAGGGTTCCCCTGCACTGCGGGGGGGTGGGGGTAATAGGGGACATGAGTGGGGGCCTGGTGGAGGCTGCCCCTGGTGGCTGGGGGGTGGGGGTGGTGGGAGACATGAGTGGGGGCCTGGTGGAGGCTGCCCCTGGTGGCTGGGGGGTGGGGGTGGTGGGAAACAGGAGTGGGGGCCTGGTGGAGGCTGCCCCTGACTGCTGGGGGGTGGGGGTGGTGGGAGACATGAGTGGGGGCCTAGTGGAGGGTGCCCCTGCACTGCGGGGGGGTGGGGGTAATAGGGGACATGAGTGGGGGCCTGGTGGAGGCTGCCCCTGGTGGCTTGGGGGTGGGGGTGGTGGGAGACATGAGTGGGGGCCTGGTGGAGGCTGCCCCTGACTGCTGGGGGGTAGGGGGTGGTGGGAGACATGGGTGTGGGCCTGGTGGAGGGTGCCCCTGGTGGCTGGGGGGTGGGGGGTGGTGGGAGACATGAATGGGGGCCTGGTGGAGGCTGCCCCTGCACTGTGGGGGGGTGGGGGTAATAGGGGACATGAGTGGGGGCCTGGTGGAGGCTGCCCCTGGTGGCTGGGGGGTGGGGGTGGTGGGAGACATGAGTGGGGGCCTGGTGGAGGCTGCCCCTGGTGGCTGGGAGGTGGGGGTGGTGGGAGACAGGAGTGGGGGCCTGGTGGAGGCTGCCCCTGACTGCTGGGGGGTGGGGGTGGTGGGAGACATGAGTGGGGGCCTGGTGGAGGGTGCCCCTGCACTGCGGGGGGTGGGGGTAATAGGGGACATGAGTGGGGGCCTGGTGGATGCTGCCCCTGGTGGCTTGGGGGTGGGGGTGGTGGGAGACATGAGTGGGGACCTGGTGGAGGCTGCCCCTGACTGCTGGGGGGTAGGGGGTGGTGGGAGACATGGGTGTGGGCCTGGTGGAGGGTGCCCCTGGTGGCTGGGGGGTGGGGGGTGGTGGGAGACATGAATGGGGGCCTGGTGGAGGCTGCCCCTGACTGCTGGGGGCTAGGGGGTGGTGGGAGACATGAGTGGGGCCTGGTGGAGGCTGCCCCTGACTGCTGGGGGGTAGGGAGTGGTGGGAGACATGGGTGGGGGCCTGGTGGAGGCTGCCCCTGACTGCTGGGGGGTAGGGGGTGGTGGGAGACATGGGTGGGGGCCTGGTGGAGGCTGCCCCAGCACTGCTGGGGGGTGGGGTTGCAGGGGGACATGAGTGGGGGCCTGGTGGAATCTGCCCCTGGTGGCTGGGGGGTGGGGGTGGTGGGAGACATGGGTGGGGGCCTGGTGGAGGCTGCCCCTGGTGGCTGGGGGGTAGGGGGTGGTGGTAGACATGGGTGGGGACCTGGTGGTGGCTGCCCCTGCACTGCTGGGGGTGAGGGTGGTGGGAGACATGAGTGGGGGCCTGTTGGAGGCTGCCCCTGCACTGCTGGGGGGTGGGGGTAATAGGGGACATGAGTGGGGGCCTGTTGGAGGCTGCCCCTGCACTGCTGGGGGGTGGGGGTGGTGGGAGACATGAGTGGGGGCCTGGTGGAGGCTGCCCCTGGTGGCTGGGGGGGTGGTGGGAGACATGAGTGGGGGCCTGGTGGAGGGTGCCCCTGCACTGCACGGGGGTGGGGGTAATAGGGGACATGAGTGGGGGCCTGGTGGAAGCTGCCCCTGGTGGCTGGGGGGTGGGGGTGGTGGGAGACATGAGTGGGGGCCTGGTGGAGGCTGCCCCTGGTGGCTGGCGGGTGGGGGTAGTGGGAGACATGAGTGGGGGCCTGGTGGTGGCTGCCCCTGGTGGCTGGAGGGTGGGGGTGGTGGGAGACATGAGTGGGGGCCTGGTGGAGGCTGCCCCTGGTGGCTGGGGTGTGGGGGTGGTGGGAGACATGAGCGGGGGCCTGGTGGAGGCTGCCCCTGGTGGCTGGGGGGTGGGGGTGGTGGGAGACATGAGTGGGGGCCTGGTGGAGGGTGCCCCTGCACTGGGGGAGGGTGGTGGTAATAGGGGACATGAGTGGGGGCCTGGTGGAGGCTGCCCCTGGTGGCTGGGGGGTGGGGGTGGTTGGAGACAGGAGTGGGGGCCTGGTGGAGGCTGCCCCTGGTGGCTGGGGGGTGGGGGTGGTGGGAGACATGAGTGGGGGCCTGGTGGAGGCTGCCCCTGACTGCTGGGGAGTGGGGGTGGTGGGAGACATGTGTTGGTGATCAGTGGTGCAAGATGACATGTGGGTTGGCTGGTGGGCATGGCCATGGTGGATGGGTTGCCTGTGGGACATGAGCAGGGGTGCAGGGTAGTACCCTGTGGTGTGGGCTGCCTGCAGGGGCCGTGGAGGGTGTAGAGGGAACACCTGGGGGGACCCACATGGCCATATCACGTGTAGCATTCCCCCGCAACACCGAAATACACGTACCCAGCCAAATCGCGTGTGAAACTTCCCGCGCACCCCTGGAATCCACGTAACCAGCCAAATCGCGTGTGAAACTTCCCGCGCACCCCTGAAATCCACGTACCCAGCCAAATCGCATGTTGAACTTCCCGCGCACCCCTGAAATCCACGTACCCAGCCAAATCGCGTGTGGAACTTCCCGCACACCCCTGAAATCCACGTACCCAGCCAAATCGCGTGTTGAACTTCCCGCGCACCCCTGAAATCCACGTACCCGGCCAAATCGCGCGTGGAACTTCCCGCGCACCCCTGAAGTCCACGTACCCAGCCAAATCGCGTGTGGAACTTCCCGCGCACCCCTGGAATCCACGTACCCAGCCAATTCGCGTGTGAAACTTCCCGCGCACCCCGAAATACACGCACACGTTATTTTTCAGTCAGCGGGTGTCCGTGTTTGTGGGTACCCCTTTGCACGTCATTTGTCCTGGAGGGCCACAGTATAGGACATTCATCATAGCTGTATATAGGTGCTATTTGTTGGCGCACCTTTTGGCGCACATTTTTTACAGGCACAGGGACGCTACCGCCTGCTTTCTTGTGGCGGTCGTGTTTGTGCCTGTGTGCTGGTTTGACCGTGCGCTGTTTTGCCCTATTCGATTCCATGAATACGTGTTGTAGGCGAGCGTGTGGGCGTTCCGCGCACTTGCACCCTGTACTTCCCCCGTGACGCCCACATTTTGGCAAGTTGTTCCCCATTCCGAGTGTTACGCCCCGTGTTCCGCCTACTTTTGTTGCGTGTGCCGCGCTATGTGCGATTTTCGCTGTGGCCTGTGCGATTTTCGCTGTGACCTGGCACACGCCGTTAGATGGCCTGTGCGCCAACGTACACCGCGCACTTTTTTAGCGCACTTGCACTGCGATTTTTGCAATTCCACTGCGATTCGCATGTTTTTGCCCACTTGCGCCGCACTAATTATTCCATGAATCAGCCTGTTTATCAAATTGGCCTTGAGATGTGGCTCTTTGTGGTATGAGTCGTCGTTCGAGATGATGCGAGTTGAAAAGTGCCAACCGTTTAATTTGGCTCAGTTCAGGTCAAGTCAGATCAAAACAATGCCTCTCCTGAGTCAAGTTGGCGGCTGAAATTATGACATCCAGCAGGTCGAGTCGGGTTGAGACGATGTTCTGTTGAATGGAGATGGCACATGTATGGTGAGTCAAATGGTTCTATAGCGGCGAACTGGGGCTCGAGTAGCAGCAGCAGTGCTTTTCACTAGTGTGAGAAAGAAGGTGCCGAGATGGCTCCAAGAGGCAGGTAAGCAGCTTGATGTTTGGACCATGCCAAAAGCAATCCCATAGGTTCTGTTTCAGTAGAAGTGTTTTGAAGATGTCACAAGGCAGTGAAACAGGATTCTAGCTGCTCTCGAACCTCTGGGTTGCTGGGAATCCTAATCCAGGGACTCTAGGAAAAGTTGAGTGGTTCTGTGCTCCCAAACCACTAAGAGGACATTTCTGAGTAATTTAGTAAGGTGAATGATAAGAGATGTAAAATAAAGAATAGTCAAAGCAGATTCGTCATTATATACTTAGGCATCAATTTGCGCAAATCTGTAGGTGCAGAGGTGCAAGGAAAACTCAGCCATCTGAACTCTGGGCCACTCGGATTGTTTCCGACACCGAGAGATGAACCCATATCATTCCTGTGTTGAGGAAATTGCACTGGCAACTGGTAAAGGAGAGCATCACCTTTGTGCTTTTGACCTCAGCGAGCAAAGCTCTTTATAGGCAAGCCCCCTTCTACTTCAAACATTGTCTCAATTCGCAACAGTCCTGTTTGCCACCAAAAGCCTTCACACTATGTACAATGCACATCATGTGTTTCAAACCAACTAGAGCCTTTGGTAGGTCGTGTTCTGTTGTGGCAGCTAGGCATTGGAAAGCACTTCCGGAAGACATGTGTAACACTCATGACTTAGTGATGACAATCTTGTTCTAAATTATTTGTCAGTCTTCTAAGTCTTTTTTAGTCTGAGCACTTTCGTGGTCATAGTGCCTACTTAAGAATAGACAATAAATCTGGCAAATTCCTGATTCACGCATTAGACTTTCATTGATCCCACAGCTTCACCCTAGATGCATATTCAAGTGCGGAGGCTGTCCTAGACACTTTGACATGCACTGGATTACTGCACCTATGTGGGGGAGCTAGGACAATCCCTCCCCCACAGGGATGGACCTAAAGGGGCCGTCACTTTGCATTCTGTGATTCAGGCATGATATCAAGAGGGACACAGACTGAAAGATGTTAGTTTCAAAATCTTTATTTACTAAGGTTCCTTGGTTGGTATAATGTCTAACTGGCTCTAACTCTAAAGGGATGGTTCTGTTAACTGAGATTTCTAAAGGCTCTTGATGTCTGATAGTCCAAAATAAAAGTCTGTCTGTCTCTAAACCTATGCTTGCCCTCAATCTTTACAAAACTGTAATAGGAAGTCTTTGAAAAGGAAAGAACAGTGGTTCAACAGAAAATAGGAAACCAGGGTTGGTTTCAGGTGGTCTTCACACCAGGTGTAGGTTGGTCAATGTCACAAAAATGAGTTTAATTAAAAAGGGATGTTTGTAAGATGTTCTCCACCGAGCCTTTGCAATATTCTCAAATACTGTCAGTGTCTTTGGTTCTGTGGGGTTCCCTTCCGCACACTTCAACTTGTCCAAGTTCCAAACACCATTAAAGAAATATCACAGCTCCTTTTTAAACTTTTCAGGGTTCCCTTCTCTAAGCTTCAAACCTATCAACACCACCAAACAAGTCTCCAACTTTGCTAGGCCTCTAAGGGTACCCTTCCCCAAGCTTAGGCTCCTTTCTGGTTGCAAACACAAGTTCAGCTTGTCAGGATGTACCTTTCCTTTTTGATACAGTTTTTTCACACACAGTTCACTTGTGGGGTACAACCAGAGACTTTCGAAACCGCCTTGTTCTTTTCTCCTCCTAGGTGTGACCACTCAAATCTTTAACCCTTCTCTTTATTCCTTGCTCTTCCATTTCATTATTTTACCTTCAGGTGCTCCTTGCACCCCTTCTTATTCTCCTTTTCTTCTTCCTCATGCACACTTGCACCTTCCAGTTGCTGTTCCTTTTTTTCATTGTGCACTCTTGCACCTTCCTTTGCTTTCTTACTGTGCCTCTTGCACACCTTATATACTTTCTTTTCGCTCAATGTGCACCCTTGCACCTGTCCCTTTCTTTCTCATGCTTCCTGTACACTTGACATGTTGTCCTCTATTTACTGTGCATGCTTTAAAAGGCCTTATTCAACTTTTCCTTCTTTGTACTCTTCACTTCACTTTACTTTTTTTCTGTGCCGCTAGCGCAACTTCTATCTTTCTATTTCTCTTATTCTGATTATCTCGTTCATTTTTTGACCTTCGTACACTTTATCTCATTTTCCGCTCCATGCTGCTTTAAAACAGTGTCTTTCTCCCACTCCGCTTCAGTCAAACGCACGCTCCCGAGTTTCTCTCTCTCACTCACCCGTGCAGCGTCGCGTTGACAAGCGGTCCCTCTGGATACATGGGGTTGAGGTCAGGGTCGCACCACCTGCCCCTCAGACACCTTTGGGACTGGCACACATCCAAGGGAACAAGCATTTTGCTGAATGCCAACAGCAGGATACATGCTTCCTCACTCTAGCTCCTTGCAGGCACAACTCCCTCGCCAAGCTATAGTCCCTCACAAACACTGAGCTAGCGTCTCAGCATGATGTTCTCCCCCAGGTTTCAACTCTTGCTGCTCTCTGCTCCTTGGCTTCTCGGGTCCGGACAGCATCCCAGCTTGCTCTCCTCCTTGTAAAAAAAGCACACCTTTGTATAGTTGAAAAAACAGTCAAGTGGAATCAGGTGTGAGTGGTCATTATTAAAAATGCCAGACCCTGCCTGACTCTATTAGTGGGAGTTCTTTCTATAGTAGGTTTCCTTTACTTTCCCCATATTCTTTTCTATGGTTAATCTTTACAGCTCTTATTTGCATCCTCCTCGTTTCAGTATTTGTTGGCAATGTGGAGGGGGAGATGGGGTTAGATTGAAAATACCAAATGAAGGCTGAGGGAGAGTGGGTTGCGGTGTTATTGGGAATGGGGGAATGCCATGTCTCACCCGTTTGTATCCTCCCCCCAATCCCTCGTGTCCCTCCACTAAGGTGATCCTCCCTCAATTTTCCACCCCCAGGGTCAGGATCCAAAAGTGATGACCCTTTCCTGGCCATCTGAATGGAAAATCCTGAGGGAGTAGGTGGGAGAATACCATCAGGTTTCACACAATTCATTCTTTTTGGAGGTGAAAATCTAAAATCAATAGAAACATTGATGTTAGTATGAGCATTTCTGTGTTGGGCAGTTTGATTCCACTGGCCTGATAATAATGCTGGCATCATTGCTCATGCAAGAGCAAGTAAAGGCAAATATGCACAGATTTTAGAACAGTTTTAATTGCATCCCTCTTTGAATTAGGGATGCCGTTGTATCTCCCTACGTGATCCCTACCTGCAATCTGTGTGGCAAATTTGAATGTGGAAAGCAACATTCGTACACATATACACATTTGTGAATCAGTGGGCAAATCTGACGCATTTCACGCTTTTCACCATGCAATCAGCGGGTGTGCCCGATGTCCGCAGACCTCATGTCGCCTTCTGAACCAATCAGAGACCCGTCCGCAGACCGAACAGGAAGTGAGCCTGCGGACCGAACACAGATATCACAAACATTTTTGTACCCACCTTTGGGCCATTTAAAAAAAAATACTAGACAGATTTTCACCAAATATATAAAAGAACACATTCGGGACCAAGCCGTCACTCCTGCTGCAAATTTGGTGAAAATCCATCCAGCGGTTTGGGCTGTAAACATGAGCAAAAACATTTTTCCATTGCGTCTATGGAAAACAAAACTTTTTGGGACCCCCCCTTGAAGAAACCACACCAAACTTGTCAAAAACATTCAGAGGGGGGGGGCATATGCTTTTTTTGCAAAGTGTGGTAAGGATTCGACGAGGGGGAGCAAAGTTAGAAGCCGCCCAAAAAGTGCTCTTCCTATGAGTTGAGCAACTTAACCATAACTACAGGGCCGCTACTGCAGGCCCTGTAATTCACTGAAAAAACTTTGTTAAAGGAACCTAATAGTTAAGATGCACTAATAAAAACCTATGCAATTCAGTGAAAAACTTTGTTAAATGGATTTTATGGTTAAGTGGCACTAAAAAAACATCAAATTCATGGAAAAAACGTTGTTAAAGGGGCGTTATGGTTACAAGTAAGATAGAAAAACAAGAAATTTGCCAATTATGGAAAAGTAGGCAACCATAACTCAGGCCACCACCATGCACTGCTAACACTAATACCAGGACATCAAAGATGACATCACAAATTACATAATCGATGATATCACATATGATATTACTACTGTGTAACAATGCAAATGGAACGCCGGTATAAGGGGTACCGTTAACAGTCTCATTTACATCATATCAAAGGTGATCAGTAGCCTTGTAATAATCTACTCCATGTCACAAAAGGTGCTTATTGAAAAAGAAACGTTGTAGTGAAGTTTTTTTGTGAATACAGCAATCAAATATTACATAAAGAGAAACAATGAATGCAGTATGGATCATACAACAAAAGTATTCTTAATATGGTATGTTTAGGTTGTTGAATGATAAATCGAGGCATATCACATTCTTGAGAAATGTATTATCTGCAGGGGGCCTGCTTCTTGTTCTATGTATGTGGATTATGACCTCAGGGTAAACTGTAGGGAAAGGAACTTCAGAAGATAGCACAAGGTAAAGCTCTACATGCACAGTACCTTTATATTATGTGTATCATGGTTTCAATGTAAAAAAAACATATGGAGTCCTCAGCTTGAAATTAACACTGTCACTGAACAAAAACAACATCCCACATATGTGATGTCATCAGTGATGTTATTGATAATGTGATTTGTGATGTCATCTTTGATGTCCTGTGTGTTAGTGTTAGCAGGGCATGGTGGTGGTGCGAGTTATGGTTGCACAGCTTACTGTAACTGGCAAATTCCGTGCTTTTTTATTTTACTTGTAACCATAATGTCCCTTTAACAACGTTTTTTCACTGAATTTCATAGGGTTTTATTAGTGCATCTTTACCATAACTTTCCTTTAACAGAGGTTTTTCAGTGAATTTCATAGGTTCTTATGAGTGAAAATATTTCATGATGTTACATCATTGTATATGAGTTATTAATAATTGTTCATTTTACATATATGAAAAAACTATAAACCTCCTTTAACAAACATATTTTTTTGCAACCGATACTGATGTGTGTTTTTATCAGCAGTGCATGCTGGGGGTGCAACTCATAGTTCAATTGCCTATGGCAGGAGGTTCACCCATGACCCCAACCCCACCAAACCATCCCCATTATCCACTGCACCTACCCTGTCTCCTAGTTCACTGCCCACTATACCCTCATAATGGGACCATTGACCAGTGTTCATGGCTTGAAGCCATGGCAGTCTTCACAATACATGGGGCATGTGCTTCAACCATACCTCATTCCCCAATAAGCAAATCAGAGTAGACATTTGTCCTTGCCGAGGGCCAGGCCCACTGCCCAGGCAGCAAAGTTATATCACTATTTTTTTAGTTACATTTTGACACTTTGAAAATTGCAAAAAAAACACAGGACAGATTTGCAAAAGCATGCCTTCAGGTTCTTGCTAATGCTCCTCATGCAGGTTTGCTGCAATCCCGTCCAGCGCTTCAGGATGCAGCCGCAAGCTGATTTTTCCCCCCATTTACGCCTAGGGCTTCAGCCATGCCGCATGCTCCAATAAGTGAATCAGAGTAGACATTTGTCCTTGTCGAGGGCCAGGCCCACTGTCCAGGCACCAAAGTTATATCACTGTATTTTACTTACATGTTGACACTTTGGAAAAAATAGAACACAGGACACATTTGCAAAAGCATTCTTTCAGGTCCTTGCTGATGCTCCTTGCGCACGTTTGCTTCAATCCTGTCCAGCACTTCAGTATGTAGCCGCAGGCAGAATTTCTTTTCCTATTTTAACCTAGTGCTTCGGGCGTGCATGCCCCAATAAGAAAATCAGAGTGCACATTTATCCTTGCTCAGGGCCAGGACCACTGTCCAGGCACGTTATGTCACTATTTTCTGCACTTACATTTTGACACTTTGGAAAAAATAAAAAATAGGACAGATTTTCAAAACCATGCTTTGAGGTCCTTGCTGATGCTCCTCACTCAAGATTGCAGCAATCCCGCCAGCACTTCGGACTTTAGCCATGAGCAGAATTTTCAAACCTATTCCGACATTGAAAAACGTTACCACGTAGCCGGTCCTTGTGGCCACGCTCACTTTAACCCCATTGCCGGTCCCTAGTGGTCATGGCCAGTAGCCAGATTGTCCGAGGCCAAAGGCTATACCTCAGTCAGAAAAGGTATATCACTATTATTTGCACCTACACTTTAACACTTTTCAAAAAATAAAACATGGACACATATGCAAAACCATGCCTCCAAGTTCTTGCCAATGCTCCTTGCACGAGTTTACTGCAAATCCATCCATGTTTTATTTTTTGAAAAGTGTCAAAATATACATACAAAAAATTGTCATATAGCGTAGCCCCCACTTAATAAAATCCATTCAAACCTTTCACAAACATTCAGCGTTGGGTCTATAATCCTTTTGCAAACTTGTATGCAGATTCCTCAAACAACACCAACGTTATAAGTCATCTAAAAATGTTGAGATCCCATTCTAATTTTGCCCCTTATTGACAAAATCGTACCAAACTTTGCATAAACATTCAAATTTGTTTCTAAAAATATTTTTGCAAACTTTTATTCTGATTCGTCAAACAGCACCAACATTATAAGCCAACTAAAAATGTTGAGACCCCATCTAATCTTTCACCTTATTGACAAAATCCTACCAAACTTTGCAAAAACATTCAAATTTGTGTCTAAAATCTTTTTGCAAACCTTTGTGCAGATTCATCAAACGGCACCAAATTTATAAGCCTTTCAAATATTTTGGGAAACCCCTTGTAATTTTACCCCCACTTGGCGAAACTGCACCAAACCTTGCAGGACTATCCGGGGCTGTGTCTAAAATGATATTGCAAATTTCATGCAGATTAGTTGAGTGGTGCCAAAAATCGCTTTTCACCTACCCTATGATGCAGAAATATGCATGGATGGCTTCGAAATGTTGTCAAGTTCACGAACATCCCAGAAAAGTCCCCAAACATCTGAAATGTTTGCAGACATCATAGAAGAAAAAACACCCCATTTTGGGCTTATTATGGCCATATCCCATACCATCCTCATCCCTCCTCACCTCCACACAGATTGTTTCATTAGTTTGACAAGTGTAATGGTGTGTTTTTAATATGTTTATACAGCGCAGTATGCAAATCCAACATGGCGTACATTTCAAAAGTTTTGACACACCTCATGTTTTTAATTGAGCAATCAGCTGGTGCACATTTGAAGTCTGTTAATGTCACACGAGCCCTCTGATTGGTCCAGAAAGTGTCCGCGGGCACCAAATCAGGAAATGAGTCCACGGACAGGGCGGATATATCGCAAACAAATTTGTACCAACTTTTTTGCCATTTTTAAATGAACTACTGGATGGATTTACACCAAATTTGCAAAAGCATGCTTCTGGGATGAAACCGCCGCTCCTCGTGCAAGTTTGGTGCAAATCTGTCCAGCGGTTTGGGCTGTCGGCATGAGCAAATGGTTTTTTCCATTATGTCTAAGAGGATTTCAAAGATTTTGGGACCCCTATAACTTTTCCCTCCCCTTGACGAAACTGAACCAAACTTTGGAAAATCATTCTGAGGCTGCCATGTACTTGTTTGCAAAGTTTGGTGTGGATTCGTCAAATGGCACCAACGCTATAAGATGCCCAAAAAGTGTTCTTCCTATGGCCTGAGAATCTTAACCATAACTACACGGCCACTATCGGAGGCTGTGTAATATATAGGTAGAGACAAGCAAACACTGATCGACAGGCATGGAGGGATGAATACAGCAAGATATACAGATGCATGGATATCAAAGGGGAAATAGAGACAGACAAATGTTTTAATACTCTATATATTTCTTCCTACTAAGTATAGAGCATGGCAGTGCTTCATTGAAATAGCCCATATGGCCATCATGCATGATGAACGCTGGCTTGTGCGCAAGGTTTACTACAAGCTGTTTGTGTTAGCAGTTAGCTTTAATATTTCTCTTCAATATGTCAAGGATGTTTACACGTTTGCTGACAAAAAATGTGTGGGCACTCCCAATCGCCAGAAAGTCAATTTCCTCCCTTTATTTAAGTATCCTGCGTAAGTTCACTAATAGAATTAATAGTTCCCAAAAGTGCTTACAATTTACCTGGTTGTACATTATATTGCCCATTTGGCCAGGTGAACTAGAGAGTAATCCAGATCTTACTGCTCACCTGCATATATCCGGATCTAGAATCTCCTTGCGGCCGCGTTGTGGATAAACACGCCATTTTTCTTTCACTTTTATAGTGATTACGGAAAGTTTAAGCCCCGTCCCCCAGCGGAACTACCCATTTCTTGGGAGTGCTGCGGTAGCAGCATTGAGCAGGTAGATAATTCGAAGAAGAACATTGTTGCATTTCTTTTGATAAAGTGTTAAATCTAGTCATAAAATGTGACTGTAGCAAGTTTAGAAAATGGGATTTGTTGCTGTAGTAGCGTCCACATTGGTTTCACACTCAACAATAATCTACATTGTGAGCAAAACATTTTCCAAGTTAGTATGTGCTGAATTCAGATTCTATAAGAATATGTTAAGCTAACTAAGCTACATGAGGATCTAGCCAACAAGTTACCTGTTCAGCGTTTACCTATCTGCTATCTTCAAAGAACAACGTTGGATTGTGGACTTTGCAGAGTTATGTATTCCCTGGATCATGTGTTTGCAACCATGTTATGTATTTGTACATTTCCTAGTCACAATTCACAGATCATTAGCATGAAGTAAAATAAGTAATATTTGACTATTCATTTTTTTCACCTGAAAAATATAACAGACTACAATAAAGAGAAAACAGATTGACAAAAAATGCTGCCAATTAGAAACATCTGATTTTGAGATACAGAAAATAGTCATCAATTACATAATGCAAAAATGACATCTGCTTTCTTCAAATCCCATGTTCGTTGGTTTGCAAAGCCAGCTCTTTGATTTTTTTTACATGTTCCACATCACATTTTCCTGAAGTCTGCCTTTAAGCATAGAAAATATAAGGGTACCTATTACAATACTGGCCCTCCAGGTAAGAGTCAGAAAAACAGACGGAATTGGACTGTAGCTGTGAGGTTGGAAAGAGGCTTATTACACAATTCTTACACAAAAAAAGGAATTTTATTACCAAATAGCATATTTGAATTCATCATACTGTTTTCTCATAAGAAAAACCATACACATTCCTATTAGAACAACACCTAATTCACTCCACCATACATACACATCCTCTCAGTATCACATAGCACCCAAATGTTATATAGTTACTTGGGATATCAACTCTATAAAACCCTTTTAAACAGACAATTGACTCAACTATTCCTTCACACCCTTCTTAATTACAAATGTGTGTATCTGTTAAGCAGCAAAAACAGCTTTTCAACTTGTCGACACGTGTTTCAGTCGGTTATTTGGACCTCTGATGTTGCCCTCTATTAGCCCGACCTTCTTCAGGACGATAGGTGGGGCTCAAATGCCAACTCACCTGTACAAATATCCAGTGGAAGATGTCATCTACAACACTACAAAACAAACAATACAACCTCATTAACAGATGGATCTAACCATTATTTATACAACACAGCACATATCAATTGTGTGTATAATTCTTCCATAATTATACAGATTTCCACTCACCTACAGAGGCGTTGCTGGGTTTATAGCCCTGGATCTTTTGGTTATACCCCCAGGAGATGCTCAGGAGCTATAACCAAATTGCTAGCTAGCCCTAAGTCCCAACAGTCCCGACATTATCGTAGCCCCAGATCTTTTACAGAGCTAGCAACACCCCTGCTCACCTCCAATGTTAAACCATGGGGGTATTGCAATCCCCTGCTCACCTCCAATGTTAAATCATGGGGGTAGTGCAAACCACGGAACGAATCCTCAGTGCTCCAGTGATTAGAGCCGTTCTCAGCAGAGCCTGTTTCAACAAAGGCAGAGGGTGAAGAAAAACTGCCTCTCCTATTCACACTTTAAACCAATTCTTAATATTGCATCCAGTTCACTTCCCTTAAACTGTGTAAATGCAATCTACACTTACTTCCAGTATCCAGACATTAGTTGTCAGTTGCCAATGTAGCCCAACGTTTTCAATCTGTGGCATCGTTGCCCAATGTAAGTCATTACATATCGCATCTACCTTCGCAAATATACTCCGTGAAGTACCTTTCTGCTTGTGTTTGCGTGTTCTCCGCTGCAAGATGGCGAGAAAACAAACAGAAGAGGGATGGATCAGCCATTGCGTATCTCGTCACTGTGTTGAAAAACATTGCAACATCATGTTTCTTTCATAAATATTAATCGCATGAAACGACACACCGATGAAATAGGACACCCCTATATTTATTGTCCAGACTCGTGAACCTACACAACCTCACATTATTATGTCAGATGCGTCTGACGCTTCTAGATCAATTGTTACAAAACTTTCCAGCTGCCCTGATCTCCCATCCTGGTACAGCGGGCTTTAATTTACACATCTCTCCAGGGCACATCCATTTACTCACTTGGACCTGTACCTGCTCCTAGGGCAGAGTGGTCATCGCTGTTCGATTCCCACTACATACAATTTGAACTCACCATCTCTTGCCGTTACCTGCAGCATCACAATGACTGCATCCGTCTCATTTGGGATGTTTGGTAGTATGACTAATAGGAATGTGAATGGGTTTTTTTATGAGAAAACAGTATGCAGAATTCAAATATGCTATTTGGTAATAAAATTAATTTTTTGTGTAAGAATTGTGTAAGAAGCCTCTTTCCAACCTCACAGCTATGGTCCAATTTTGTCTATCTGTCTTCAAGCTATAGATTTTGTATTTATTTATTTATTTCATTGGCCTCCAAAGCCAGTTCTTTGATGCTTTTTACATATTCAACATATTCAACATCAAATTTTCCTGAAGAATTAATCACAGATGTGGAGAATTCTTTCCTCAGCACCAGAGAACCAACCCTACTAACTATGTATTTCCTACTAAAAATACACATACATACACAAACCATTTCATAGAATACCAGAGGCCAGACCGATTCTCAGCGACATAGGGTGGGCCACAGAGCCACTTTCAGAATATATTGATGCGCTACTGGCTTCACATGTACCAAAACTTAAATCCTATCTTAAGGACAACATGTGTACTGAACTTACTTAAAGACTACAAATGGGAACAAGAGTGGTTGTTGGCCACTTTCGATGTTCAGGCTCTCTATATCTCGATAAGGCACAACCTAACAATCAAAACCATTGAATATTTATATAAAGAAAGCTCTTTCTGCTTCCCACTACCATCACTGCAAGATGTTAATTTAAATGTTGGAGCTTACATTGGAGTACAATACATTTGTATTCAATAATACATGCTTCCAAAAAATACAGGGTGTTGACATGGGCAATAGGTATGCACCAGCCCTGGCAAATATTTTCATGGGGCTCTTTGAAGTTGAGGTTATCTACACTAATCCCAAATATGACATGAATGCGATCACCTGGACAATATACATAGATGACGTTTTTCTAATCTGGAACGGTACCACAACTGAGATAGAAGAATTCATCAAGGAAATCAACAGTGATGATTTTGGCATATCCTTCACAGAGACATATGATGCAAAGAAAATCAGTTTCTTTGACCTAGAAATATATGTATCAAATCAACAACTTCAAACACGGACATTCAGAAAGCCAACAGAAGTCAACTCAACATTATATGCTACGTGTTGCCATCAAAACAAAGCGATACGTAACATCCCAGTAGGGGAATTTGTTAGGGCCAAAAGGAACTGCTTTGATATAAAAATATTTCAAAGTGAATGTAAACTACTTCCTGACAGATTTCAACAAAGAGGCTATCCGAGAGACGACGTACGGAAAGCACTTAACAAAGCTAAACTATTGGATAGAACAAATACTCTGACCCAGAAAACTGCAAAGACTCATGACGTCAAACTGATTGAAGTACAATTTATAATCAAGTATTGCATCAACCATTTTAGGATCAGAAAGATATTGAAGAAATACTGGCACTTATTACTATTGGACAAAGACTTAATTGAGCATTTGGGCAAAGAGACGAAAATAATATTTGAAAGAGCACAAACCCTGAAGAATCCACTCAGTCCATCGTTCCTTACAAGCACCACTTCAAGAGAAAATCTGAGCTGGCTGAACCCAAAGAGATCAGGGTTTCATAAATGTGGCACCTGCACATTGTGCAGACATGCACATGACACATTTATGGAATTTGTGGATATTAACTGCACGAAATGGGAAATAAAGGATTTCATTAATTGCAAAACTCCCTATGTCGTGTACGCAATAGTCTATGTGTGCAATAAAATCTACATTGAGAGCACAATCAGAACATTGAAAATGAGAATCCGGGAACATCTTTCTTCCATCGGCAGCCAAGACCAAAGATTCCCTTTAGCTATACACTGGCAAGAGAATCACCAGATGCAGAATAAAGATCAAATCAGATTCATTGGCTTAAAGAGAATACTAAAGAACGTCAGAGGTGGAGATCAAGAAAGCCTCCCGAGACAAACTGAAGCAAAATTAATATGCCATTTTAGGGCTACAGAAGTCAGACTAAACTTTGACCATCAGATGGGTTATTTTTTGTGAATACTCTGTTGGTTAAATTTAAACAATTATATCCAGAAAGATGACAAAGACTCTAAATAAGAAATATATAGATCAAAGACAGACTTCAGGAAAATTCGATGTTGAACATGTAAAAAGCATCAAAGAACTGGCTTTGCAAACCAACAAACATGGGATTTGAAGAAAACCGATGTAAATTTTGCATTATGTAATTGACTTTTTTCTGTATCTCAAAATCAGATGTTTCTAATTGGCAGCATTTTTTGTCAATCTGTTTTCTCTTTATTGTAGCCTCTTATATTTTTCAGGTGGAAAAAAACAAACAGTCAAATATTACTTGTTTACTTCATGCTAATGATCCGTGAATTGTGACTAGGAAATGTATAAATACACACATGATCCAGGGAATACATAACTCTGCAGGGTCCAAAATCCAACATTGTCCCTTGAAGATAGCAGAGAAGGTAACCGCTGAACAAGTAACCTTTTGGATATATACTCATGTAGCTTAATTAGCTTAACATATTCTTATAGAATCTGAATTCAGTATATACTAACTTTGAAAAATTGCTGCTCACAATGTAGATCATTATTGAGTATGAAACCAATTAGTTCACCACCACAGTAACAAATCCCGTTTTCTAAACTTGCTACAGTCAAATTTTATGACTAGATTTCATACTTTATCAAAAGAAATGCAACAATGTTCTTGTTCGATTTATCTACCCAGTCAACGCTGATACCGCAACACCCCCACGAAATGGGTAGTTCCCCTGGGGGGCGGGCTTAAACTTTCTGTTTTCACTATCAAAGTGAAACAAAATGGCACCCCTGTTTGTTTATCCACAACACGGCCGTGAGGAGATTCTAGCTCTTGATATATACAGGTAAGCAGTAACATCAGCATTACTCTCTAGTTCACCAGGCCGAATGGGCAATATAATGTACAACTAAGCAAATTGTTAGCACTTTTGGGAACTAAGCAGGATGCTTAAATAAAGCGAGGAAATTGACTTTCTGACGAGTGGAAGTGCCCACACATTTTTTGCCAGCAACTTTGTAAACCTTCTTGACATATTGAGGACAAATATTAAGGCTTACTGCTTACGCAAACAGCATGTAGAGCCAGCGTTCATCATTCATGATGGCCATATGGGCTATTTCGATGAAGCACTGCCATGCTATATACTTAGTAGGAAGGACAAAATAGAGTATTCAAACCTCACAACTGACAATGTGCATTTATTTTAGCCTATTTAAGACTGACCACTATGGTTAGATAAAAACCTGAGATACCGCTAAGTGTTGCATCACCAAATCTGATGAATGGGGAAACATGAGCCTTTTTGGAGACACAGACCAAGAAGTATGTTTAACGCTCCATCTTAGCAAATTGAATCACTAATGGTTCACAGGCAATACGTGTAAATTGTGAATTTAAGATATTTTCTTTAATCAAACAATCCAAATGTAACAATGTACTACATCATGTCTGATACTAATTGTGAGACATTTCTGATAACTCGATCATTATACTTTTCAGGTACAGGGATTTTCCCAGTAATGAATGATTCATCAAGAACACTTATTGCAATTCTCAAGATTCCTCACTCTTTCCACATTTGGGGTGAGTTATACCCTACTTATATGTTCACATAACTATCAAGGAAGTAAAGATCTCCATGTCATTACTCTAGCTGACTTTGAAATATAGAGTACCGTATTTTAATTCATGTATTGTGGTGACGGTTATCCATTTAAAGTTTGTGATTTTGATTGAAGGATTCCTAAACTCTAATGCTGAACTGTTACAATTTGGTTGAATATTGATTGTATCAAAGGGCATAACAATAATTTCTGTTCATTATATTTTTTTCACTTTCGTATTCCCTTAAAAATCCGCAGCCACCTCCAACCCCTATTTCTCTGTCTCTACTCACTATACATTTAGTTTGGTTTATTTGTATAAATTGTTTATGGTATAGTAAATGTCCGGTTGTGAAAAAGGCCAGGGGTCGAAACAAGTGTTA
This sequence comes from Ambystoma mexicanum, assembly GCF_040938575.1. Lineage (NCBI taxonomy): Eukaryota > Metazoa > Chordata > Amphibia > Caudata > Ambystomatidae > Ambystoma > Ambystoma mexicanum. The sequence continues at coordinate 929,067,582 of NC_090928.1, read as the reverse complement.
ACCAGAGGACACACTAATGATTAAACAACCTTACCTGTGTGGTGGCAATTTATTTTGTTTCACATTAAAGGGAGTAGTTGGTCTACTCAAAGCTGGCACACAATGTGACAGGACACTTGACCTTGAATGTAGTTACATACCAACCCACTGATTCCAAGCCGCAGAAAGATGCACCTCATCTAAACCCACACCAGTGGAAATAACATATGAATTCAGATCACTATATTTAAAAATGAGTATGCTTTTTTTTTACCATAGTCTTATTGAAGAATAGTGGAACAGTCAGTCTGTACCATTTTAATGCCACCGAGAAGCAATCTGCTTCATACTTTACAATAAAGTGCCTGTTTGGTGCATGATGAAATCCATATATTGACAGACGGTTTGCTATGCGTTGTGCAAGGACAGACCATGATGCACAGTTACTATCAACCACACAACTAATTCTTCTTTTTGTCAGTCCATGTACTGTCTGCAAGAAAAATCCTAATGTGATCGTGGCATATGGTATCATATTGAGTATAGTTGTTATGGAGGTATGATTTTCCGTCTTATACCACTGTAGAATCTTCAACTTTAAAAATATTGTAATAGCCCCATTTAAAACCATAATAAGTTAACCGTTGGTTATGAGGTGTAAAATGTAATTATGCATGTTTATATATTTAAATATACGTAAAAGAATCAGTTTCTATTGTATGCTGTATTTACAAATTCCCCCCAAAATGTTTTAGTCATATTTTGGCCATTCTGTCCATTCCATCAATGTTTTTTTTCTATAGTTCAACAGTTTAAAATGACATAAAGCAAATGAGAAAAAATAAACTAACCATATGTATATAGAGTTTTAATAATAAAAATATGTTTCAATGATTTCGCAAAAAACGTACAGACATAAAATGTGGGCATTCTCATGTATTGTTATAATATCAATTGATACTATTGAGGCAAATACATAATGAAAAGTCATATAAAACACATTCAGCAATAAATATCGACTAATATTTAATAAAAAACTATAAATAGTTTGGAAATAAAAAATAAATTAAAGTTCTACTTTTGTACACATACATTTATTTGTATCAATACAGTTTCTCAACATAAAGTAAATGATTGAAAGTTGCTTTGGATGACATTGTAAAGACCACAGCACTTAATTTGAATCTTGAAGTAAACTTTTCAACTAATTCATGTTTTGGAGGATGAACCACATTAGCAATTTTCTGTGGCATAGACTGGACCCTGGAAACTGGTGCCAGTACATGCCTTTGCATGGCCAGCACAGTCAACGTCATATCTTTCAAAAAATCAAATTCCATCTGCTGTAACATTTGCTTTGCCACCCATTGTTCTGTTCTTTTTGTAAAAGCAATGGTGTAACGAAGCATACCGAAAGTGACTCCCTTTTTGGCTTGTTCCCTACCAATCTTCTCATTGTGTGCAAGTACAGCTAGCCTTGTTCTGGCCTCCATACCATCTATGTTTAAATGCAATCTTTTAGGCCTATACTTTCGGTGCATATTATGAAAACCCTACAAATCATCAGTGTGGCAAAATTCTGTCAGGTCCTTTAAGTCTCTGGCTTTTGTTGCACACAGTGTTTTCAAGGTATGTGTGAGGAGGGGAGCCTTGCACCAACCCTTTTTTCTTACATGCATGCTCCTCACTCAAAGGTCTATGTACACACTGGTGCAAATCCCATGAGTGCATGTTTGAATAATGGCGGAGCATTGAATGCCACTTTTCAACAAGAATATCTATGGCACCCTCACATGTTTTTGAACTCCACCAAAGATGGTTTCTGATAGACTGTGACCCTATTAAAATGTCTTCTGATCCTTTTTTTTACCAGCATCTGCAATTTTTGGGATATTTTTTTTGCGACGTGCCATAAATCAAATTGATGTTTTATGTGTGGGAATTTCCCTCGCATGGCATTTGCTATTCCAACATGCCTATCAGTGACTATCAATTCTATTGGCATTTCACTTGATTGCACAAGTTCAATGGATTTAATGAAACCATATTTCTCCATGGCAACAGAAGATGAACATTCAGGCACTTGCACCACGAAAGAGCTCACTATTTTATGGGTGTCCATGTCCTGGAAGTGGTAAGTACAGTATTTGGCTGAAAATCCAGGACTGTCGCACTGTCCATCACCAGCAAGCCTGACCTTTTGCCTGCAAGAGGATTCTTTATGGATATCTGTTTGAGATTCCAGGCCTGATTAATAGCGGGGAACAAGTGCTTTCTCTGATATTTGTAGTACGCGGTTTTCGCAAGGAACTCAAGTCCTACAAATTTACAGAAACTTGAAATCTTATTGAACAGTGATCCACTGAACAACAGAGCAGAAGAACAAAGTACATTTCCAGCAGGCACTTTTCCAATAATGGGTTGCATGGGCCATGAACATGTGTTGTGTTGGTGGACATAGCAATCCTTTATCTTCAGGCTGGTGCTGTTCACTACTCAAGTAAACTTCACCAATGGGTCCCTACAAATCCTCCTACATATCCTATGGTCACATTTAATCATTGTTATAATCAGTAGCAGGCAGCTGTCAAGTATAAGTTATTTTGGCTCCTATAATAGCCATTTGTCGTACAGTACAGTGGTTTGCGATTCTATGGTGGTGGATAAATCCTACACACTAGGAATATTGAAGTCAGGGTCATGCACATAGTCGCCGATCAATTCTGAAGATGCTTCAGTTATTTCAATCTGTGCGATTTCATGATGTTCAGAATGTATTGGGAAATGAGGGAACATTATGTCTTTCTTTGAATTAAATAGTTTCGAGCATGTGGATTGTGTGAGAGGTACTGCAAATAATTATGAAACAACTTAATTGTTGTACCACTTCTTGAGGACATTGTATAATGTAACAATGATCCATTGTTACTTTCCATCGTTCGCTTGTGATATTCAATTCAAATTCCGGCCACTGGCCATCGGCATCCCAACTCCGAACCTTGGGTCGAGCATGCTCAACCTCCAACATTAGTTGCTCCCAATTCACATTGGTTTGACAAGCGACAACATTTGTTAATGGTGTGGTCTGTGTCTCCCTGCCCTCCTTCTTCAAGGCCTGTAATAAATTAAAAACAAGAATTATTTATTTCACACTTACTGAAAATATGAATATCAATCTTACAATCTGATACCAATTAAACAATTTCTAAACAACCACTTTCAAAAATGTGAAAAGCATGGATGGTATTTACCATGATTTTCCGAGTGTGCTTTGATACAGTCAATCTTGAGTCACCAATTTCATCACCCAACCATAACAGAGCATTCACAAAAAGTTGTAAACAGCCATAATACTATTCCATTTCACAAAACATACATACAATTTCAACATGGAAAACACTTCACACTTAATCAAAATTACATTCACGGTATACTAGATGATAAATGATGGCTATCACTATTATTTGCATACCTGCGGTCCATGTGTCTCTTCCACCTAGACTGCTTCAGTAGTAGATTCTGTGAACATAACAACAAATTCAATAAAAATTGGATAGTAGTTAGAGCATTTCATGTTAACTTCTTTGATCAGAAAGATCATATCCGCCTAAGTAAAGTTGTCCACTGTTAGTTATCCATACTACAAAAAAACAGTAAATCACTTGAAGAGATTTTTAGTAAAACATTTTTAAAAAAACACTCTTTAAAAAGATAAAGTAGCACATTGGAAGTAAATAATTTTAATATTTGATTTTGAAATGTACCTGTTGAACTTCACTGATGTCATAGCAAATTGGCATTTGAAAATAAACAAATTAAATTATTGACACCGAAAATAAGCTGTATTGTCATGTTGATTTTCATGAAAGGCACTGTAGATGTTGAGCAACAATATATTAATACATACATAGACCATTTTGAGAATATAGTATTCTATCTAATTCTTCCACAATCATAGTATTTTGGATGGATTACTATCCATGTAGCATGTAGGAAGGTGAATGACATATTAATCATTGCATGCATTCCAAATTAAAAAAAATATGAATTCTAAAGAAATGATCATTTATGTTATAACTTGGAAACAAAATGTTATTAATCAACAATCATTAATATAATTAAAAAATTTAACACGTGTCGTACCTCATCCGCCACCAGTTGCAATAGATGAAGAGTATGTTGTCGAAGTGCCTGCATCCCTCTCTGTCTACATTTTTATTTCACAATTGTAATGTTCAAACAGAAGCATAGCAAAATAAAGTACATTAAAAAGAGAATAGATAATATCCTACATTTGAATTATTATCAATAAGAAATATAATCAATAACAATTATCTTGTTTTTTAGAAGTTGAACTTGACCGTATACATGTATAGCACAGTTGCATGTAAATGTACAATAGGAAAACATATTACTTAAATGTGAACTGATGTTGATTCTAGAATAGTTGTCAATGTTGAAGCTTGTTCATTTATTCAATTTAGATATTCATAACAATTGCCGATAGAAAAGATTATAATATTAATACAAATTGGACAATTTAGCACACTATAAATCAGTTTACGTGCATGTTAGTAGGACTCAAAGTTTGGATATTTGAGTTGTCTGTCGTTCCCTCAGTGGTAGCGGTCTGGACTTCCATCGGTGTGGTCTACGTAATGAAAGCCATTGTAATCATCACATTTTGTAAAATAACCAATTTCCAATTTTCATATACTGCTATTTTGGTTTTTTAAATGATCACATTGCAGTGAACTTTTTGTGTATCCCAAAAGTATGGATGTATTCATGGACACAGTGTACAATTTAAAAACATGTGTACATTTTAACAATATATACAAAATGTCAATAAAATATATATCCCAATATTAGACAAAAACACAAATCATTTCATCTAACTACCTATTGACACAGAAGTTGAATAAATTGTCATCATCTTTTTTAAAAATATACATACATATATATACAACTGTGGCTATATGCACATAGATTGATATTTCAACGTTCACTACTCACCTGACTAAGTGTGTGCTGAAATACAGTTGGAACAGCATTGGGAGGTAACTTGCGTGGGAGGCTGGGGTGACGCTTGTTGGTGAACTTTGTGGTTCGTACAAATCTTCTGGGAAGGGCATGCTGCAGACGTGGAATTGATTATCCCTCATGTCCTCCGAGACATCCCTGGCTCTGCTGTCAATCTTGGATACTGGAAATCCACAATTTAACAGCCAAGTTCTTATCAACAACAGATCCTTTAGGGAAATATGCATAACTGTACCCAGAGGTTTGACATGGCTGAGATTAGGGCACGCCAAAATGATACATGAAGGCATTGTTGTACAGTCCTGAAGATCTTGAAGAAATTATTATACAAATACATTAATTATGTATGACATTGGTTCATTCAACCAACAAAAACCTTGTCAAAACAAAGTGCTGTGCAGTTTGGCAACTGCCCTGTAACATAGTCTTAGCAGACAGGCAAATAAAGTACTTTTAAGGCAATGGTCTGTCAAACCAAGAAACGTATGAGTGATACATTGATCATGCTTGGATCCAGTGAAATAAATGTGGGATGACCAAAATATTACATTCTTTAAAAATACACTGTCATGTGTTGTGTTGTGTTAGTTCAAGAGATAATACTTTGTCTCGGGAGGATAGCTCAGGGGCAGCGCGCTCGCCTTGGAAGCAAGGCAACGTGGAGTAAAACAGGTTTGATCCCTGGGTCTGTGCTTAGAAACCTCTGGTTATTAAGCTTGTTATAAATAACCAATTACAATTACTTTGAAAGGTTAATAATGGTGAAGTCATTCAGATACAGACAGGAACATTGAAATCAGATGGAAATTGAGTAGGAAGCACTATATAAGTACCAAGTTGAAAATGAGGACACTGTAATAACCAAGAGTTATTTTACCTGCAACAGGAATAATTAGACAAGGTGATTCAGCAACGAGGATAAGAAGCAGTGCAATGATGATAGCCATAGTAGACAGCATATATGTTTTCGTGCTAAGTTTGAAGGAGATTAAAAAAGCTTAGAAAAGTGGGTGTGTATGTGAATTTGTCATGTGAATGGACTGCCACTAAATTTAGTTGGTATTTTTCTATGGGCCTGGTGTACTATCATTACATAGACATATTTGGGTATGTTGAAAGACTGATGGCGGTGAGGGTTCATGACATCACAGTTCAAAGAACAATATGGGCATCTGCAACCAACTATTGTAAGTGCATGCTCTCATTTGATTAGTGCCTTTGATCAGGGCAAGGGTGTATAAGGATGAAGCGAGTGGAAGAGCACAGAGCCTCGTGAATGGTCGAATACATATGTTGATTGCAGGGACTTAGTATGTATTTATTTATTTATTTGCATTTTTAAAGCACTCACACAGCCCAGGGGCATTGAGTATGGAGACATGTGGGCAATGGTCCCTAGAAGAAAGACTCCTTTGACTTGCACATGATATTCAGCACCTTGTGCGGTCTCATACACCCAGCCACCATTTTCAGCGCACGGTCACAGGTACAAACTGCCATTGATACTGGCGGGGGATGGCTGTGGATGAGGCGATTGCAATAGCCCAAAACCTCATCAAAGGACACTGAGATATGTTGAAAATTTCGATAGTCCACTGTTCAGGGAGCAAAAGTTAGAAGATAATTGAACAATTTTCAACTTCTGTGAGCCTCCTTGGCTCCGCACCTTAGCCAGTGCACTCCACGTGCAGCCCATCTTCACCAAACCATTGCCTTCTCCGGCACACCCCCACAATCTTGCGCATGTGTCTTCCACACACCGCCTCTGGGTCACCTATTCTCCAAATCCAAAACCACACCACTATCTCCTCACCATCAAAACTCTGTGTCCTATGCATCAACCTGAAGGTGACGTCACCAAACTAAAAACACAGTGCAAATGAACAGACGATGTGCATACACAGAACAATAACCCATTTCTCCCAACCCCATTAATATCCCAAAAATAAAACCCCACAATCCCCACAGCTGTCTTCCTGTTTTAACTTGAACCACAATAAAACTCTTATAATTGGACTTCACACGCTGCGTCGCCTCGCGTGTGATACGCTCCTCACCAGGGGACCTTAACCAGCCATCTATCTTCCGCACTTGGGAACAATCTAGCTACCTCCTGCGGGGAAACATCATCCACTCACTGAACTAAAACACTCAATTAGCAGGGAACCTCATCTACTCATTGATCTATAACGTCAATTCATAGGAAATCCAGACCCCCGTACATAAAATCGCCATCCAGACCAACCAGCGCGGCACTCCTGTCCTATATGTGGGGAGTCACTACCCCACCCAATAGGCTCAAAAACACAAGACGTGACCACTGCCACCGCCCCAGTCCCAACTACAATTCATGTGCCGGTCACCACCAATTCGCTGAATTTTGCGACAATGTACAATCTCCCACCACCCAATTTACAGTGCCTCCCCCCAGTTTCTACCCAAACAAAAGAACTTAAAATATCTGCAACATACTGATCAACAATACATCATGATACTTGAAACATTTGCCACAATCACACCCTCCCCTCAAAGCCCATGTTGCTGGTTAACTTACATTTCCTTTGCTGCACTGGCACTTGCTCTGCTGCTGGACACCCCCTCAAGGCGCTTCACCGGACCCCTTCTCCTGCAGGGCTCTCACCTGCCCTCAAGCGGGGTATTTCCAAGTGGCCCACGAAGCCTTTAGCCGGTTACGCGTTTTCCGGTGGTCTTCAGGTGCAGGCGAGGGTCCCACAGCTTCCTTGAGTCGGCGGCAGGGAGTGCAGTTCAACGCAGGGCTTGCGCAGGCAGTGCTCATTCACCCATGTTACAATGAGCAATGAGCCTCACAGAGGGCAACAACTTGTTGGGGAGAAGCTGGACCCCCACCAGGGCTGTGGGGGGCCAGCAGCCATACCCTCACCAGTTATGAGAGACCCCAACACCTCCCATATGGCCCACAGAAATGCAACAGAGACCCCAGCAGGCAGCCACATGTTCCAAACTGCGTTTATTTCTGGGCAGCAAAAAAAGAAAAAAACATGCAGAGCATCGTGCACATCGAGAGTTCAGGCGCTGTCTCCCCCGGGGCTGGCTTGCAAGCCAGCTTTGTAATCACACTGCAGGCTGACCTCATAGAATTGGATCAGCTCCCAGAAACCTATCTCCTCCTGTTATTGGCTGCTAAGTAATAGGTTACCTATGTAGCCCTTATAGAGAGCCTGATAATTGGACATTAGAGTTTTGCGTCAGTGGGTTGGTTTAGCTGTGCCAGCCCACCATTACCTAATTCTAGCTTGTTGCATTATGAATTTGTTCCCATAACTTTTTAGCTGAAGCAAGCATTTCGCACCTGAGCTCTGAGTGCTCATTGGCTAGGGCTGAGCCATTCTTGTTACAATTATGTTTCAAATGTTGTGCGAGTCTTTGCGGAAATGTCTTTCTTTCCCAGAAAGAAAAGAAAAAAAACACACTGGGTTGCCGTGGCTTACCCGCATTAGTGGATAATTAAAAACTGTTTGTCTGCAGAAAGCAATGTTATCTGACTGCGCGACCTTGGCTGCTCGTGGGTTTTGCGAGGAGCGTTGCTGAAGGCTTCTGCAGCCAGTGTTCAGTGAGAGAAATGAACTTGGCTGTAATCTTCCTGAAACATGGCTTTACACTGTGCAATTAGACCATGTTAATTCATATAGGCATTTGCAAGCCTATAAACAGGGATTTTTGTGTTTGTAGATTGTGAGATTGCTGCATTGATTGTAATGTACCATGAAAGTTGCACTGTTGGTGAAGTGGGTGTCTTTCAGCATATTTGTCACCCATGGGTGCGCTGGGGCCTGGTTCAAATGATAAGTGTGCTCCTTGTTCTTCCTGCTGTTCCTCTGTATATGCGCCTGGGGTGAGGGGGCATGGGTTTGATCTCGATTTTCCCTCTTCATTGGAGTATGTAGACAACACATCCTAGGTGGACAATTGTCAATAGATGCTAGAAAACGTTGAGTTGTTCATTCACCTACACTGTTTTGGACCTGCTGGCCAACAAATTAAAAATAAGCAAAAAGTGTCTCCTCCGAACTATAATTTCTTGGTATCGCAAAGTGGGTTTTTTTCCAACAATTCCTTTGGTTCTTTATAATAGATTCAGGAAGTACTTGTTCAAAACATTCCCTGACATCTAACACTTCCTTGGTTTCTTTGTTCTGGATTTATAAAATTAATAGATTCACACAATTTCTTATTCATATAATGCATTCCACAATAAGCTTCCTTTAACTTCTCTTGTACTTTAGCGGATTGCCTTGTGTACTCTTTTACCAGGAATCTTTTTGTGAGCTCTTCAGATCTCCTGGTATACCCCCCTGCTTGGCATCTTGTCACAGTGTTAAAAGTCTTTGTATAACTCCACGTTCCTGGGGTATCTACCTACCATTACTTCTGTCATGTGCTTCTCAATTTTCCCTGGTATACTTCCTTGCCAGGTATTTTGTAAAATGGTTACAGTTTCCTCATGTTTTTCACCATCCAATCAGCGGGCGCGTCCAATGTCCGCAGACATCACGCTGGATCCTGATTGGTCAGGGTGGGTGTCCGCGGACCGAATAGCGAAGTGAGTCCACGGAGCGGACCTAGATATCACTAAGTTTATTTTACCTACTTTTTGGCCATTATTTTAAAAACTACTGGACGGATTTACACCAAACACAATTTCGGGACCAAGCCGCCACTCCTGGTACATTGGTGAAAATCTGTCGAGCGGTTTGGGATGTAGGCATGAGCCAAAAATGGTTTCCATCGCGTCTATTAGGATTTCCACACATTTTGGGGTCACCGCTATAACCATGCCCCCTCCTGATGAAACTGCACCAAACATTGAAGAATCATTCCGAGGGGGCCATATACTTCATTCGCAATGTTTGGTGAGGATTTGTCCAGGGGAGGCGAAGATATACGCTACCATAAAAGTGCTCTTCCCATTGGTTGAGCAACTTAACCATAATTACAGGGCCGCTACAGCAGGCCCTGTAATATAACACACTTATTTCCCACACTTTTATTTCATATACTTGTATTTGTGTGGGTTCACTTTTGCATTTTCATTTTGTCTGCATTCAAACAATCATGGCTTTTGTACTTAGCCTTGTCTGCCTTCAAATTGTTCATATATATTTTCTGCATTCACATGCTTATGCTGTTTTCAGAGCACCCCAGGGTCCCCAAAAACTTTAGGTGGACTCACTGGGTCTTCTTTGCACCTTTGCAGCTCTGAGGCAGTTCACATCGTGGTGGGATTCCTTCATTATTTCTCCAGCTATGAGCTGTGGCTCTGCCGTTACATGTCGGCTTGCATCTTCGGTCCAGGTATGGAATTGCTGTATCCACAATCAGCCCACCACCTGGGAGCTTATGATTTTCTCGCAATGCCTCCTGGACCTTCCATGTTCATCAGCGATGTCTCCCCCCAGCACTGGTAGCCTTCTCGGATCCTGTGTGCTTCGCGTCAGTGAGCATCCAGCTGGGACCTGACATCCTCTCCTGCACTCTCCTCCCACAGTGCGGCTTCTGGTTTTAAAGGTCCCACACATTTCAAGGTGTGGAAAACAACTAGTCTTCTTGTTATTTGAGCTCTTGCCAATCTGCATCAACTCCTTCCTCCTCTTCTTCGTCACAGTACTTGAGGCTTTATGGGAGCTGAAGTCTATATGTATTATTGGATTTCTGAAATTATCTTGTTTAAATGTTTTAGACAAAGAAACAGCAGAAACAGGAGATGTTATATGTGTGTTGTGTATGTTTGAGGTATAAATGGAAATGTGTCTAGAGTGACCAAAAAAGAAAGGGGTTTCTGGCTTTCACAGATGGGGGATTTGTGGGATGACAGCAAGCCATCAATAACTTTGGTATTATAAGGTCTTCTTCTGGAGGAAGGGGAAAATACCACGTCTCATCTGATGGACTCACCACCTCCCCCCGACAGCTGTCTCCTCACATGTGATCCTCCCTCATATATCCACCCCCCAGGGTCAGGATCAGATAGTGACTTCCATCCCCTGGCCAAATGGGAAGAGGTCACTGCCGGGTAATCAGTGATGACTCCACCGGCTCATCCCAATATCCTGTGTAGTGGCCGAAGTCACTAGGGAATTGATCATGAATGACTTGAACCATACTGGCAGGAATTACTCATCGAACACGGAATCTGAGCCTTCCATGAATCCACCATGTGAACATTAGATGTGCCACAAGCAATGTTTTGTTGAATTAATCCAATATTTGCATTTATCTTATTCAGACTATACTCTAAAATGCAAGGGATTAGTATGTTTGAAAAAAGTACCTTTGTGATTAAAGTACTTATAGCACAATTATTTTAAGTAAGGGTGATCTCAAAATGCCTACTCCTTTTGAAACAAAAAATGAAAGGAACATAGGTACATGCTTTTTTAGCTTTAAAGGGAAAAGAATTGTGATGCTACATCATAAAATGCAATGTTGAATAATTTGGCTTGAAGTGAGAACTATACCTTTTTTCAAATATATGAACATTTTTATTGTCAGCGACCCATCGCACTCACAATTTAGTAGGAGGACGGCATAAACGGCTACAGTTCGAGGTGGTCACAAATAAAATGTGTACACACAAAGCATGCTAATTAATTGGAGAACAAGGGCGACTGTTGCTCTAAGTGTGTGCATCAGCGCCATCATCATTCTCAAAGCAGATCTTTTAAAGCAGGCTGACCTGAAGTCATGCGATTGGGTATCACATAACATGGAGGTTCTTCTTTGGCTATGTAGGCCAAGCAGCCAGAGTTTTCTCTTCAACAGCAGTTCTCAACTAAAGGTGGCATTACCTCACATCGAAGGCAGGTACACCAAATAGAAATGTCTTCCATGCGAAAAGGGTCCGAATGTTGTGATTAATGGTCACAACTTAGAATAGATTGCCCATCTTTTTGCCTTCTATCTCTCTCAAGCATTTCCTTTTCTGTATACTGCAGCTCGTATAGGTAGGGCTAAATTGTTGTCACCATTCTTGATTATTGAAGAAGTATAAAAGCAACAGTGGGAGAAAAAGTAATTTAGTAATTTGTCTAAATTAACTCAATGAGGTTTTAGTTTAAAATGCAATGTTAAATACAATTATGAGAAGAGACAGACATTTTTCAAAAAGCTATAGTGCATAGACAAAAGGAATAGGTCAAAATTTAGAAATTTCGCATGGCACATGTAAAAAATAAGTAATGTAAATATAAAATATACCATTTTTAAATGCTTTAGTAAAGACAGTTGTAAATTATATTAAGCACTTTTTTATAAGCTTTATTTAATTTTCAGTCACATGACAATTCAAAGTAACACAATAGATGCAATAGTAACAGTCTAGTGACAATTTGTTTGAGCCCTCCCCTTCCCTTCCCAGTTCCCATCTATCCCCCACCCCCTTGAAGAAGAGAAGAAAAAAAAATGGGTGGGGGGAATTACAGAAGACGACTTTGGGCTTTGGCTTCTTGAGTTTCAGTCATTAGCCCAGGACAAGACATTGACAAGACCCATTCCCGTAGCAATTCAGAGTCCAAAATATCCAGGGCTAAGCTTTCCGTCCTCATGTTATTTCCATGCTCTCTTCTCCCTGGGGCCACAAGTTCCTGCCGCTGCCCACACGGGTATCTCACAATCAACTGATCATTAAAAGCACAGGTTTCACATGAGACGGAGTCAAAATAAGTGGGCGTCTCTATCTCTGACATGTTCAGGTACCAGGTCCGCGTGTATTTGGGATTAGAGTTTGAGTGCCATAATCCTCTCCATGGCCAACATCTCCCAAACCTTAGTCCACCATTAGGGCTGGGTTTTGCAGAAGCAGGCCATAGTGATCTATGCTGCCAGGAGTAACTGAGTTATCAGTGATGCTCGGGGTCCCGTGAGTGGGTAGTAACAATCCTCTGGTTTGTCTCTGACTAAGAGCACAAGGGGTCAAAGGAAATCTGGGCCCCAGCTATATCTTTAATTTGCGCTAAGATCTCCTTGCAGAATATAGCCTTGACAGGGCAGGACCACCACATGTGCAACATACTACCCACCTCTCTGCACCCGTGCCAACACCGGTCCCACAGCTCCAGAGATATGTGATGGAATCTCGCCGGAGTGAGGTACCACCTATAGCAGAGTTGTATTGCCCTCTCCTTTGCATACGTGCACCTGGAGCAAGCATGTATTCACCGCCAGATCTTAGCCCATGAGTCCTCTGGGATTTCCCGCCTTAACTCATATAATGGTGCTTACTCCCACCCTCTGGGTTTCCCAGAAGCTTATATAAATGAGAGACCCTGCCAGCGCTCTTTCCTTCTAAAGCCAAAAGTTCAATCCCTTTGGGGATGTGGTAGCGCCCTCTTGGTTGTCGGGTTGATGATCCAGTGTCTGAGTTGGAGATCACGGAATAGTTTGGTTCCAGACAAGTTAAATTTGGCCTTGCAATCGGCAAAAGTCAGAGATTCCCCCTTGTGAAATAGATCCCAGAGTTTCAATTGGGTGTCCCTCTCCCAGTCTGCAAAAACGACCACACACTCGAGAAAAAATTTCAGGTTATGCGTAACAGATGTGAGAGGGACCAGCCCCTTCGGGATCTCCAGGAACTGACAAGCCTTGTCCCAGTGCCCCAGGGTTACAATGGCCATGGGCAAGATATATCCCCCCACCCCCTGGCCTCCGCCGATAGGAATGGGAGCTAATGCAATGAGGTTGACAAGCCTGCTTTTTTGATATCCTTCCAACGTGAGACCTGCATCTCTGGCGGTCAGTCCAAGATGCAGTCCAGTCGCGCCTTGAAACACCTGTGTATAGGCGCGTTACAAATACCATATCATATCATATCATATCATATCGTAATTCCTCCCGAATGGGACCCTGAGTTCCCCTGCATATGGGGCTTTTAATAGAACCCTCTTTGGAACCCTTGGGCGCTTGCCCCTACAAATGAATTTAACAATGTCCCAGTGGAGTCCATTGAAGTCCTTCGCACGCACCTTTAGTGGTAGGCCCTGAAACACATGCAGGAGTTTCGGGATCAGGGTCATCTTTACAGCTAGGATCCGACCGAGCCACGAGAATTCATGCTGACCCCAGTGCGCCAGCTGGCCTCTGGCGTCCTTTATCATGTTTGGGTGATTGGCACCCACCAATGAGTCGAAATTGGTGGTGACTGAGACACCCAGGTTTGGCAGCCTATCCGACGACCAGCGATAGCCAGAGTCCCCTGCAAGCCTGAGACATTCTGAGGCCCAGGGATTTGTCTTTGTTGACCCTAAAGCCAGTTACCTCACCAAATTATCCAGGGCCTTTTCTAGTTCAGGCACAGATTCTAGAGGGTTAGAAAGGCAGCACAGCATATCATCAGCATAAAGAGCCAGTTTGTGCATGTCCTCTCAGAAAGTCACCCCGGGAATCAGCGGATTGCACCGGATGTGTTGGGCCAATGGCTCCATTGCCAGGGTGAAGATAAGGGGTGAGAGTGGGCGGTCCTGCCTCGTACCTCTTTCTGCATGGATGAGTTGGAAGAGTTGACCATTGATGTTAATTCTTGTCCTAGGGGCCTTATAGTTGGCCATTTCAAGGCAAACAAAGTTTGGGCCAATGTTGCAGTGTGGCGGGACCCCTTCCATGTACACCCAACCCATTCTATCGAATGCTTTGCAGGCTTCCAGAGAGAGCAACACGAAGAGCTCTGGTCTTTCCCTTTGGCTGCAATTACACCCCTTACTCTGTGGATGTTATCATGCACCCCACAACCCACTATAAAGCCGGTTTGGTCCCGGTTAATCAGCTTGGGGAGAACCTTGGTCAATCTACAGGCCAGGACTTTACATTGATTTTGGCATCGACATTCATGAGGGCTACTGGCCTGTACAGCGAGCAATCTGCCGTCCTTCCCGGGCTTCAAGATGAGCGTGGTGGTGAATTCTGCCATGTTGTCTGAGACTGTCCCGATCGCGAAAAGCTATTGAACAGTTTAGTCAACTGGGGGACCACCACAGGCACAAAGGCTTTATAATATTGGGATGAGAAGCCATCAGGACCCGGTGTCTTCCCTGCAAAGAAACTCTGTATGACTCCCATATATTAAGAAGAGTTTAGTCAACTGGGGGACCACCACAAGCACAAAGGCTTTATAATATTGGGATGAGAAGCCATCAGGACCCGGTGTCTTCCCTGCAAAGAAACTCTGTATGACTCCCATATATTAAGAAGAGTTTAGTCAACTGGGGGATCACCACAGGCACAAAGGCATAATAAAATTGGGCTGAGAAGCCATCGGGACCCGGTGTCTTTCCCGCAGAGAGATTCTGTATGGCTCCCATATATTAAGAACTTTTAAATATAAAGCGCAAACACAGTTAATTAATTTGAGGTAGTGTAAGTACCTGTTCTCAGTATGTTGTACTAAGTAGATAGTTGAACAGAGCAAAAAGAATTCATAGCGACTTGGAATGAAATAGACTGACAGGAAGGAAAAAGAAACTCCTATGATGTCTGATCAGAAAGTGTTTGTTGATACTTATCGAGGAAAGAGGCATCTTGACATTTCCATGGAGACACAGCAATAGATTGTGCACAGAGGAAATTCAAATGAGACGTGCACTGGCATTGCGACAAGGGTCATAAGCAGCTAATGATGTCAGCTTAAGGGGCGGGTGATATGATTTACTGGCGGTGGGGCACTTGAACACAGAACGATGGATCAACTGATAAGATGAGCACAAGATTGCCTTTTCCGACCCGTGGGTTTTGCATGTGTAAATGTAAGAAAACCAAATGCAAGATGGACTGGACATTTTTTTCTGATTGCTATATGCTCAAAAATACATGCACGATCCATTTGGCCAGTACAATTCCTGAGAGAACTTCCCTTTAACTCTTTTTTTTGAGAATGTGCTTTGTCTTTGTCTATACGTTATCTCCTTATTAATTTGCAATGTATTTTCTACAGGATCACCTGGCGATTGTATGCCCTGTGCTTGAACCTGCTTGAGAAAGGACAGCTACGGTAGCCTAGTAAAGCACTTGGATCACCTCTACAAACAGCTGAGTGGGGTGTTTCAAAATCTCAGCTGAAACTCATTAAACCTATATCTTGTCTTCCTCGTTTGTGCAGTGGCTTCCCAAAGACTACTGTTGTGCATGAAGGTTAGCAGGCAGACTTGAGTTTCATATAGTTTGTATTCTTGCACCCAACAATATAAATGTGTTTGCTGACGTTGCACACTGGCCACTTGTCTGACTCTCTACCTGGCTTTAGTGAAAGCTTAGGTGGTGGAAACACCCAAAAGGGCTCCAAGATCTTTGATGGGCCTCCCTGGGGTTGCAGTGTCACTGTGGTTGTTAATAAAGTTCTATTTGCAGCACCCACCATTGTCTCAAGGCCGAAAAGTGTTTCGTACCATCGACGGCAATCCTATGACCAGAGAAGGAAAACCAGGAAACAGGGGTATAAATAAAAAACCAGTAACACATACATTGGGGCCTGCCAGAAGAACAACACAACGTGCAGATCTTGAAGGCAGAAAACAGCAACGCCCGCAGTAAACAATATTTACAGTATTTATGATTAAATGTGCATATGTTGTGGGACAAGGAAAGTGATCAATGTGTGTACTAGGAGAAGAAGATTGGCGAGTAGGAAAATACTTTTGTTAAATTAATAAAGTAGGTTGCTACTGAGCAATTGATTATCCTAACTTATGTAAAGAACCAACAGAAACATTGCACAATAGCAATCGTGTAAGACAGGTGCATGAGATATAGGTCAAATAATTGTATCAAGTTACAAGAACTGCCGGTCTACAGATCACCTTTCCTTAATGTGCATCTTAAAATAAAAAGGTGCTGGTGCCCGAAGGAAGATATTGGTTTCCCCTTGTAAAGAAGACTGTGTTTGTACGAGTTGTGTATGTTTGATTTGACCTATTTCTCACATCCCTTAGTCCTGCACAGGGGGAAGAAATCATGAACGGTGACGTGTATCTGGTGCTGCGGTGCACTGTGCACAGTTAGCCTGAATTCCGAACAAGGGCAAGCCTTTGTACAGTTAAAATCGCTGGGAATCGCAGGAGCAAGCATCTTAGTTCGAGGAGGAGCGATAACAATAGTGGAAACAAAAGACTTACTGCGGGCTGGGTCAAAGACCTTATTGTGTTTCCTTGAATCTCTCAGGCAAATGACTGGAGATTGACAGCCTTTTGGCCACCTCGAACAGTGATGGCTGGATAATAATGGCGAACAATGACCAGCACAAGTGACACTGTTACCAAATGAGGTGCGGTCTTTACAAAATGTGACACTTGGGTCCGTAAGTCGTTTGGAAGTAGGGTGCAAGCAGCAGTTAAACTACTGAATGTATACCTCTCAGCTCACACCTGTTTGTCGGGGCTCTCAACCACCAAAAGCAAAATTGTCTTTTCTCATCTGCCAAACACAAGGTTGAGAGCTATTTGAATGCATACGACTTGAGGATCTTATATGGTAGATGAGTGATGCAGGCGACCATAGGATATTATTATTATTGAGCATAACTCTGAGAATGTGATGAAGAAAGATTATTTATCTAGTGGGAATTGCTACATGTAATTTATGCCAAATGCTGTTTCACAGACTAAGTAGCAATGGAGGCGCTAAATGATGCATACTGAGCCAACATTCATAAATTCACCAGACACAGGCTGCCTGCTATTGACTCGCTAATGTTGTAAATATTTGATTTGCACCTGATGACGGGAGTGATTTCCTGAAAAGCGTTGTGCAGCCTTTATTTTAATATAAAAGAAGATCTGAAAATTCAACTTTCTCATTATCATCATTTTGTACAGCATTTCCAAGAATTTCAACACGCAAAATATATCTAAATGTACTTTACATGTATTTGAATTTCTTTCGGCATATTCTTCAGCACACAGTTGGTTTACCTCCTCTGCACCCAAGTTTCTATAAACGTTTTTCTACATTGATAAATATTTTCTTTATTGCTGGTGTGCACTAATACCATTTGTACACAACAGTCGCTAATATTTACATTCCAATTTGCACAAACATCCATATATAAAAACAAATATGAATGAGTATTCAAGAAAAAGAATAAAATACACAAAAATGTACAAAACATACAAATTGCCGTTGGTTGCTTGAGTCAAAAAAGATAACACAGTTCTCTGAATAAAGTGTGAAACAAAAATGTCTCTGAAACCAAAGAGGAGTGTTGCCATCAGAGAAAAATATTGGTTCAACATATGATTCTCTTTTTCTAAGACTGATTCTAATCTAACATGTTGGACCCTATCTGTGACACACTATTGGTTCTTAAGTTGGGCATAGATACAAGCAAGTTTTGGTGGGGTTGATTTGCCTATAATGTTTTCAATGGCTTGGGTTCAGGAGCTGTATTTCTTTTTGGAAAGCTGAGACAGTAGCATCCAACTCCCTAACTATTTTCTAAGAATCAAGTTCAGCCTCTCAACACTCCAGTTCAATGTGTTCATTAAGGAATAGATTTCAATGGATTTATTGACTATGACTTCTACCACTCACATTTCACTTGAAATGTCTAATACCTCCAGACATCCCAAATCCCTGGAGAAAAGCCTTACTGTGGTGAAACTAGCCAGGGTTTCAATTTTAGTTATCACAAAGCAGATGCACCTTGTACCATATTACACATTTCAGTGACATTGCGTGTAAACAGAGTCCCCCACAAATACTTTTTGTTGCACTCTGCGATTGAATCAATTCTTAGAATGTTTGTCTAAATGTTCTGGGATTACTGAACTTAGTTTTGTTATGTTATGCTATGTCATATTATGTTAAGGGGTGTTTAAATAGAGGGCAACTATCACCCAAATACATCTTGGTGAAGAGAGAGAGGTGCAAACGTAATCAGGATTATTGATAAGGAAATTAACTCTGATTAAAAAGAGGGGTTTTCAAATGTTTCCTGCATTTTAGCAGATTAGTTTCACTACAAAGCGAAGGTAGTAGCTTATTCCACATTCTGGCTGCTTGGACTGAGAAGGAATTACCACCTTTCCTTTCCTATATATATAGTGGGGCAGCTTTTGTGTTCGATTGATTGGGTCTAAGGGCACGATTATTGATACAAAATTTGATTTTTTTGAGAAAGGGGAGGAATCAGGTAAAAATAAGCTATTGAAAACAATGCACAAGCTTTCAAAGGCTATCCGCTACCTTAGCAGGAGTCAGCGTAAAGATCTAACGACAAGAGTGATACAGTCATATTTTTTCCACTTCAGGAGAATTGTAGCAGCTGTGTTAATTCTTTGGAGGTGTTGAAGAATAGAATATGATATACCCAAATAAAAACTGTTACTGTAATCCAGTCTGAACAGGATCAGATAATTCATGACAGTTATTCTTTGCAGATAAGAGAGGAATGAAAGTAGGGGCCTCATTTTTTTACCATGAAAAATGAAGATTTGGTCACTGTATTGATATGACCTTTCAACATAAGGGACCTATCAACGATAACACCCAGATTATGTTCTTCATCTTTGGGTTTAGGACAAGTGCCAAAGTTGTCTGGCCAAAAGGGAAGAGCCTGCCGACTAGGACAATGATTGATAATCATAATCTTTGTTTTGTCTATGTTGATTTTCAAGTAATTCCTGTCCATCCAGTCCTTAATCACAACCAAGCAGTTGTTAGCTTTCTGAAGTTGGGGGTTTGTCACCTGATCGATGTCTATCAGAATGTATCATCAGCGTAATTGGAAAAGATTGTCCGTGCTGATGTATAATCCTTATTAATGGGTGTATATAGAGTTTGAATAAAATGGGTGCCAGTGCTGAACCCTCTGGCACTTCACAGGTTACAGGCATAGGATGAAAACAAAAAGGTCCCATACACACTTGCTGGTATCGGTCTGTTAAAAAGGAACGGATCCATTCAATGGCCTTACCACTGAAACCACAATCATGGAGTTGAGAAAGTAATATTCCATGATCGACGGTATCAAATGTGGCGGATGAGTCCAGAAGAATAATGGAGTCATTAGCTTCAACGTAAGCTTTTAGGGAAGGGTTTCATCTTTTTCTTTTTTCAAAAAGTGGACAAAATCCAGAAGTAAAAGAGGAATTGAATATATTTAGGATATCTTTCTGGAAGAGGGGGTAAATATCTCTAACAGGTTTCAGCAGTACTATATCTGATGGAGACTGTGCTCATTTGGCTGATGATAGGAGCAGTTGGAGAGCATTTCGTTACTTGTTTCCAAGCACATGTAGAAGATGAAACAGTAGGTGGTCTTTGTAGGGGTGTGGGTAACTCCATAGGCAAACAGAAAGGTATCCCACCATGATCTAACCAAGACAGACGCACAGGGGGAGCTACCATTAGACATACTTTCAGGGGACCAGGACCACTAGATACATCAACGGCTTCAAGTATCATGACTAGATTGTCTGTTCCTTCAATCTGTCCACCTGCTCTCGAAATTCTTCTTAGGTAATTTAGTTCTGACCTGGAAAAGGACCTCTTTACCAAGAATTTAAATTGGATCATTCCAGTTGAAGCCACTATCCTCTTTTTCTTGTCAAGCAAGTGTTGTACCTTTTCTGCTTTTCCAAAAATTCTCCCTTCTTCATATGCGTTTGAGTTTAAATGCCCAGCAAGTGCCACTGAGACAGCATAATTTGGTAAAGCGATTTTGGGTTGGATGGAGCCTGTGATAAATGTGTTTCACTTTCTCATACCCATTCCCCTTCGGCAGACTTCCTCCATGCTTCCAATGGCCCAACGAATAATGTGTTAGCTATGAGGAACACCTCTCCTCAGGAATTTAGAATAAAAATTGGACCGGAATATTTATTTTCCTTGGATCCCGGCATGGAAATGTTCTATTAATAAAAATGATATATTCTGATTTGCAAGAATATTCTGAATTTGTATTTTGGTGGCATGAATAACAGATTCATAAAATAGGCCAATTAATCAATGCATTGCACATTTTCATTTATATGTTTGCATGCAAGTGATTACCCTTGTGCCACTGATTTCCGATCTGTTTTTATTTTTCAAATTGGATAAATGGTCCTAAAGTTATAGCCGAAAATCTATTTTCCATAGTCACTTTTAAATGTATGTGTTTTGTTGCCCATTTTAAACTAACATTGTGCCTAATTCTACCTAATTGCATTTGCATAGGGGGGAAAGGTTGAATTCAGGTTCTTTTATTGGGCCAAGGATTGCTGATTGCCCTTGGTTCTGTTCTTCAGATGACAGTGGGGAGCCAATAACTGGGGTTTTCCAGCTTGCATTCGCCTCACTTCGGCAAGTGCTATTGCTGGTTGCCCTTGGTGTTGTTCTTGGGATAATAGTGGGGTGTCAATAGATGGGGATGTTCCAGCTTGCTTGGTCCCACTTAGGCAAGTGCTTGTGGGAAAACATGTTGATGTCCGTGTCCATGGCGGAGGGTAAGGCAGACCTGATAGTGTCCACTCCCCTTAGTTGGCTTAAAAGTGTTGCACTTGGAGGAGGGATTCAAAATCTGTGTCTGGAGTGGTCTGCACCAGAGGGAGGTCATGGTAATGAAAACGAGCTGGTTTGTAAAAGTGGGTTGAAGGTTAGAAAGTCATGACTTTCTGGTTGTTAAGGCATCAGTGGCAAAGAGACGTGATTGCAGCAATTGTTCATAGTAGTAAACACTTCTGGATAGAGAATGCATGCTGATCCTGTTCTTAAAAATAGTGTATGGGAGGAAAGGTCTTTTAGGCCCCCTCGCCTCCATTCTGACCCACTTGTACATTATGTTCCTCCAACCCATGCGCCCATGGCCCGAAGTGCCAGATAGCCAATGGGACGACCCGTATGGATGTAAAGCTCAACCAGAAGGCTGATTACTGACTCCATTTTGTACATGTTAAAACAGGTCTCATAACAAAAACAGCATGCAGGGCTGCAGCTCTCCCTTCGAGATCGCGCACAGTGGGCCAGTTATTTCCCACACCCTCCTCCCCTCTAGGTGCGAACAAGCTACAAGACAAACACTGTATCTTTCGCCTTCCTCCGTCCATCACTAACCTGTGCAGCATACCCATCGATGCATTATGTTTTACAGTGGTAAACACGAAAGAACGCATTCTTCTCAGTGCCACTAGACCCCGAGTCACAATATTTGACAGCCTTTGCCCTGGGGGGGGGGGGTAAGAACATTGTAGATTTCCCCAGGGATACTGTGAGAGCCCAAGTATATTTAACAGAAACTTACATGAAGATCTTGGAAATATTGACATAAAGAGCACAATCATTCAATACGTAGACAAACTCTTGATTTGCGGAAAGAATGAGGATGAGTGTAGACAGGACTCTGTAACACTATTGACATTGTTAGCACACAAAGGCTACAGGGTAGACAGGGAGAAATTACAATACTGTTTGACAGAAGTGTTGTATTTGGGTCATTTGATATCAAAAGATGGAAAAAGAATAATACCCGATAGGGCAGCTGCAGTGCGAGCTGTGAATGAGCCTAGAACAGTGAAGGAGATGCAGAATTTCTTGGCATGTGCAATTATTGCCGTGCATGGATATCAGAGTACTCATGTTAGACAGGAAATCATATTGTGCCTTCCTTATTGTATAAATTGGCCTAAGCCCGGTCGCTCTGTGAAGAAATCCGTGTTGCAGGGTTCTGACCTTAGACCGATTTAGCCGCAATTTTAGGTTCATCCGCCATTTTGATTCTCACTCCAAAGTCACCCTGTGTTCTAAAATGGTGGACAGTGTTCTTCTGTTTGTAACATGGCCGTCTTGACCCCTAAGTGTAAGTTAATGCCTAACCTGCCCATAGGCCAAATGTTAGGGTCATGTAATGAGACCTTGTCCTTCGTTGACCTGTAGATCAAGGATTACCTGTGCCAACGATACTAATCTGCGAACATATATTAAGCACAATACTGTTTAAACACTGAATGCGAACACTTGCTTAACTACGCTGTATAAAATATTTATGAAGGCTTAATGTTGAATCCACAGACACACTGTTGCTATTGTAACTTATTGGAGTATGTATTAAGAATAATCCATATGCCTATAGATGAATAAATTAGAGACAAACTCGGCAGGAACCCCTAGCCCGATAAAATGGTTAACCTGCAAATGGGCTGGACATCATGTTAAGAATTGTATAAAAGCACGAACATTCTGATGTACAGCCCCACTCACTACTCACAACGAACATGGCTTGTATTCGCTGTGATGTACTGAGGGCCTGATAGCTATCTGGTGCTTTGTCCTTTGAAAACTGTTCAGTTATAGAAGAAAGATCTGTGTATCTTTGCAAACCTGCATTTGGTTTATTTCCTTTGGGGTACTCAGCCTCGATATTCTCTTTTTGCTTTTACAGATGGCGCCCAAATAGGGACCCTCAAGATTGATGCCAGCTCGTTGAAGGTAGACGCAGCTATCGGACAGGGATCGGAGGGTGTAAAAGGGGGCCCCTTTCTTGGATGAGAAGCGACACCTCAGCAGCGCTGCACGGCCCGATCCCTGGACGGTGAGCATGCGGTCCGAGTCGACATCTTGACGAGGGTCCATATATCGAGGCGGGCAGATTTGCCGAAATCACAAACACGAGGTAACCTTTGTTAGAAAACTTTGTATCCGATCGGACCTCCTTAGGATTTGATCAGGTGAGTCGTGACCAGATTCTTAAGTATCCTGATCATTTGCTTTGGGGCATTGTTCTTGCAAGTAATATTATTGACCAGGTGACACCAGGAATCTGATATGCCTGAGAAATTGTCTGCCTGCTTCAGGGCATTATTCCGCAAGGACAGACAATCTTTGGAATTTGGCTGACCGGCACCAATGGAGGGGTCGCCGGCGTGTACTGTGTACTGTAAGCACGGCATTGGTAGTATAGTATTTAATGATATTTGGCACAGACAAACTAGAAGTGCTTCCGAACTTCAGTGTCCAATCAATGGTAGTTTTGAAATCCCTCGTATTGAATACTTAGAATCTATATTATTGAAGAAAAGGGCTAGACCTGCAGCATTTGATGTATTACAGAAATGGAAGAAAGAAGCTTTACAGCAGCTCAAGAGTATAGAAAAGCATGCGTGCCTTCATATGACGAACGCCGAAAAAGCGTTGTTATATGACCAAAATAAACAGTCTGAGTCAGCTAGGAATATGGATAGGGCTTTCTCACTTGGTATCCAGAAAATCTATCCTTCTAAAGACTTTCATGTTTCTGACGAACTTATCAATACATTTTTAAATGAACGAAGGCCTGGTGCCACTGCGCCACCTCAGTATGTTCCTCTTCCTGTTGCTTTGCCTCTCGCTGCTGTTATTCCTCCTCCTATTGTTCCTCCTGCTGTTCCTCTTCCTCCAGTCATTGTTCCTCCTTTTGTCGTTGCTCCTCCACCTGCTCCCCACCTTTGTCTGCTGTACCAGTAATAGCACCTTTGTTCCTTGATGTTCAAAACTTGCCTACTCTCCCTCTTCCAAGTGGTTCTACACCGTTTGTAGTAGATCGGGAAGCGGGATCAAGGGTTGTAACACATAATACTGTGTCTCAAGAGAAAAAACGTGAGTTAACTGCATGGGCTAAGCATTGCATGGAGAAGGGTGATCATGCTAATGTTTTTGCTACACTTTCTAATATAGACAATTTTCCTGAGGAAAACGTTTTTATTGAGGGATTAGGGATTCATTTGTGTGTAATGTGGGACAGGTTAAATGATATAGATCTCCCACATGGATTGAGGGATCTGAATACCTTAGCGTTCTCTAGAGATACTGCAGAGAAAGTACAAGAGCATGTTGAGAGGGTTCTTGGGTGTAGAAGGGAGCTGGAAAAGTTCCGGAATGAAGAAGAAGATGGTGATAGTTTGGACGTTGTGTTCGTACAGAAACGGTTCCTTCCTTGTTGTAAATTGACAAATGAGGAAACGCAGAATTGCACGAAAGACGCGATTAGATGGATCTCAGACACGTCGATAACTCCCATTGAAGTATATGACACGTACAGTCAGTATACGCTAGAAATGCTGAGGAAAGTTTTACAGGTAATGGTAGAATACCTACAGGATGAGTGTGTGAAAAGAAAGATTAGTTGTCCCGCAGAGTAATTGAGTATTTACAAGAGAGCTTTTTCGTTTGACACTTCTTCGGCTGCTTTAGCACTCGATTTGGCTCTGTTGCTTAGTAAGCGTTCAGAGTTGCCTGTTTCTCAGTTGCCTATGAGAGAGGTTCCTCCGACATTTGTCCCAAAAGTTGAGATTCCCGCTAACCTTGCAACGGGTGCAGCTGCTCAAGAAATTCCTGTACATTATGTGTCACAGTTTGTTCATGTCCCGTTCTCGAGACAGGAAGTGAACACCATTAAACAGTCTATTCCCGACATTAGGAAGAATCCGACAGGGTTCTACAAAGGAATATAGTCTGTTTTGCAATCATCAGTATTCACTCTAAGTGATATTGATTTGTTATTTCCCGTACTCCTGCCTGTTGATTTGCAGAAGCAGATTAGAACTGTGGATGATATACCAGGGTTAGGAGATACATGGACTAACATGGTTAGACTCGATGGAGAAAGGCCAGCTGCTGAAAGACCGCCTCAGGTGATACTAACTTTGCCTGACAGAATAGTTACGAAATTGAAAACTATAATTCCCGAAAAGAGAATTATTTGGGACAAGCTTACTGCTTGTGCCTAAGGGAAATCTGAGGGTGCTACCGAGTTCTTTAATCGGTTCGAACAGGTATTTTCAGATTTCAGTGGACAAGACTGGGAAAAGATTATTTGTGGACAAATTTGTGCGTGGATTGCTACCTGACATCCAGTAGCAAATTATGTCCTCCGAGAGCGCTTGGCAAGCGAAATCTCAGTCAGAAGTATTGCACATGGCTCAGTACTATGAGAATCGTGTCAATAACGAAAAGGAAAGAGTCGAAAAGAGAAAAGATGATTTGAAGAAAAAAGTACTATTGCAGAAAATTGTTAGAGGCCCTAGAGGGGGTAGTACGCAATTTAGAGGTCAGTATGTTCGACAAGGTAATGCGCCCTTGGGTCCTGTAAACATTAACCAGTGTGCTTATTGTATACAAGGGGGACATTGGCGTGCACAATGCCCGATCCTCAAACAGAGGTCCAATAACACATTTAAGAATATGGGTAGACGATCAAGAGGCCACTCAGGTGTAGGGGGTCCTGGTAGAGGTCAGTTTTCACAGGATTCACAGCAACCTTTTTCGCAGGACAATCAAACATCGACTGTGGACAATAGAAACATTTTTGATCATCCTTCTGCTGCTTACCTCTCTGAAGAACTTCCTTTCAATGACATTCTGTTTCGCTAGGATTGCCCGAAGCAGGGTTTGGAACCAACGCCTATTCCCGTTAATCAGAAAGGTCCCTACGTTGAAATGTTAGTGGGAAATAGGAAACATCTATTCTTGATAGATATAGGGGCGCAGAAGTGTTCCATTGATCATTCTCGGGTTCCAAATATTCCACTGTCAGTGCAAACAAATGTTTCTGTAGGGTTTTCTGGCACACCAGTCGACTGTCCGGTTTCTTCGCCGGTACCTATTTCTTTGGGTCCCTTTTTCGGACCATTGTCCATTCCTTTTGACTACCAATTATGGGGAGAATTTTTTGTGGTTGAATCTGTTGAAGGAATTAAATGCGGTAATTCACTGTTCTCCTGACGGAGTGCGTTTGACGATTTCACCACAGCAACTTTCTGTCTCTCAATTCGTGACCAGACCTTTGCCGCCGAAATTTAGTGATGTTCCGGAGTATTTATGGGCTATTGACGATAATGATGTCGGTGTTTTACAGATTGAACCTGTTAAAATTGTTTTGAAACATGGAGTAAAGTTGCCACGTATTCCTCACTATAAGATCTCGGTTGATGGTGAGCAAGCTTTGAAATGCATCGTCTCAGATTTTGTGCATCGAGGGGAGATTGAGGAAATTGCAGGGAGTTTGTGCAATAGTCCAATTTTGCCCGTGTACAAGAAAGGCGATAATGCAATTCCCTTTCGTTTCATAATTGATTTGCGTGCCATCAATAAGATTGTTGCTCCACAATTTCCAATTGTGCCTGATGTGACGATATTAACTATGATCCTGGCTTCAGCTACTTACTTTAGTGCTGTGGGTCTGAAGAATGCTTTCTTTAGTATTCCAATACACAAAGATAGTAGATACTTGTTCGCGTTCACCTTAGGGGGACGTTAGTTTACCTTCACCCGTGCACCCCAAGGTTACACGGAAAGTCCAAGCATCTATAGTAGGGCTTTGAAAGAACAGCTGGATACCCTTGAGTGCCCTCTACTTGTACACTGCTTCAATATGTTGATGACTTGCTTTTAGCTGCTGACTCAGAGAGCGCTTGTAAGGAGGGCACTGTGTTGTTACTTATACACTTGGCTAAACATGGACACAAAGCTTTGCTTAAAAAATTTCAATATTGTTGTCAGGAGGTCGCCTATTTAGGCTATCTCCTGTCAAAGGAGGGAAAAAGGTTGACGCCTGAATGGATAAAAATCATTTCTAGCATGTCTGTCCCAAATACGCAGAAAGAAGTTAGAGCCTTGATAGGAATGGCTTTTTACTGTAGGCAGTGGATCCCCAATTTTTCACTAGTGATCAAACCAATGTTGGCTTTGACGAAGAAGGGCACTTCTACACCATTGCCGTGGGACTTGGTACACCAGCGTGTATTTGATTTGCTCCAGACTGCATTGTGCTCGGCACCGGTTTTGGGCACACCAAACTATGAAAAGGCCTTTGTGTTGTATGTGCATGAATGTGATGGATGTGCTTTGGCTGTATTAACGCAGGAACATGGAGGGAAGAATAGGCCATGCGGCTACTTTTCTTCCGCCCTTGATCCTGTAGCATGCACTTTGCCAAGATGTTTGCGAGCTGTCGCTGCTGCATCCGTAAAACAGAGTGAGGGAATGGTCCTAGGCCATCCTTTAACCCTAATGGTACCTCACTCTGTAGATGTTCTACTGAACAGAACTCAAACGCAACACCTCACCTCCGCAAGATTAACGAGATATGAATTGACCTTGTTTGCGCTGCACATACAAATTAAGAGGTGTTGTGTTCTTAATCCGGCTGAACTTTTACCTTTGCCGCAAGGTACTGCTTGCAGTGATGAAGAGTCACATGACTGCCTTTACACTACCGAACAAGAGACACAGGGTAGAATTGATCTGAAAGATACTCCCTTGAATAATCCACCAGGCGAGCTGTTTTGCGACAGCTCCTGCTTCAAACTTCCGGATGGTAAATCCACAGCTGCTTATGCAATCACTACATTGAGCATGGTCGTGGAAACCAAGAGAATCACGCATAACTCCGTGCAGGCCGCAGAGATTATAGCATTAACCCGAGCTTGTGAACTTTCCGAAGGGCTTACAGTAAATATATATACTGACAGTCAGTATGCTTTTAGGGTGGTTCACAATTTTGGTAGACTTTGGTCAGAAAGAGGTTTCTTGACTTCACATGGTACAAAAATCCAACATGGCTCCTTGATAATACGGCTACTCTCAGCGCTTGCACTCCCTACTCATCTAGCTATCATAAAATACGCAGCGCATCAGAAGATTGTAGACGATGTAGGAAAAGGGAACGCCTTTGCTGACCGAATAGCCAAACAGACTGCCACTGATTTCTCTTCAGACATGTATACTTCAAGGGAAGCCACAAATGCCCGTACTATGGATGAGGGTATTCATTCCGTAAGGGATATCCAAGCGATACCACGTTAGAAGAGTCCAAGAAATGGGCTGAAGGCTTGGGGAAACTTGATGATGATGGGTGTTGGGTGGACAAAGTTGAAGGAAAGTGGCTATTGCCTGACGCATACATTATGATGATATTTGTTATGGTTCATGGTTCCACACATATATGTGCTCGTAAAATCACTAAAATGTTGCAAAAAGTATGGGTAAATGACAAAATCTCTAAGGTAGCTGAACGCTTCGTTCAAGAATATATGATCTGTTTACAGCATAATGTGGGAAAGGGCACGTCAACTCCTAGGGGTAGTTTTGGCCCACCTTCTGTCCTCTTTGAGGTCATTGATTTTGATTTTATTGAGATGGAGCGTTGCAACAGTTTTAAATATGTGTTAGTCGTTATCTGTGCCTTTAGCAATGGGTTGAGGCTTTTCCTGTCAAAGATGCTACAGCTATGAACACGGCAAAGACTATGTTAAAGGAATATTTCCCGAGATTTGGGTTACCAAGAGTCATCTGGCCGGACAATGGTCGACACTTTATCGCTGCTATAATTCTGCAGATATGCGCGGGAATCCAGATTGAAAAATGGTTCCATTCGGCTAGACACGCTCAGAGTGCTGGACTAGTAGAAAGACACAACGGCATCATCAAGAACAAGCTTGCTAAGACGTGTGCTGGCACCAAAGTAAAATGGCCGGACGCTTTACCGTTTGTGTTGTTATCTATGCGAACAACCCCTCAAAATAAGACTGGGCTCTCTCCCTTTGAGGTGGTTATGGGGAGGCCTGCTAATATTTGGAATATTTCAAAGAGTCGTTCTTTGTGAGATGTTGAAAATGTACTTCCCTCTGACTACTGTAGCCAGTTGACTAAAAACTTGTATTTGATTTATCACCAGGTTCGAGAGGCTTTACCTGTACAGTACGAGGGTCCCGGTCACAGCATATGACCTGGGGAGTGGATCCTCGTGAAATCATTTGAGTGATCTTCCTGCCACCCACCACGCTGGCAGGGCCCTTTCCAAGTCCTGCTGGTCACACAGACTGCAGTGCGGTTGGCAGGCCGGAAGAATTGCATTCATGCGTCACATACCAAGAGGATTCCACACCCAGTGCCATACGATACAGAAGAAGCAGAACCCCTCACCAATGCTGTAACCAATGTTCCCGAAGCAGCAACTAGCATCGAGAGTGCATCAGAGACTCTCCCTGAGCCCATGAGGTCTGGGGAAACAGCCATTTCATCTCCACACTCTCCAATCATTTTGTTTCCGGAAGTTGTCCCTAATTGTGTCCCTAACCTTGCTTCCGCTCATTCACCACTTCCAGTGGGAAGTGGTGACACGTTGTTCATGGATCACTCAGTACCAGGGATCACAAGGTACGATCTGCGTCCGTGGAAATAGACTTACTGCACAGTACGGCTGTGCGATCGAGGAAAATCATCAAAGGGCTTGTCTTTTTTGGCTCGATCAATTGTTCGTAAAGGGATTCTGTTGGCTATGGTTTGTGGAAGGACTAAGAAGATGCTCTTGGCTTGGTTCTGGGACTTCTTGCGATCTTGGGGATGGAAACTACTTTCGGTCTTGCTGATTATTTTAGGGATTCTGTTGTTTCTTTGTTGTTGTATACAATGCCTTCCTGGTATGTGTTCGATGCTAGGAGGATGTTGCGCAACAGGCGATGGGCACATTAGGACGCAAGGTATACGCCCCAGAGAAGAACTCCAACGAATACGTGCTGAAAGAAATCTTAGTAACTGATGTTATGGCAATTGACATCTCTGATAGTGATTCAGGGTGTATGGACACTGAGACGTGGAGTTACTCGTAAAGTGACTAGAAGTAGTTTAGCACTTCGCTTAGGCCAAAAGGAAGGTTTGTTAGACAGGAAATCATATTGTGCCTTCCTTATTGTATATATTGGCCTAAGCCCAGTCGCTTTGAGAAGAAATCCGCGTTGCAGGATTCTGATCTTAGATCGATTTAGCGGCCATTTTAGGTTCATCTTCCATTTTGATTCTCACTCCAAAGTCACCCTGTGTTCTAAAAAGGTGGACAGTGTTCTTCTGTTTGTAATATGGCCGTCTTGACCCCTAAGTGTAAGTTAATGCCTAAACTGCCCGTAGGCCACATATTAGGGTACTGTTTAAACACTGAATGTGAACACTTGTTTAACTACGTTGTATAAAATATGTACGAAGGCTTAATGTTGAATCCACAGACACACTGTTGCTATTGTAACTTATTGAGTATGTATTAAGAATAATCCATATGCCTATAGATGAATAAATTAGAGACAAACTCGGCATGAACCCCTAGCCCAAGAAAATGGTGAACCCGCAAATGGGCTGGACATCATGTTAAGAATTGTATAAAAGCACGAACATTCTGATGTACAGCCCCACTCACTACTCACACCGAACAGGGCTGGTATTCGCTGTGATGTACTGAGGGCCTGATAGCTATCTGTTGCTTTGTCATTTGAAAACTGTTCAGTTATAGAATAAAGATCCGAGTATCTTTGTAAACCCGTGTTTGGTGTATTTCCTTTTGGGGTACTCAGCCTCAAAATTCTCTTTTTGCTTTTACACTCAGGGTACACAAACCTCTCCTACAGGGCCTTAAAGAAGCACAGAGGGAGAATGTAGCAATACAATGGACACCAGAAATGCACACTGCCTTCAACACACTAAAAGAGTTTATATCAACGGCACCTGTCCAAGCCACCCCAGACTATGAACGCAATTTATTTTTATTTTTGCATTGTGAGGGAACACTCATGACAGCAGTACTGACACAAAAAACATCATTGGGTCCCAAGCTTCTGTCATACTACAGTGGTACACTAGACGCAGTAATGCAGGGACACTTCACTTGCTAACAAGCTCTTGCAGCCACAGCGTTTGCCATTGAAAAGAGTGCAACAATTGTGATGGCATGCTCTGTGACTTTGTACTTGGAGCATCCAATATTTTCCATACTAGAAAGGTCCAAGAGTACACTAACAACACAGAGAGCCAGATCATATGAAATAATACCATCAAGTACAAATATACACATAGTGAGGTGTAAAACAGTGAACCCAGCCACATTTCTTACATAAGCATGCACAGTGGAAGACATTTAAACATATGATTGTGCCACCTACAGAGGGGAAGATGAAGGTACACCCACTGCTAACGAGGATGCATTGACCGAAGGCGAGGTATACTTCATAGATGGGTCAGCATCAATCAATTGTGAGACAAGAGAAAAACATGTGGGGGTGGCATTGGTACGATTAGAAGAAGGTGAATATGAAGTAATAGTCCAAAAAAGATTGCCTGCCCATTTGTCAGCACAAGCAGCCGAACTAGTGGCACTAATTGAAGCACTGCATACAGCAAAGGGAAGCGCAGTAACAATATACACTGACTCTGCATATATGACCACAACAGTGCATGGGGGACTGGCCCGCTAGGGAAGGAGATGGTTTCGAAGAGGAGATGGGTCCCCAGTACAGCATGCTGAATTACTAACAGAAATAATCAAAGCCCTAAAAGAGCCAACAGTTGTAGCATTGGTAAAATGCCAGGCCCACACCAACTAGACTGACGTCATCTCATTAGGCAATGCAGCAGCGAATGCTGATGCCAAAGAAGTGTCTTGTTTTACTAAGGAAAAAAACAGGTAAGTATGTCTTACAAAAGCATGTGGAAGAAGAGCAAGGGGAGGGATACATCTCTCTCCCAGTCTCTCCGACATTAGAATTACAGCAGGACATGTCAGCAGAGGAAAAAGAGTTATGGGACAAAAGGAGGGTGTAGCCAATCATCCACTGACCTTTTCTGCCGACAGAATAACACAGGTAAAGTAGTAAGGACCCAGAAACTACTAGAAATAGCTTTCAAACAGCTTCACTTCCCATCCCACAATGCCAAACAACATATTGCAGCTGAAATACAGGAAAATTGGTTCGTGCCAGGATTGCAAGAGTAAATATCCAAAATGGTGAAAGAATGCACTAAATGCCAGACATACAATTCAGGAATGACATTGAGAACTCTACGAGGAACATTGCCTAAGCAAATTGGACCTTTCCGAGAACTGCATATAGATTATGCAGATATGGGAGAAAGATGTAATGGATCTCGAAACATGATAGTGGTGGTGTTCCCCTTTTCAAGGTGGGAAGAAGCAGGCCCCTGCGCCCACCCAGATGCAAAGTGTGAAGCCATGTTCCTAGTGTGAGAAGTGTTCCCCCGCTGGGGAATATGTGATGTAATACCTTCCGACAATGGAACGCATTTCGTCAATGTTCTGTTCAAAGAAGTAACAACAATGTTTGGCATTACTCACAAATCATGCATGATTTATCACCTGCAATCAATTGCCTTGTTGAGAAAATAAACGGACTCCTTAAAAGCAGACTATCAAAACTATGTTACACTCTGAAGTAAAATTGGGTATATTGTTTACCCGTGGTTCTGTTTGAATTAAGAAACCAACCCAGCAAGGACCACCATCTGTCCCCCCACGAGATAGTGACAGGTAAATGCATGCACACAGCACACTCCCCACTACGGAGACAATCAGATGCACACAGAAGTGCAACAGTGCTAGGAGAAGAGTTCCATGAGTATCTGAAAAAACTTACAAAAGCAGCGTGTATGATTCAAAGACAGCTAGCACCGCCATTCATACAAGAAACAGCAAACGATATGGTAACGCCAGCCACAGATAGCCCTAGAGGTTAGCTCATGCCAGGGGAGATGGTGTACATGCGGAGTTCCGTACGTCGGTGGAATGCATCCAGGTTCCACGGCCCATATGAAGTTGTGTATTGCACACCCACAGCTGTGAAGGTAAAAGGCCTGAGATATTGGAGACATTTGTCCGACGTACGCAAAGCATATGACAGTGTAGCACAAAATGAGGACACAGATAGGGCAGAAGGAGAGAAACAAACATAAAAGGAAAAGTAAACAACTGACGAGATATGTGAAACAAAACAATAAGAGAAATAAACTGATTAAACTGAAAGGAGATGTGCATTCTGAAGAGTAAAAAAATTTGAAGAAAATAGAAGTTACAAGTGTCAAATATAATAAGATTGCAATAACAAGTGATGATGAAAATTGTCTTTACTCTCTCTCTCTCTCCCTCTATCTCTTTCTCTCGTTCGCTTTTCATCATATTAAGTGGTATATATTAAAACATGATGTTCATAAAAGAAACAAAAATTCATACGAATATTGGAAATGTATATAGAAAAATATGAGTAGCAATATATATATATATATATATATATATATATATATATATATATATATATATATATATATGTGCTTGCTTAACACGCCTTTATGTCTCATTCTGTAGGAGTAACCATGGCAATGGAGGGGGCCCCCGATGTCTACAACAGTAGATTAGATAGAAATAGAAATAGTGGTTTTAATTTGAGACAGTACTCATATGAATGCGGGTTGTTCTTCTAAGCAGTGATATTCTATTCAATGTTGTTTAGCCTGGTAGTGTACTGGGCCACAGCATTTATATCTATTGATCTAAATGAGGGGGGGGCAACTTGGTAAAACAGGGCACCCACCTCATATGGGATGGGTTCAAACTCATCTGGGAGCACGGGACACAGAGAAAGGGCACACAGCACAAACATAACACAACCAGCATAATTGTATCAGTACGCCCCACTGCCCAATACAATGAATCTGAGTTCAATGTCTATGACATGAATGACCCCGACCCCTCTGAATCATCCTGGCTATATGATTATCCCGATCCAACTGTATTACTTGTACCTGACACAACTGTACAATAGGCAGTATTCCCTAAGAGTACAGAGCGAGATGATGAAAAAACTGTCGAGAGATTTATGGCTCTATATAACAAGTGGGAAAAATAGGGGCAGGCAGAACACCCTTAACCCAGCATGATGAAAGAAAAGCTCTGGGGCACCCAGGAGGTAATAGAAGACGAAAAAGGGGGCGGGACGGAAGAAATATGATGAATACCACGGGCTAGGACTAGACGCAATAGAAGACCCACACACCCCCACCAGTCTAATAAATGGTACGCTGACATGAGCTCCACTGCAAAGAAAACAACTAATGAGAGCTGCTATGTGTGCTCTCTAATACCCCATGCCTCGGGTACTCCTAAAGTGATGTTACCACAAGAGTCATCTGTTGCAGAGGCACAATGTCTCCTTCATCTTGCACTATGAAGAATCAAAAATCATTTTCAAGCACACACTGTTTCTTTTGAAATGCTGCAAAATGAAAAGACATGCTACTCAAAACCCCAAGGTGTAATGTGCCTTAAAGAACCGAACCTTTTCTAGTTATAAAGGGAACATTATATTCAGACAATAAATGGCAAGACGAGCAGATAACACACAAAGCATAGGCACTACAGGGACTGGCAGAAAAAAAACTGCAATAGATCCAGAGAACGTGCGCCCCGACATGGACCCAACACATTGCGAAGCTCACGTGGGTCACGGCCCTTGAAAAGCCAACTGCAGAAAGAAATATCCTATGAGCTGTGCTTCCATGGCGAGGGATAAGTAAATATGGCCATGAAAAAGAACTGTGGCAAGACACTCATCATTCCAGACTTGAAAAAAGGGACTGCTGCTTTGATGAACACTTACTGGGTTTGTGGTAAACAGGCGTACCTGCACCTTCCACAGTCATGGAGGGGCACATGCTCTCTGGTAATACTGCATTATGCCCTGATAGTGATACCTGAAATCCATATTCAAGGGCAAAAAGGGCTGTCGACCGTCAAGGATCCAGAGCCCCTGCAACCAACTGAAGACATCCCCGTATATGCCCTATCCAAGGAAAAACTGCAAAGCACAGTCTCAAGGAAAAGAAGGTCGTCAAACTATATCTCCAATGTATCCTGTGAACTATTGGTGCCAATCCCAGATAGGTTCTGACTGTTAAACTCCACCGAAACGTTCTTTTCCTCATTCGTTCCAAGCATCCAGGCACGGGCCAATGCAAAATGGCTCCAGATCACCCACTGGGAGCTGATCCAACTGGCCAACGACACAGAAGAAGGATTCAATGTCATCAAGGTGGAGCTAAGGGCCCTGCGGTTAATGGAAATGCAGAACAGGTACGTTTTAGACCTGTTGACAGCCATGGATGGAGGTGTTTGCTGAAAAATCGGGAACGCATGCTGCACGTTCGCACCTTCTGCAGACGCACACAATGGAACTTTGTTGCATGTAATAGCAGCCGTGCACAACCTTGGCAAGCATATGAAAGAAGAAGGAGGGGTGCAGCCCAGCACCTGGTTCGATGACATGTTCTCGTGGGTACCTTCCTGGCTCGGGATGGCTGTCAAACTATTAATACCCACCATCATTTTCCTGCTTTTGATTTTTTGTGGGTGCCAATTAGGCCTCAGGTGTTTCGCAGATGCAGCACCTAACAGTGCAATGATGATGGTGACAATGGGCAGTGCAAAAGGAGTGGTGCAGATGACGCACAAGGCACAAGTACAAACAGGAGATGACTCAGGGCCAAAGTATAGGCTTATGGCCATATTCAACGATGGGTACATCATAGATAGGTTATACCACACAACAATAAAACAGCCCCGTGAGCTAGTTTGGTATGATGAGGGGGAGATGGGGGCTGTATCTACATGACTTGTACTCCAGATGAGTATGCTAGGGATGGGGAGAGTCTCAGGGCATTGTGCAGAGCATGGAGGCCATGAAAGGGAACACCTGCATGGGATGAGGCAGTGGCCAACGAAGAAGAGCCTAAAAGACTGGGCGATTTACAATATTCGTTACTTAAGTAACGAAAGGTCTTTTAGGTGCCTCCCCTCCATTCCGTCCCACTTGCACATTATGTTCCTCCAACGGCCATGCACCCATGGCCTGAGGTGCCAGATAACCCCGGGACGACCCGTATAGATGTAAAGCTCAACCAGAAGGCCAATTACTGACTCCATTTTGTACATGATAAACCAGGTCTCATAGCAAAAACAGCCTGCAGGGCCTCAGCTCTCCCTTCGAGATCGCGCACAGTGGGCCAGTTATTTCCCTCACCCTCCTCCCCTCTGTGTCCCTGCAGCAGTCCTGTTCTCACGGGAGACTAGGCGTGAACAAGCTGCAAGACAAACACTGTATCTTTCGCCTTCCTCCGTCCATCACTGACCTGTGAATGACCGGGCAAGAGCTTGGGTCTGAGAGAAACAATTCATCTCCACAAACATGTCCCGTCCCTTGCAGACCCTACATTTATGATACATGCTGTGGATAATCCCCCAACCTCACTCCTCCTTTGAAGTAACAGATACATACCCCACGTCTTTGTGCCACCCTGTTTCACCCACACTGCTAATCCCCCTGTAAAGGATGTAAATCCCCCTCGGTGGTTGTGTACTAAGGGGCTGACTCTATGAAACACTACAAAACGATCTCTATCAAATGGCACTGAGCACAAAGTTATGATCTATATGTCTGGGTCCTATATTGTTGGTTACACATCATTCCCTACCAAAGACCTACACTAATGTATGATGTGCCAAGAAGCTTGCTTGATCTGATGCACAGTATATGACACGTATGCTCAATGTATATTTGCAAACGTGTTCAAATAGTATATGTTTCTCATGTGTACATTATAAATGGCAAGGCCACGAGGCTAATGTGAATAGAGTCATTTTGCAGCATGATAACTACAAAGACATAACCTATAATGTAACTAGAGCTTGAATATTATTTGTTGTACATGCAGTGACAATAACATGGTTTTACCTCATCCTAATGATTCATATATGATCCCACAAAGTGAATGGGACCAAATTTAACAGGCCTCATGGCCTTCTCGCCCTCTCTCGCAGCGCCGCACACTCAGCCCCTACCACTCTCCCTCTCATGCTGGGCTGATGCCCTGATGCTACAAATGTAACCTCTCACCCTTCTGCCCTTCCGCTGAGCCCGCACCAAGTATCCACCTTCCCCTCAGCTCTCTGACACATGATGTCACCATGAACTCGCCTCGCACCCCCAGACTCTGGTTAAAGAAATATGGGCAATAACCCCTCACCCCAAAGCCTTTTGATGTAATGATTGCATGCCCCTCATCGATGTACTACCCCAGCTCACCCAAGGCCCCTGATCCTATATGTGGCAATATATTACCCTCAAGATAACAAACAATAAACTATTGTCTCAAAGGAACGGTTGATGAATGTGACAACATAATCTTGTGAATAGGCTAAGCACCTGGACCCATGTAGTCTAATTTTTATTGTCCAGGTCAGATGTTTAGTAATATATCCCTTATTTGTCAAAATGTATAAATAATGCTCAAGGTATGTGTGGCCACAAGGGCAATTGTTCAGTAGCATAAATTGTAACAGCTCAGACATCATCTGACCATGCGCTCCACCTAGAAGAGGCCAGCTGACCCGTGCAACCCGCACTGGCACCACGTGGACCTCCTCTAATCCTGGAGCATCGTGCCTAAACAATACATGATGTCCAGTCCGCACGGTCCAATCCCCACAACTTATGTGCCCCGTCTATTCTACATCATCAATGACGTGAGTTTGTAATAAATATGAATGTTGTTCTATTGTCTGGCAGAGCGCTCTCGGAGTTTGCAGAGTTCTCTGCTTGCCCTATTTGGTTTTGGATAAACTTTACTTTTTATCTTCACCCGCACTTGGTCCTGGTCTCATTCCCTCCTGGGGCGTGTCCATTACTGACTCTCATTGGGGAGTTATCACTGTATTTTTGGGGAAGCTCACGTTCAATAGTATAGTAGAATAGGCCATTTCAGCATCACAGCACCAATCAGTAGCCATCCCAAGAAATACTCTACTGCTTCAGATCCTCTGAGCAATACATTGTGGGGATGCAAATTAGGTCAAACGCATTTGTTTTGCTTCAGAATTGTTTTTTATAGTAAAGAGCAATTTTTATGCACATTTCTTTTAAACCAAAGACAGACAGCTCTGAAGGATGCATGCATGTGTAGCTGGTTGGCTGAAATTGCCTATTCTACTCTCACATTTCAGATACAAGCATGGCATTATACTTTTTAAACTCACCAAAACATAGATGGTCTTTTGTTAAAAATGGTAGCAAAGAGCATCACTCTAGAAGAGATGTGGCAAACGAGAACGAAATCGGTGTACTAAAACATGTATTTATTGCATGTGTTTAGAATTTGACCAACATACCACCATTTAGCCCTTTCAGAGTACATAGATAACTGCATTCAAAAGTCAGAAAATATATCCCACTCAAGGTGACAAAGCCAGACGTGGGTCCCACGCCTGCTGTGCCTACAGACCCAAGCTACACCTCACTGATGACATGAGGCTAACACATGTTGGGAGTTGCTTGAGGTCTCGTGCAGAAGGGATTTGACCAAGCAATTTGTGCTGCACTGCCCCTTTGGGGGTATGACCAAGCCTGATTTGCATGTAATCTTTCCCCTTTCTGTAATGGCTTGGCAGGCTGAAGAACAATGGTCTTGAGTGTTTACTAGAGCAATTGCCAGAGGTTTAAGATTAAATCTAAACCTTCCAGTCATCACCTCTTTTGTTTTGCCAACACTTTCTGTTAGTCATCACCTGTTGACATATGTAATAACTTAACTCACAGAGAACAATGATGATTCTTACATGCTGTATAGCCTGACCTCTTTACTTGGTTTACTGGGCACACACCCATACCCTCATTCTCTACATTGCCATTACCCCCAAACAGCACCACCATCTTCCTTGGCTGTTTTGTTTGAGGGGGAATTATCCATCCTCCCCCCTCACCATTCCCCATGTAATAACTCCATCCTTGCCAGCGATGTTATTTTGGGAAAGAGATTTCTATGAACGTCGTCATGCAGACTCTATTTTACAAGAGAAGTGTTCACAAGTTACCAGTCCAAGATCCTACATCAGTGGCAGAGAGTAAAGAACAGTACACAATGTTATTAATGATCACACTGAAAATAAGAGCGGTCAAAAGAATACAGAAGTGACCTTAGAGCGTATAATGATGGGGAGTTGTATGGTAACAAACAAGACCAAGTGGTCTACATAGCACTGTGTGAAATATGTGTTAGGTGGGCAACTAAAGACTTGGAATCGTTCCAAGCTAAATGGGATTAATTGGAATGACGGTGGTGCCACTGGGACCTTAAAAGTCCCGGCAGAGTGGGAAGTCAGGCAGCAGATCTTGTAAGTCCCCATTCCCATGGAGTCCAATAGGACTCCATGGGAATGGGGACTTTGAAGCACCAGCAGCTGCCTCGGCAGGCAGACTCGTAGTGTGGCGGTCCGGAAACAAGGTGGCTGGACCATCACACTTGTAATGTATGCTAGTACATGTAACTGGAAGGAAATATTTGAGGAATCCGAAGGTTACATGGAATCAGTAACTGAATCAAAACAACCATAGGCCAGGCAACTAAGGGGACAGAAAAAGGTGAAAGCTATGTACATAAAGGGAAAATCTAAAAAGCTGCACGTATGCAGAGGATGCATCAGTGGATCAAAATAACTCAGTGGCAGAATCTGCTGTCACCATGTATACTTGTCGGTAAACTGATGGAGCAGTTGCCAACTCATGAGAAATATTTTAAAGTTGATATTTCTTTCCTGGTTGTCTCTAAGGATCAAAAGAAAGTTCAAGCAGTAGACTTTTTTATATTTCTAGGACAGAGCCTGAGAAGGATTGGGTAAAAGTTTGCATCTTGTAAACAAATATAGCCTGATCCACAGAGCGTTTCTCTATGGGAATATGCCATTATAAAATGCTTCTGTGAATCAGGGCCAGAGTGTCTCCTGGTGACAGTGCTGGCTGGTGAATTTTTCCACTGGAGGGGCGTAAGTATATGTGTCTAATATATCGGAGCACCAAGCGCGGCAGGGGTGCCCAAACCAAACAACGGGTGATCACAGCAGTTCTCCCCACAACAACATGTTTAAAATAATGTGTTAAAATGGTGCATTTTACAGCACATTCTGTGAAAAATTGAGTAAAAAGGACACCGTTTGTAATCAATGTTATATGGTAGCACATTAAAAACCACACTAGATGCAAATCACCAACAGTGTGCAGGACCATTTTCCAATGCATTTTCATTATGCCTTTGCCCACAAAATATGCTATTATATACAACATGTTTATGCTGGCTGTGCCCATTCATTTCCATGCATGCTGCACCAATATATGCAAGCATTACCATTAGAGGAAACCCAGCCAGTAAAAAAATGCCATGCCACAGAAATAGACTGGCTGTACCAAGATTGGCAAGTGTACTTATATTAGCTTTTACCCTTCATACGACATACAAAAAAGCCATGATACACAAAGAATATATGGCTAGACTGGAGCCAACACTGTATGCCAGTCTAGCCACATTATAACACTTATCATGTTTGCTTTACCCTTGATGCTAAGTAAAAAGTAGCAAATGCCACAGTAAGAAAGTAAATACGCTCTGACACCATGGGCAAAATTAGCCACATAATGACATTTATCATATTTGTTTGACACTTATTGCAAAATAAAAAAAATCATGTCACATTAAGAAAGTAAATGCAGACTGGCATTACTAATATAGGTCAATTTATCCATGTAATAATAAAACTTTTGCTTGCTTTTTCCTTGATGCCAAGTAAATAAATGCCATGCCAGATTAAAAATGTAGATACAAACGGACACTAACAGTTCTGATCTGCAAATACTTTCCTAATGTGGCACAGCATTTTTTACTGGGCAACAAAGATAAAGCAAACATGATAAGAGGTATTATGTGGCTAGACTGACCTAAATGTAGTGTAGTCCAGTCTAGCCAAGTAATAACACTAATCATGTTTGCATTACCCTTGATGCCATGTATACAATGCCATTTCACAATATGAAAGTATGTGCAGACTGGCACAACTAATGTAAGACAATCTAGCCACATCATAACACTTATAATGTTTGCTTTACCCTTAATGTACAGAAACTGTGCATCAAGGATAAAGAAATGATAGGTGTTTTTACCTGGCTAGCATTGCCTACATTGAATGGAGGCCATTGACAACACTAGCAGCACAGTAGGTGTGCATCAAGGGCAAAGAAAACCTAAATTCTATCCACCTAATATCACTTCACATACCATTTTGAATTAATGTTTTTCAATTTATAGAACTTTCTACATACATATCAAATCATAAAACCATAAGATAAAAAAGAACATTCAGCATAAAACAGTATTCCCTTATGTCATACTTTCTAAAATGTCTTATTTTCTCTCATCCCCAAAATACCAGGTCAAGGAAAACCATTTAAAATACAATGCTAAAACTCATTGACAGTATTCATTTTTATTTTGGGGCTGTTGCCATCAGTGTAATTTAGCAATTTTACTGTTTAACATACTCAACTTACTTTTTACACTGCTATACATTTCTTACCTGATGCGCACCGCTCATCCCACTTACTTAGAGGCCCAAACCTTGCCTGAAGCCTCCTACCTTGACCCGATTCCACTGCATGCTACCTAGATCCTTGGACAGGTGGCACTAATCCTTCCTTAGCCCTTCATCACCTGCCTTTGCCCAGCACTAGCATTGTGCTCCTTATTTAACACACCACACTGCCTGCACCACACGTAGACTCTCTGCCTTACCCACAAGGCTGCCCTACACCCCACCTGCATCTCACCCCATCACGAATAGCACCCTACCCACATTAAACAGCACTACTCACTCCCCACACACTATGTATCTGCCAACTACCTATACACTCCTACTAAGGATCCTCCTTCAACTTCTCCACCTCACTAACCCCCACTGGTCACACACCACCTCCAACAACACACTACCCAATACCACCACAACACACACACTCAATATCATGCCGCACCAGCTCACCCTGACCAACCCTTGCCAGCCACCCACCAGAAACTTAAGACTTTGTGCTAGACTCCCTAAGATTTATGAACCACTCTCCTGTACTCTTAAAGAACCCAACTCCAAAACCACCAAATTTCTAATGTCCACCAGGAGACTCAACAAGCCTCCAGACATGGATAACAATAACACCCACACATAACTCCAGCCACTTACACACCCATAACCAGCCACTCCACCCCTATAACCACAACTCCTAAGTCCACCATACCTATCATGAGAGGCGCACTCATAAATTCCTGCTCAATTGTAGCCCATACTACTGAGATAGCGGACCTCATATACTCAAAAAACCTAGACTTCCTGTGCATAACAGAATCCTGGCTCCACACAGCTGCTGGCCCTGCCCTCATGCTATCCGTCCCTTAGAGCTGACAGAACTGAATCAAGAGGCGGAGGCCTGGCCATTATTGTCAAATCTGATCTTCACCTAAGATTGACTCCCACCAACAAACTAGACTTCTGTGAATACCTCACAGTTAAAATGCCCACTGCCAATGCCCAAACACTCACTATCCACCTTATATATAGACCCCCTGTCCCCCTAGGATCATTTGAAGAAGACCTTACTAGCATCCTAGCCGACAAACTAGAAAACACCACTCAAAGTATCCTTCTAGGTGACTTTAACCTTGGGTTTAAAGACCCTAAAGTCCATCATGCCACACTCATAGCTGACCCCATAGCTGAACTAGGGTTCAACCAAAAAATCACCCTCCCAACGCATAACAAAGGCAGAACCCTTGACTGGGTAGCAGACCACAACTG
Source organism: Ambystoma mexicanum (assembly GCF_040938575.1). Taxonomy (NCBI): domain Eukaryota; kingdom Metazoa; phylum Chordata; class Amphibia; order Caudata; family Ambystomatidae; genus Ambystoma; species Ambystoma mexicanum. Next base: position 929,024,096 of record NC_090928.1, on the reverse strand, counting down.
CGCCATCCATATCACCGACATCTCTCCCCAGACTTAGTCAGACCACCACCTCATCACCTTTCATCTTGAGGCCCTCTCAACCATCACTCATAACCCTCTAGTCCCATCGATACCCACTAGAAACAAAAAAAAATCACAGCTGAAAAGCTCATTCCACTCATCCTCCCCACCCTCAATTCCCTGCCCGACTTGACGGACCCCCTCACCTTAGTCAACGAATACAACAAAATAATGACCTCTGTACTCGACTTGATCGCCCCACTGAAAGTAAGGAAAAGTAAGCCCAAAAAACACCTGAACACCTGCTTCATGCCACACCTCAAATCCCTCAGACTAGAGACACGTAACAGTGAAACTACCTGGAAACACTCCCCGACAGAGTCCAACAAAACTAACCTCATCAAAATCTCTACCAAATACAAGAAAGAAATAATTTTGGCTAAACAAGACTCTTATAACCTGATAATTTCCCATTCCAACTCCAGTACTAAGGAACTGTTTACCATCCTCAAAAAATTGGAAACACCCATCCCCATCCCTGACACCTGCATCAAAGATAAACCTTGGTGCACTAGTGTACAAAACGCTCTCTTAAACAAAGTGGCTACCCTAAAAGACAAGATAGCCAACAAAGAAGCAAATCTTCCTAGTAGCACCACTACCCACCATACCTCTGTGCCATCACCTAAACACATCCACCACTTCAGCTTCTCCAAAGTAACCATCCTCGAGGTCTAAAAGGTAATTCTCTCCCTGAAACCCTCCAACTGCCAGGGTGATCCTTGCCCATGCAGATTATTAAAGATGCAGCCAGAGACCTCTCACCCTTCATTACCAAACTTATTAACTCATCCTTTTCCAAAAGTGTCATCCCTAACAACCTCAAAGAGTCTTGGGTTATCCCACTACTCAAAAAACGACCCCTCCATACCCACCAACTACAGACCCATTACTACCGTCCCCTTCCTTCTCAAAATGTTAGACACGGTTGCTTACCTTCAAATACAGCAATACCTGGAACAAAACCACCTCTTGGGAGTCCGCCAATCTGGCTTCAGGCCCCAACATGGAACAGAGACAGCCCTGATTGACCTTAAGGCACAAATTGACACCCTCAGAGACAATGGCAAAACAGCCCTGCTTCTCCTCCTCGACCTATCTGCGGCATTTGATTTAGTGGACCATTCCATTCTCTGCAAGCACCTAAACACCACAGCCCACTTCTCACAAGAAGCCATTAGCTGGATACAATCATTCCTCAGCGACAGAACCATGCAAGTCTTCTCCACATCTGCAGCGGCTGACCCCACCTCTATTACCTGTGGTGTGCCTCAAGGATCCTGTGTCACCCCCACCCTGTACAACATCTTCACTAAGCCCCATTTTGACGAACTCACCTACACTAACTATGCGATACCCAGATCCTCATACCGTTGACGGGAGATTACGACAAGGATTTGGCCTTGAAGAACAGGGTGTACCTCATCATTCAGGCATGGATGGCCTCACATGGGCTATGCCTGAATGACGACAAGACGGAGCTCATCATCCTTGGAACCATCCACAACATTAACAAGTTAGGCCAGATTTACGCCAGCTTCTTGATTGACAGAAACACCATCGAGGTAGCTAAGGAAGTAAAAACGCTAGGCTTCTACTTAGATGCCACCCTCTCCTTCAAAAAACAGGTAAGCTCCCTGGCCTCTTCGACCTCTTACATGTGCAAATTAATCAGAGCAGCTAAACCCTTCCTCTCTTCCAACAGCTGCACTACCCTTGCCAGAGCCCTTATTCTATACAAGCTAGATTATTGTAACGCCTTATACCTAGGAGCCAATAAATATATCATAAACAAGATTCAGATCATACAAAATAACACGCTTAGAGCAGCACTGAGTCTCCCAAAAAAAAGAGCATATATCCAATTTAAGAACAGCTCACAACTGGCTTTCAACCAAAGACAAAATTGCTCTAAAAGTTGCATCTCTCACCCAGAAATGCCTTAATAACGCTGCGCTGTGTTACCTCATAGACAGACTTACCAGATACGCCCTTAACTGACACACTAGAACATCCAACTCCAATACCCTTGCAGTACCCAGATACAAACGCTCTAAAACTGGAGGCATCAGCTTTCAAGTACAAGCTGCACAACATTGGAACTCCCTCTCTTCGTCCGTAAGAGCCACCCAACCCTACCCACTCTTCAGGCACAAATACATCCAGTGGATCAACGAAAATGACATCTAACTATCCTAATCCACCCTACCTCTCCCAGCTAATTTACAGCACATCACCTAGCCCTGATTCCAAGCAATACATTAACACTCTATCCTGCACCCTGTACATATGACTTGTACTTTTGTACATATTATACTATCAACTGTTTATATGTCCCTCCTTACGTGTATGTATATTACTTACTGTATATTAAGCCCACCTATTTTATTAACTGTATTTTCTTTATTGTATATTAATTTACAGTAATGCAACCAAGCTGAGAATATTCGTTTTGCCTTTTTGTGCCCTGATACCCCCGGAACCGGTGCGCACTACAAATATTAAACTAAACTAAACAGTGCTACAATACATTAGCAAGCTTCATTATTATTTTGGTCAATTGCCATCTATGCTAATTAACAGTTTAACACCCTTTTCACCAAAATTCCATGATCTAAATAGGGCGATCTTAATTGCCAAATAACAGCATTTAATCAGTACTCCCAAAAAACATCAGCCTTTATATTTACATAGCCCTAAACAAACCTACCCAGGTGATACATATACATATTGCCAAGCCTCATGTAGGCAGTCATGACTTATCTATTAGTCTGCATGGCATTATGACATTCACAAATCCAGCAGACTCTTTTCTCGCCTGGTAATTTCATATATTTACCACTGACAGACAATGTTGGGAGTTAGCATGGCCTCAGTAGTAGGACAAATCTCCTTAACTCAAGGGCTGGGAATATCTCCATGTACCTCTGCTTTTTTAGAAAGGTGTGGCCCAAGAATGAACACCTCTTCTGATATGATTTCGAAGCCACCAGATGATCATTTCCTTGACAAGCAATCAGTCATAATCTTTTCAGAAAACATTTTTGTAATGCCAAAAAGCCATCTGACTGTATTGTACATCAAGGGTATAGGAAAACAGAATGCCATTTGCTCCGCAGCCCCCCCTGTACATTTAAGGGTGGGGCTGACACACACACACAACCACACAGACACTTTCACCCATGCATATACACATCATTCCTAGAACTCTTTGTATGCATTAATTCATTAAAAAAACACTAACATGCATACCTACTTACAATCCATAAATACATACACATTGCATAAAAAACATTTACCTGCATGTACCCTCCACATGTGTCTGTGCTGCCACAGGGATGACCAGATGGCCCTCACCTACTCTCCACAATGTAGACACGCTGAGTGAAAGGAGAGATCTCATCTCCTGTCAGTCTATAAGTTGTACTAAGCCATGGTGCGGCTGGGGTAGATGGGATGTTCCAATTTAACGTATGTTTAGCGTAGTTAAAAGAATTGGGATAAGTGTTATTTTGTGTTTAAGTTTGGATACATTTTAGATTTGCATTATGTAGCAACATAATCATAAGTCAGCGGGGACAATGTTATTGTGTGACATACAACATGTAGTGCCTAGAGTTGGGAAGTGACCAGCTTTGCGCATGAAAGAGTAGAAGTCAGCTGAAGGGATGTGGGATTCTTGAACAATATACACATGGGACTTGAAAATGGGTCAGATGGTAGACGTGTTTTGGGATATGATGAAAATAGGGGTTTGTTGTGAGTAATATGGAAGGTATCCCGTTGTTTAAACGCACAAAATTACTTCAAAATCATTTACTTTAAAGGCATTAATTCAAATTACTTCAAATTTGGTATATATAGTGTTGGGTTAAAGGGAAAAAAGGTGGTGGCAGTAGTTTGGTGTAGGGGTGGAAGTGAAGGGGAAGGAGGGGATTGCCCCCCAATTTAAAAAAAATAAATTCAAAGAAATATTTTGAAGTAATGCCGCTGAAGTAAATTACCTCAAAGTAATTTATTTTGGCAAAAGAACAAGAAACCATATCGATATATTGCAGATTGCAGTTCTCTCATAGCAAGAGTTTCTGAAGGCCGCAGAGTCTTTGGTTTACAGTGATTAACTTTGCTTAGCCTGGAGGGCTGGGTGACCAGGTCAAAGAAGGGGGAAGGAAGCAGACTGCATTTGGGCAGATGCTGATAACATCAAATGGTCACTTGAGGCGAGGACGAAATGAAGTGCCATTTGGTTGTGTGTTTAAACTAGATGGGTTTGGGGATACAGGGAATCATCTTCCTGGGTGCATGGAGTCTTCGACCCACCAAATGGTCGGTTGAATTTTGGTGAATTGATAAAACACATGGAAGGGATGTTGGAGGGCAGAGTTTGCCCATGTTTTATGGGTTTTGATTGGGCTCTCAGGAGGATTAGCAGGAAGTGTGCTGGAGGCTGTATGGTCTGAGATGGTAGTCGCAAATAAGGTAACGTAAAGGAATAGAGAAGGAATAAAATGGGATGCCAGTGCATCTGGGGCGATAAGATGTTTATTGCTTGATGAAAGGAATGATTGTTTTTTGTTTCTCTCCCTCCCTCCCCCTATTTTGAAGTATTCTGACAAAAGCCTAGCACATTACATAAAGGGTTAAAGTTTCTCTGATAAATGGGACAAGTTAACTGTTCAGAGTTAATAAACTGATTACGTTTCAGGTTGTCAGAGACCACGTGGAAAGGGAATTGTGCTTAGTACCAAGTATCCAATGGGATTAGAGAATGTGAGTGATAAATGATTTTATGTATATGGTTAGCCAATGGGGAGCATGAGACGATATTGTAACTAGAATGTGCAATGTAAATCATCTAATTGTGTGTATAAACGCTGTATGTGTTTTGAGCCCAGTAGGTTTTGTTTGTTTTCAGCATCACAAAGCTGACTAACCCTTCCGGCCTTCTTGCATGTAATTAAACTTGCTTTTCTGACTCAGTGCATTCACTCTCCTTTGGAGCTGTTTATTCATATTGAATTTTGGAGTTGCCCTTCTACATTTGTCATTTTTTTCTTAGCCCATTAATTGGGCTGCAAATCATTTTCTTTGACAATGCTGCAACTTTTGTGTAAAAGCCTAATCCTTTCATATTCTTTTACGTTACAACAAGAACACAGAATTGATATATTTAGTTGGGTTTTTCTAGAGTGCTTATACTACCTTCCGGTTGGGGACTGGATATACGGAGAGGGGGGAGACTAGAAGTTAACTGGGGGATTGAGCAGCTTGGAGCGTTCAGCAATTGGTGATGCGAGACAACCAGACATGAAGAACTTGTTCCAGGTCCCAAATGCTGCTTGGAACATAATTTTAGAGAGTTCTTTCATTCGGATGCAAAGGGTGGGGTAGTGAGCTTTAGTGTGTACACCATGCCTGCCAAGTATGTTTTCCTTTGCTGTTTGCATGGAAGGTAGATTGTGGGAGACTGACCTTAGCTGTCTGGTCAGCCTTTGAGTTTTACATCTTTGCAACATTGCTGTTACATGTTCTTTAGTGTTATCTATGAAGCTTCCCTGGTTGCAATAGTGTGTATTCATTGAAAGATGGGGTTCCTTTTCAAGTGCATATCCCTGCTTCCCCTGAAACAATTGTCCATGCTGTCTATCGCTAAGGAAATCAATCACATGCAGTCAGCATCGCAAAGAAACACCTTCAGCCTATCACCACTCAACACAAGCACTAGATAGAATAGCATTTGCTCAGGAGAAGCTTGTTCTGGATGGTTCTCCCTACTTTATAAAAACAGCTTGTTGTGTGTATTGCAACACATTCTGTCAATGCACTATAACAGATAGTCATTGGGCTTTGTGTAAAAGTATTTGATTACATGTTCTCGGTCATTACTGATGACAGATGTACTTTTTGAATATACAAATATGTTTCAGTACTATTCATCTGTTGTAGATGCAGCTGGGTTTTGACCAATTGGGGCATAGTTCAGTAAGAATATTTAATTTCCAAGACTTGTTCAGTCTTTTCTTTCATAAGAAACATGAGAATGTTAACCTTACAACTGTCAAGAATTCCAAGGCTTAAAACATTCTCCACAGTGACATGTTTCTTTCTTCTACATAATAATACCTAAACATTATACATAACTCATCTTCTACAGTTTATGTACAATTCACAACAGACTCTGCCTATTCTTCCTTGACTTTTCTGTGTCAAAGTGCCTGCAGTAAAACGTTTTTTTGAAGGGACAAAAGCTTTGGAACTAACAGTGGGTGCATGTTTCTTAACCTTTTTAGGTGGGGTATATCAATGTTTTCCGTTTCTTTCAACTGTTCTCGAATCTCTGGACAAATCACCCCATAAAGTTAGACCGGAAGTTGAAAAGACTTGGTTACGCTTGTTTGCATGTTAATCAAAGGTAAAGTAGTAGGATATGTGCACAGGGTCTATCTTTTAAATGCCTTGCATACTTCAAGTGTACACATGAGAGCATGGTTGTGCTCATCACGCAACTACTTACTATTTGCTTAAACCTTGATAAAGTACGTAAGATTGCCTACACCTCTAAGAAGTGCCTTATTAGTGGCACTTTATTTCCTCACCAATGCCAATAGCTCAATCCAAAGGCTGTGGGATCCCACACAACAAAGCAGAAACTAACATTTCCCCATCTTGCTGATCAAATTCCCTTTCTCCAGGTAATCTGCTTCTTCTATACCCCCCCTCATTTCCCCCTCTTCACCACCTCACCTTTACCTTTTTTACCTCCAAAGACCAAGATCTGGTGCTTACAATATACACTACCAACAAGCCCCGGCTCTGGGAGACTGCTAAAGTGGTGTATGCATTCCTATTACATTGCATAACAACCAGTAGTAGTAGCTGCAAAGGAGGCTACTAGTGTGATGTCACTAGAATGCAAAATAAAAGCTTAAAATGGAGGACAAATATTCAAAGAAGACTCCACACAAAGGGTGAACTTCTCTGATACTCTCTGCAGCAAGCAACTTACATTGTTTGTGATAAACGTTCATTTTGGTACACGTGGGTTATAGAAAAATACAATTAAACGTGTGTTCCTAATTTTACATACTTTATTTGATCATTTGGTTTACATGTTACAAATGAATACAAGCAAGCGCCAGAATGCATCTAAATTTGGAAAGGTCTAGCCTACAATACAAGTCTAGCAAAGGCTTACCTTTAAATGTAGCATACTGTCAGAACCTATTGAAGAATGGCATGTTCACATTGTATATCTCGGACATATTCTGTATGTGAATATTTATGTTTTTTTCGAATTTCCGAGTTCAGTTAATTTCTTTTCATTCCTTTTTGATGTTTACAAGATATGTTTTTGACAACATTAATACTACAATGCACAGTACTGGTATTCTCTATAGACCTAGTGGAAGTAAGGAGTAATGTCTCAAGTGCCAAGAGGTCAGTGAAATTGCTACTGTAGAAAGGTACTCACAGGAGGGCAGCTATGTCATGGGCAGGAACATAGTAGGACCCATTAGGCCCATGGGTCAAATCAAGGGGGAATGTGGAAAACGAATACACTACTTACACGAAGAACAAGACAATCCCACAAATCCCAGCAGGACGTGTGAAGTCCTAGAATGATACAAAATGTCACGAGACCTTCAAATCTCACAAGTTCTCACAAAGTGTTGTGTAATGTCCTTGTTAGGCAAAATCCTGTGCAGTTCCCTTAGGGAGCACTACAGAACACTAGGACTACAGGTGAGAGCAATAAATCCCCTTTGGTATCAGTCTGTACCACAACGATTTAGTTGGTAGCTGTGGCTGGGCAGTCAGACATATCTCAAGAGGGAGATGAGCAGTATTCAGGGTTTACACAATAGGCCTTCAGGACTATGGCACAAGGAAACACTGACCAAAGCTTTGTATTAAAAATAATATATATATTTATTTTACACACTTCTAGTTAAACACATTTATCACAATTATTATAAGTTTATTGTAAGTTAAATTCAGTCAAGGAAAGTATACACAACTCCCTATTTAAATTGTAGACAAGTTTGAGCAAGAGTGAAAACTGAGCAAAACGGCACAGAGAAAACCAAACACAAATGGCACTCTAGCAATTTCTCACAAGGGGGCAAGCACAAGTTATACAGAAATATCTTCTTACACACCCTAGCAACACTTCCCAAACGTTTGTGAACAAGTTTAGGCAAGGTAGTACTTTAGCATAGAGAATACTTAAATGAAAACCGAGCAAAATGGCACTTCACAAGTTTTAAAAGTGGGAAGGAAATGGTGGTTATAAGAAGTAGGTGCACCAACACAGTTCTCGTTGAGAAGCAATCTAGAGAAGGCAGTTCTAACAAATCTAGCCAGAGTCAATAGGTCTGTGCCAGAGTCAGTGGTACAGGGCAAAGGGCCCAGGAGCAAAATGTTCTTATAGCTGCAGTCAAGTCTTTGGCTAACGATTTCGAAAAGGTGGATGCAGAAGGTGAAAGACAACGTTTAGAAGATAGGGGCGGCTGACCCAACAGGCAGGTAAAGGATTTAAAACGCCTTTAGCATTATCACGCAGAAAGGGCTGGCCTGGTGGAACAATGTACCTTAATATGAAGAAGTGGCTCCTGCGGTGGCGGTTGTTCCTGGTAGTTCCTGCAGTTTGGGTGATCCAGCAAAGGAAGAGGCACTCTTGTCGTGGAGGAAGGTTCGAGTTACTGCACTACCCAGGGATGAAACCAGCCGTGGTGCTGCCCAACGAATAAAAGGTACGCTCCTTTAAATCGCAGTTCGGGTGGACGGGTGCCTGGCTATCCGGTCTCCGAGTACAGGCTACTGGCGATTCAAACAGGGCAGGTCCAGGAAGGCAATTGGCAAACTGGTTGGCCCCACCAGCTCTAGGGAAGAAGGCTCTTGCAGATGAAGATCTCCTCTCGTTGTGTGGAGAAAAGTTATGAGACGTTGGAGCAGGGCTTCACCGGTGGTTCAGTCGTTGCAGATGTCTTTGGCTTCTCTCCTCTTCGGCTTCTTAGTTCCAGTGGCAACGTCTTGCTCTTCCAGCCCTCAGGACCCTGCTTTTATGCAAAAAGAGCCCCATTCATACAGCACAGCTGTCACTCACACAGGGGAGTGGTCATCTTGGCGGGAGACCCTCCAACCTACCAGGGTAGAGTGTGACATGGGTTGCTGAGGCAACCCTGTCCAGGGGTCCTAATCCTCCTCCCACACAATGGACCCACCCCAGACTCAGTGGCACCGAAAGGAGGTCTTCTTGGCAGAAGCCCACCAAAAGGACGAACAAAGGATCCCCGACCTGGGTTAGGGGTTTAGAGAAAGACACGAGAAAGAAGTTATATTAAAGTTCTGGCAAATAAAACCTACCGGAGTAAAGTTAATATTAAAATACACCGGCGGGATGTTAGAGGCTGTCAGAAAATAATGTAGCCTCGAACAATGGGAAAATCCCATAGCAAAATATTCACAGTCAAATATTTACAGTAGTAACCACTGCCACCAGCCAGAAACCTTTGGGAGAGGGACTGTACGGTACCCTCTCGAAAATGAACACCAGGGAAAAAATATTAACCCTTCCCAGTACCTCCATAGTAAGATGGGTTGTACTGGTTTAGTTCATAAAAATTGACTAGTAAAGTCAATGGGGACTTTACATGCCCTGGGAGACAGTAGTCAGTCCCAGGGTATGGAGTCTTTGTTTGGGGGTCGCTACGACACCCCTGTGTCACTGCACGGAGAGTGCTGTGTAACACATGTGAATAAAGATAGTTCCTATGGAGGTGAGAAAAACCCCATAGACATTAAACACAAAAATAGTCTAGAACACACATAGTAAAAATGCCTAAGAGTGGGAAAAAGAGTCTCACTCTTAGCAGGAGGAAAAAACAAACCCTTCAAATCCAGCAAAACTGCTGGGGGACTCTATAGGTAACGGAAATTAGCCATAAAATGAGAATTCTCACTAACAGTCCCACCCAAAAGAACCTGGCACCAGTCATTCCAAACCAGAGGCTGGCAAAGACCCTCATCTACGCTCCAGAATGGAATATGCAACGCTGCACTCACCTTATGCCACAAGAAATGTACTTGGCTCTTGTTTGTCTTTCGGAGCTTACCCTTCACTCTGCCACCAAATCAGCGCATTCTCCAGGCACCAACCGCAGCATCACTTTCTGTAAAGATAAAAAAGACTTGCTGAGAAAGATCCAAAAATAGCTGTCTCCAGTTGGCAACGACCCTGACCTTCACTTTGCCATTGCTCCAGCACCTGCCGCCGCACACACCTCTGCAGCAGCAACCTGCAAAAAAAGACAAAGGGTAAAAATTACAGTAGAAAGAGAAAAAGGGAAGGTGAGAGAAAAGTTTCAGTTACAAGAGTAAAAATGTACAAATATATCATTAGAACTTTTAAAATGCCAGGGAACCTCAAGGAGTCATCATAGACCGTACTTTTAGCCCAGACTGCACATGCAAACTAGACATTACCAACCCACGTTCAAGTACACCACAGTGAATTCTTACTAATGTTTTCTTCGAACTCTTAACTCTCAAGGTGATCTTGCTACCTTAATCTTTGATTTGGGAAATTCTTCAGCTGGTCCATATCACAGCGGGGACAAGAGGAAGACCTCAAGGAGTAGGAAACATCACTGCAGATGTACAGACCATTCTAGTCGCTGGATACTGCGGTGGCACCTTACAGGGAAACCATTCTCGATGCATTCTCCAATTGTCTCCCACAGGGATCAGCCGAAAACACACCATGGGACACTACAACATTCCCTGTTTTCTAAAGAACTGCCCTCACCTTTTGTGGGCATCACTGATTATATACATCAACAGCCCTTGGGGAATCCTGCAACGATGCAAAGGTACAAAAACCAACCAAGGAGTTACAGGCAGGGAGAGGAAGTAATTGTACATCTTCTAGGTTTCGAGATGTGACTGTAAAGAGGATTTGAAAGAAGTGGATTATAGTAGCAATGTTGGCATTGAGAGAAAGGGAGTTCCCATGGTGGCAGGCAAGAAGAAATGAGTTGAAGTGTGAAGAAAAGCAAAGTGGTCATGACTTAGAGAGATTAGGGAGGGTGTGTGGAAGAGAGTAGTTGGGGATGGTGTCAGCTAAATAGGGGGTACACAGCCATGGCGAGATTTATTTTTAAAAAAACAGTAGTTATCTAATGAGAGATCAGTGTTTTAATGGAAGGCCAGAAATGTTGGAGTCTCTGTTTGGCGGTCAAACGGGAGCAGGGAAGATTTTAGAGGGCACAGGTGGCAAAGTTCAGTACCTTGTTAAATGGGGTGGAGTAGTTTTGGAGGCTAAGAAGAAGGCTAGCACTGTGGTATAGGCAAATAATTATTAACATCAGAATAAGGGTTTTAGTGGAATTGTATCTAAGGAGAGGGCAGATTTTCAGGCTCCTCGGCAGTTCAATCCTTGCAGAAGTTGAGGAAGTAGTAATAAAGTGGTGTGGGTTAAGGATGCAGTTGAAAATGGCCCACGTTTAAGTGCTTCTGGGAACAGGAGATTGACTCATGTGGGAATAAGATAGGTGAGGACAGGAGAGGTTAGAACATTATACAAAGGAAGATAGATTATATCATCCTTGGCAGAGGTATGCATTAGACAGCATAGTATCATTCAGTGGCAGATTGCATTGAGACAATCGGATAGGCGGACACAAAGGTGAGGAATTAACATAAGAAATGAGTTGATGAATTACTTGTTGTCAGTCAGGACAATCCAAAGGAGGAGATGAGTTGACCAATGGCAGTGGTGTAAAGAGTGAATAGTAAGGAGACAAGGGCAGAGCTTAGAGAGACACAGACCTGTAGAGGGGTTGGATCAAAGTTGCCAGTGTTCCAAGTCATTGAGATGGGGATATGTGATAAGAGGCAAACAAATCAAGGGTGATTCTTCGCCTGCCAAGCCAATATCAAAGGGGAACAACATAAGGAAATCAGGCTTGGACCCACCCTCTAAAAAGGGGCAGTCCAGCCTGAACTGCTTGGTCACATTCCTTCTTCACGTCCCCAGACATGTTTCAGCTTTGTTGGGACTCATCAGTGAGGAGTAGCTTGCATCTCTAGGCACAGCAGGCATGGGACCCAAGTCTGGGCATGCTTGTTCCACTCAAGGTGACTATAGCAAAACAAAAGAGGTGATGGCTAGAAGGTTTAGAATTACCTAGCAGTTTGGGCTGGACTGTCCCTTTTAGGGTAGGGCCAAGCCTGATTTGCATATGGTCTTTACCCTTCTGTAATGGCTTGGCAGGTTGAAAAATGATGGTCTGGAGGGTTGCCCAGAACTATGCCCGTGGTTATGATTTGTTCAAAACCTTCCCGCCATCAACCTTTGGTTTCCTCCTCCCCTCACACAGCCCCTAACTTTATACCCTAAACATTTTACATCCCCCACCTGAAAATGTAATGCTCCACTTCAGGGGCATAGACAGGGTATGGCCTGAGCGGGCAAGGCCCTCCCAAAATCTGTAAGTGCCCACTCAGCAGTGCTCTGTGAGCATTAACAGATGTTAATGTCACTGTGGTGCGACCAACTACATTAGCTTCAGGCCCCACTTGTTAGACAATCTTGGCTACACCTCTGCTCCACTTGCTCAGCCTGAGCCCAAGATTGCCCACTACTACACTGAACCCCTCTGTCCATGCCTCAATGTAGTGAAACTCCCACAAAGCCCCCGGTGTTTGCACCCTTTACCGTCCATGATGCTGTACTCTTGACTGTGACTACACCACTAAATCTGCACTCATGTATAATGCACCCGCACGCAGCTCCTGTTCTGCACCTCATCTGAGCTCTCTATGCTCCGTCCTTGCACAGGCCACCATCTTACATTGTACACCACAAACCGAGCTTGTGATTCTTCATTTTCTGGTGTGGCATACACACTTTTAACTATTTAGTCAAGCTAAACCCTCGCTCTGCCGCACAACGAGCTGTGTGTGTGTGCTCTCTACTAGCCCAGAGGATCAGAGAACATTAAACTCTTTCCTAGCTGCACTATTAACACTACATATATGCAGCTGCAATTGAAGTACTTTTGCCATTTATCTATTTTTGCATCAATGAAGTGTATGTCTATTGTGTTGCCTTTTGAATTTGTGTTACTGTCATTGTTGTCTTTTGCAATACAGATGAAATGTTCGGCTGAAACCTGGCAGCTCAGATTGCTATCTCATGTCAACTTTTCAGCAACAGCGAACATGCTTACTTTGTGTTAAGTGACACAGCATGCTGCACTGTGTGATGTTTTACAGTAGTCCAAATTATTGTGATTTACTGTGGCAGCCTTGCAGGCAAATAGCTCCCTGCAGGCAGGGGCAGGAAAACAGAATAGTTTAAAAATGATGAAGCATGTTGGTTATGAAACCAAATCCGCCTAACGTTCGACATTTTAGTTCTCGGCACATTTCTCTTCCTTAACTTGTATTGATAATTGTTTTGTACGTGATTGGCACGTGTTGTTCTGTCCATGACGTCTGGCGTTGTAAATGCGTCAGTGTGTTGCAGGGCATTCAAAGATGCGTGCTTATGTCTAATCAATGTTTCTGATTGTATATCTCTCACGTACCCGTTTATTACACTCACGTCATACTAACATTGGCTTGCAAGGTTGTTGTCAGTATTTTCGGGAGATACAGTGGTGTGTGATCAGTCAATCCATAATTGTCCTGGAAGCTTCACAACTGTGGAATCGCTGGTGTTGGCTTGTCCTGCTTTTCCTCTTATCACTTAGACAGATGTCACTTCTTCCCTTCGGCTGGCGCACTGCCACCTCAGGTGAGGTTCCCCACAGGGCCCCTTGCTTTCCCCACTCTTTTCACTCTTTGTGCAGCCTCCGGCCCCCCTAATCTCCACTAATTGGGTGTCTTTCTTCACCTATGCTCATAGCACCCAGCTCTTTATCCATTTGGATGGCAAGGGGGGGGTTCACAGCGCTAAGGTTTCAGTCTTGAATGTCAGCCGTACCTGAGTGGATGTGCTATTCTGTGGCTTCCTTCTGAGGAGAGGGATGTTATGGTATTTGGTGATACCAATACTCTTTGGTGTCCTAACATTTAGCCCCCTCCCCTCCATTTCATATTTGATAACAGCCGTTCCCTTATTCCCTATATCAGTCATGTCTCCTCCTCTGCAACGTCTGCCTCTGGCCTCTCTGCTAAATCGTTTCTTCCCCTCTAAGTCTGGACCTCTACTTCCTTTTCACTCTGAGTCCGACCTGGAAAATCACATTATTTATTTATAATCCGCCGCGGGTTCGAAGGCATTTGGGCTCACATAAATACAAAATATTTGAAGCATGGGACAACAAGGAGGACCAACAACCAAAAATCAGTGTTGGGAAAGTTTGACCAAGGCAAGCTATATCAGGAGGGGATCCCTGGTAAAGAAAACAATAGGGTCAGCTATTTGAAGAAGAGCGTCTTCAGCCTTTTTCGAAACGCAACCAGATGTGTTTTTCCAGTCGCAGCTCCGGAGGTAAGGAATTTCAGGTGTGTGCTGTTAAAATTGGGAAAGAGCGCCCGGTTACCTTTGCTCAATTACTACATGGGATGACCAGGTACCCACAGTTACTTGAACGGAGGGATCTTGGGGGTTATACACCTTTAAGTGGTCTTTAAGGTACCCGGGTGTGTCACCGTAAATGCATATGTGGCCCAGGGAGAGTGCCTTAAAGCGTATTCTCTCTTTGACCACTAGCCAGTGGAGATTCTTCCTATCACCAGAGACATGGGGCCTCATTACAAGTCAGCCGGTTCAGATTTAACAGTGCCGGTAAAACCGTATTGGCACCGTTTCCCGACCGGCTAACTACGAGTTCTGCAGGCGGGTGGTGTTACTCCCGCCAGGTCTGACCTGGCGAGAGTAACGCCACCCGCCTGTAGACGGGAATGGAAACACTGGCACCGTTAATTACGGTGTCAATGTTGCCATGGTCCCCATCCCCGTGGGACTCCATGGGAATGGGGAGTAACGTTATTCTGCCTCCGGAATTACCGGACCACCGGGGCAGTAATGCCCCGGTAAATCCGGCAAGTCCAGAGGCGGTAATTCATTCCGGGTCCTGTGGCAGCCTGCTGGGTTTTTCCAGCACGGCTACCGCCAGACTCGGAATGAGGCCCATGGTCTTTTCTTAGAAAATCAGAGACCATGCAAATTGCTTCATTTTGAAGGACTTGGAGTTTGTTTACACAGTTCTTTTTGGCAACAATCAACAACATGTTGCAGTAGTCCAAGCGGGGCATGATAACTGCACTGACCAATGTCTTACAGTTGTTTGGTGATAATAAAGGTTGGATATGCTGTAACACTCTAATATGGTATTGAGAGTTGCGCACAATTCCATCCACGTGCATTTCCATGCTGAGGGATGCTCCTTTTTTTACAACTTTTATATTCCCTTCAATTGGCATACTGGCATATTCAGGGGCAAGTTTGTCTCTAACCTGTGGGGAGCCGAAAATCATCAGCTCAGTTTTTTTACAGTTCAAACACATCCAGTATTTTGACATCCAGGCTTTGACTAGTCCGCAGATGTGTTATAAGCTCCACAAGGAGCAGAGTGTCATCAGCACAGCTCGTGAAATGGATTCCCCCAGATGTTAACAGATCGCAGAGAGGTTTAATGTATGGGTTGAACAATCTATCTGGGTCTTCCTGCGTATGGTCTCAAGGGTACAACGTCCTTTCGTCGACAGTCATTATTTTGATGGTCTTTTAATGAATATTGAATAACGAAAAAACTCATCTAAAAATATAGGGGGGTAGGAAAGTGTATATAAGTGCTCGGGGAGTTGGGAATAGTGAAAAAACAATAGCGGATGGGGGTTTAGGGGGAACCCCCTAAAATAAAAAAGAAATAAATTTTGATGAGTTTTTACATATAAAATATTCTTAATAAAACCCATCGAAATAACGTCTGTCGATGAAATGACATAGAACAGTCTCAGGTTTTCCAGAATTCGGCAGCCAGCCTCATCTTTGCCCTGATTGCTTCGCCATATTGCCTATTATCTAGCTTAACAGCACTGGATTTCCATTAAACATGGGCTTCTCTCTCTATGGTCTTTGGTGGCATTTCCGCCAAACCTGGATTTCTTTTCCCGAGATTTAAATGCTGCTCTCCTGCATGATTTATCCAATCCTCTGGACTGGGACAGTTGTTTTCTGTTCTTGCCCCTTTCCCATGGAGCCCTTTCCCCCTGCTTCTTAGCAGGACAGA
The DNA here is from genome assembly GCF_040938575.1 of Ambystoma mexicanum. Classification (NCBI taxonomy): domain Eukaryota; kingdom Metazoa; phylum Chordata; class Amphibia; order Caudata; family Ambystomatidae; genus Ambystoma; species Ambystoma mexicanum. The sequence continues at coordinate 929,007,792 of NC_090928.1, read as the reverse complement.
GATGTCTGGCAAGCGGAATTGCCATCCATGGATTCTCCAAATTGTTGCATAGCTTGCATTAGATTAAATCCCTCATTCTTTCTTTTCTTATGACTGATGAGATTGGGACTTCTTCTGTGTGGGTCATATTTGTGTGGCCCTAAAATAGTTGCTGGTGCCTGGCAGAAGTAAGGAGTTGGTTTCAAGCGAGATTGCACATTAGTGCAGCTTTAAAGCAATCAAAGAGCAGGTGCCACGAGGCAAAGTGCTGCAGAGGTAGAATCACCTACAATACTGCTTCATGTGGAGACCAACATGTTTTTTCTAAGGTTTCTCCATTTTGTTCTGGTTATGGTATGTTTTATGGGTTGTGTAAAGTGCACTGACAGCACACAAGGTGCCTCTTAGTGGGGTGCCTTGGGTGATGGGGATATGTGTACACACCTACAACTCCATCCCCCCCATGCACGCCTATCTTTCAGCTACCATGAGAAGTGAGCGTGTACATATATGCTGTTATGGGATTGACTGTATAGAGCTGTATCAGTTGTCAGGTTGACAGACTAGGGGCCTCATTACGATCCTTGCGCTCCTGGAGTGAAGGGGGCCGGTACGTGACCGGCCCCCTTCATTCCGGGAGCGCGTATTACGAGGTTCCCTTTGCGGGACCCAGACCAGACGTCCATCTCCATTCCCACTGAGCCCTATGAGGAGAGACAAAAAGCTTGTAAGTGTTGTTTGATTGTTTGCCCACCCATTGACTGCCCATGGCCATGCTTATCCCTATGGCCATTCCCATACAGTTCCTACCCCTCCCCGCCCAAAACACCTCCTCCATGGGACTCTTTGAGCTCGCTTTAATCAAGCCGTATCATCAAACTTTGCACTCAAAGTGCCTGCCAGTGTTTTTTCAAAGCAGTCTTCTGAGAGTTAATGACTTATTTGGAGCTATAAACTGTCTTATTAAAATGTCTTAACCAGGTCTGCCTTAAGACATTCCATTTAAAAGCACTATGAGTGCCCTTCGCTGAAGTCCTGTTAAAAACAACCATTGGCAAAGCCAACAGTGTTGGCTTGTGTATAAGCATAAGGCACTCAGGGATCCCTCAATGATCTAATTGCTGCACACTGTGCCCTAAGGGTGGAAGGGGCCAACCATAAATGAAACCTATCTTGCAGAAACTGGGCTATAACTTGCATCCCACACTGCAGCACAAGTATGCCCTTGTTCTCACACCAAGACTACAAATGGGCCCAATGACTGATATATGATATCTGTGTCAACAGCTTGGATGGCGGATGGCAGCATGCCTGAGAATTGATATCTAGTCAGACTCTCCCTTTCAAGAACCATGCCGCCCAGACCCAGTTGCTGCACTGCCACCCAGGAGTCTGAACTGGATCCTGAACCATGGGGAGGAGCAGAAAGAGATCTGAGGACAACCTGATCAGGAAGGGGAACCACAATCTCTTGGTTTAGGAAGGGGTCAACATGATCACCCTGCAGTTCGACCTGTAGATGGGGATCAGCAAATTGCGAGGAAAGGCAAACAACAACCCATGCAACCATGGGCACGTCAAAGCATCTGTCCCTGCAGATAAAGGGCTAGGACCCCTGTAAAAATAAGTTGGCATCAATGTGTTTCCCAGGGAGGCAAAAAGACCCACATTTGGCATTTCGAGTGTGCGAGTGATCTCCTGAAAAGCCACTCTGGACAAACACATTTCCTGAGAAACTGGTAGCCTTTGCCTAATGGTGTCTCCCACAACATTGTTCGTCCCCCTGTTGTACCGATCCTTCATGTACTGAAGATGTTTCTCTACCCAATCCCCAATTCTCATTTTCACCTTCTCTAGCACCCAGGAGTGAGTCCTCCTGACTCATTTATGGATGCCGCTGTGGTAATGTTGTCTGACCGAAACAAGGTTGGAAGAGCCTCTACCCATGACTAAAAGACATTGAGGGCTTACCTTCCTGCTGTCAACTCTCTCAAGTTGGAGCTTCATATAGTCTCCCCTTGAGGCCAACATCCCTGCCAGGGAATGTCCTGCATGACTACTCCCCATCCCATGCCACTGGCATCTGCTGTGATATTGATCGAATCTAGTAGGGATAAGGGATACGCCTGCAAAGGTTGTCCAATTGCATCCCCTGCTGCAAGGATCTTCTCACTTCCGGAGATACTGATTCCAGTTTGTCAAGGGTCCTGCTGGCTGGAGGGCAGTGCCTGAGGAGATGAGACACCAAAGGCCAGAGCAAAACCCTGGCTGGTTCCACCTGTTTCCTGCTTAGCTCCTGAGCTTCCTTTATAAAAGTGCTGACTCAGGCCTCTGGCAGCTGAACCCTGCCCAAGCCTGGGCTGGACAAAGGTAAGATTTCTTCAAGTTCACCACCCATCTCATCTGACCTGACAGGGCTAACTAAGGTCCTAGCTACTTCTTGTTCTGCCTTCTGATGATTCCAGATTGGGGAATACTGCTTCTCCCTCCCAGTGCAACAACCCCACAAGTGGGCCAATGTCTTCATAAAGACGCTCTGGAATATTTTTAGGCCAAATGAAAGAGCCATTTTTGATAGTACTGCCACTGGACTGGAAAGCACAGAAACTGCTGGTTGGTCCGACAAATGGGAATGTGCAAGTAGACGTCCTGGAAGTCAAATAATGCCAATCAGTCTCCCTTGTTCACCAGACGCACTATCCTGCCTTCATCTTGAAACATATCCGGGTGATGAACCAATTGACTGCTTTCTGGTTTAAGACCAGCCAAAATCCTCCAGATCCTTTGTGGTCTAGGAAGGCAATCTAGTAGAAACCTTTGCATCTTTGAGACCTCGGCACCCTGAAAATTGTGCCTTTGTCCAAGGATTTTTGTATTTTCTTTGTCATAGTCTGCCATTTTCTCTGATCCTGCCACCTTGTTCCTGGTGGTCGTGCCACAAACTATATAGCATAACCCGGGGAAATGACATGGAAAACTCAAGGGTCAGGTCCTGACTCCTCAGGTGCCTGAACCGTCTCAGCCTCCACCTAACTTTGTTGTTCAAGGCATGTCAAGGAGTTCCCCCCTTCTCACCTGAGTTCGATCTTTGCTGGATTTCTTGATCGATGCCTTCTTGCGTACTGCTCGAGTCTTGAATAAGGCTGCACAAGTCTCTTCCGACTCCAGGGTGCGTTCAAGTACCGGGATGCAGGGATCCAGGAATCCAGGAAATAACAGGGTGCGCAACTAGCACACGAGTCCAGGAATCAAGAAAGGAAGGAAAGGGACTAGAATTGGGTTAGAGTGGAAGAAGCAAGGGAAACAATACCGCGAGCTACGGAGCACACGTCTGGTTGCTACTTCGCAATAGCATTGAGACCTGCGGGGCCGCAGGGCGTGGCATATTTATGGAACGTACTACGTCCGCCGTGAAGGCTTGTGCGAGGCGTGTCACGTGATACGGCCATGTTGGGAGAAACAATGAATGCAAGCCCCGCCATGACAAGGACCAGGAAGTCCAGAATGGGCACGTTCTGTGGGTCCTGACACCATGCCTCCTCCGAAAACCTGTTCCACCAGGTTTGCCTTGGTGTATAAGGTGAAATGTTCTGAGTAGTCGAGGGGTCTTGAGATTAAAAAGTGGTTCCCAGGTTCTTACACTAGGAGGATATCCTTTCCATTCAACCAGGTATTGAAGCTGACCCCGTTTATACCTGGAGTCACATATTCAAGATACTTCATATTCCAATTGGTTGTCGACCAGTAGAGGAGGAGGTTGGTAGGATTTCCGGGAGGCTTGGTGGTAGGGTTTTAATAAGGATGTGTGGAATACTGGGTGAATTTTCTTCCAAGAGTCTGGTAGATTAATCAAGTATGAAACTGGGTTGATAATTTCCTTGATGGGAAATGGACCATAGTACCGAGAGGCCAACTTGTTTGGCCGTATATGCCGGGGTAGTAATTTCGAGGACAACCAGACTTGATCACCGATTGCATAAGAAGGACCTGGTCTCCTTTTTAAATCTGCATATCTCTTAGTTTGTGTTCTGGCCTTCTCTAAATTTTCTTTGGCCTCTTGGTGTACGTTGATGAGGGTTTCAATCCAGGAGTCGACAGTAGGTACTGGTGTAGGATGAGGGAGAACAGAGGGTAGAACTGATGGGTGGAAACCTTGGCTAAAAGGAGCTGGTCTTAAATGCTGAATGGTCAGAATTGTTGTAGGCGAATTCAGCCACGGGTATCAGGAGCGACCAGTCATCCTGAACCTTGGTGGCGGAACATCAAAGCTACTGTTCCAGGGTCTGATTAGCACGTTCTGTGGCCCCGTTGGTCTGGGGATGATAACCAGATGAGAGGGCGCGTTGGATTCCCAAAATGCGACAGAGATGTTATCAGAATTGAGAGACGTACTGAAGTCCTCGATCAGGTATGATCTTGGAAGGGAGTCCATGTGAACGAAGTATGTGTTTCAGGAAGATTCCAGCAAGTTCGGACAAGGATGGTAACTTACACAGGGGTGTAAAATGAGCCATATGAGTGAACAAATCTATGGTAACCATGATAGTCGTGTACCCTCGGGAAGGTGATAATTACACAATGAAGTCTGTAGCAATGAATTCCCATGGCCTTGTTGGCAGTGATGGTTGCATTAGAAGACCCGCCGGTCTCTAGTTATCATGTTTGTTTTGACTGCAGACAGCACAAGCTTTGATGTACTGCTGTACGTCGGTCTTCATTCCAGACGGAGGGTCTTGGTTATGCCACGATGTCCGGAGTGAAGGGTATCATGACAGAGGTTTATCATTCTTTGTTGTAATTTCTGTGTAGGAATGACCAGTGCATTGTCCTTGAATACGTATCCTTCCTTAAGTCTTAGGTTCCATGGATTCTTCCTTGAAATATCCTCCCAGAGGTCAGAGGATTGGGTTTGTACTCAAATTTCTTCCAGGAGGTTGACTGCTTGAGCTACAAAGATTGTGTGGGGAAACATCTTAGGATAGGCCTTGTCTTCAGTAGTTACATAGTCAGGAAGTTGAGATAAGGCGTCAGCAATCATGTTTTGTGATCCGGGAACATGAGTGATTTAGAATTGGTATTGGGCAAAGAAGTAGGCCCAACGTGCCTGACGACTGTTACTGCACTCCAATGATTGTAGAATTTGAAGATTCAGATGGTCCGTGCGGACCTGAACTGGATATCTAGCACCCAGAAGTAGATGTCACCATTCAGTGAAGGCTTGGCGGATGGCTAACAGTTCCTTTTCCAGGACGGAATAGTGTGTCTCACTGGGAGTCAGGGTTCGTGAGAGGTAAGCAATGGGGTGTTCCAGTTTATCCTCAAGTTCCTGTTTCAAGACCGCTCCTATGGCGTAGTTAGAGGCATCCGTTTCCACTAGGAATGGGCGACTTATGTCTGGTTGGTCCAGGATGGGGGCTTGCATGAACTCTGTCTTCAATCGTTGGAATGCTTTGTCTTGCAGTGTAGACCAGATAAAGGGACTGTCTTTATTCAAGAGAGCAACAATCGGCTGGACGATCTCGAAAAAGGTAGAAATGAACCTCCGGTAGAAGTTGGCAAGCCCCAGGAAGGATTGAACTTGTTTCACGGAGGTGGCAGCAGGCCATGCCAGTATGGCCTTTACCTTTGAAGGGTCCATACCAATTCCTTCTGGGCTAAGGATGAATCTCAGGTAGTGAACAGAAGTAACGTGAAACAAGCATTTTTTCGGGTTTGGCTAAAAGTTTGTGTTCACGGAGTCGTTGCAGTACTGCCTTTACATGCTCTTCATGCTTTAGAGGATCCTTGGAAAAGATCAATATGTCATCCAGATAGACAATGACAAAAAGGAATAACATGTCAGAAAACACCCTGTCCATAAAACATTGAATAACCGCCGGGGCATTAGTTAGTCCAAAGGGCATGACTAGATATTCATAGTGACCAAAGGGTGTTCTAAAGGCTGTTTTCCATTCGTCTCCTTCCCAGACTCGGATCAAATGATATGCACTTCGGAGATCCAACTTCGTTAATACTACGGCGCCTCTCACAGCTTCCAGGATATCCGAGATCAGGGGTAGTGGGTACCGATCTTTGAGGGTGCATTGATTTAAGCCACGATAGTCGAGGCAAGGTCTGAGTTCCTTGGTGTCCTTCTTGGGAACAAAGAACAATGAAGCACCCGCTGGAGATTTTGGGGGTCTTATGGTGCTGTTTTCAAGGTTGGTATCCAGGTATTCTCTGAGGGCCTTTTTCTCAGGTTTGGAAAGAATGAACATTCTGCCAAAAGGAATCACTGCTGAGGGATCTGTATCTATAGCACAGTCTTCAGGTCTGTGAGGGGGTAAGGCCTGGACTATGGCAGTTGAAAATACAACAGCATATCCCTGATAGGCCTCTGGGACTTGTATGATATTAGAAACCATGAGTGGTGTTTTCGGGTCTCTTGGTGGTTCTTTAAGGGGTGTCGAGGAGGGATCCAGGATTAGACAGTGGGACATATAAAACTCTGAGCCTAGGAATAGTGATCCTGCTGTCCAATTGATATACGGATTGTGCTTCTGTAACCAGGGCATACCCAATGCCATGGGGTAATGGGCTGACTTAATGATGTTGAATGTAATCCGCTCTTGGTGATGGTTTATGGAAAGTTGGATCTCTTTTGTCTGTAGGCTTATGGGTCCTGAAGAGAGGGGTCTTCCGTCGATTGCTTCCACCAGCTGCATGGTGCTTCGTGTCTCGTACGGAATATGATGACTAACAACCCGGTCTTGATCAATGAAAATTCCCATAGCTCCGCAGTCCACCAAGGCCAGAATGGGATAGGTCTTATTCTTGGAGGGCGACAGGAAGGCTTGTAGTATCACCAAATTGTTTTGTCCAGGAGAGTTCAAGGATGGAATTGATGTGGAGCAAACATCTCTCTCCCGAAGCTCTGCTCCATCTAGGATCGGGAGCTGGCGTTTCCCGAACGCCGAGGAGGGGCCAGAGGACACTCCCTAACCAGGTGTTTGTCTGAGGCACAATACATGCACAACCCCGTATGAATCCTTCTCATTCTTTCTTGCGGGGATATAGGTCCACAAAAGGCTCCTATCTGCATGGGTTCTGGTTCAGAGATTGAGCCTGGGTTTGTGTCCACCTTGGTGGTACTCTCAAAGGATGGCTTCGGCGGATTCGCTTTGGATTTCTTCTTCTCTGACTTTCTTTGCTGGATACGAAAATCTATTTGTATGGCAAGGTCCATTAGTGCCTGGAATGAGTTTGGGGGAGCCACTCTGGCCACCTCATCCTTAATCTCCTCATTCAGTCCTCTCCTGAAAAGGGTAAAACTCGCCTCCGGGGACCAATCAGCTTCCTTGACTAACTGCTTGAATCGGGTAACATAGGTAAGCATATCCTGGGATCCTTGCTGAAAGTCTAACAGACGTTCCTGGGCACTATAGACCTGTTCTGGACGGTCAAACATGGTCTTAAGGGCTTGTATGAAGCCATCATAGTCATCTAGAAGAAGGTAGCCAGAATTAACGAGGGGCGTGGCCCAGGTTAAGGTGTTTCCTGAAAGGTGGGAAATTATTAAGCCCACTTTAGCCCTGGGAGTTGAAAAGTAGTAGGGCTTAAAAGTAAAGTGAACCAAACATGAATCCAGGAATCCTCTAAGGGTTTTTGGTGAGCCATCATATTTGTCCACTATACTGCCCAGCAATACACTTTCTTTTGTGGCAGAATCGCGGGATAGAACTAGTTGTTTGAGAGCGGCGTTTTCCGCCTTTAGATTCTGCACCTCGGTTGATAGCTCTTGCATGCCACGCATCAGGTCCTAGACGGCCGCTTCCATGTCCATATCGAGTTTGGTCGGTTGGCGTCTCAAACTGTCAAGGAGTTCCCCCCTTCTCACCTGAGTTCGATCTTTGCTGGATTTCTTGATCGATGCCTTCTTGCGTACTGCTCGAGTCTTGAATAAGGCTGCACAAGTCTCTTCCGACTCCATCGTACGTTCAAGTACCGGGATGCAGGGATCCAGAAATCCAGGAAATAACAGGGTTCGCAACTAGCACACGAGTCCAGGAATTAAGAAAGGAAGGAAAGGGACTAGAATTGGGTTATAGTGGAAGAAGCAAGGGAAACAATACCGCGAGCTACGGAGCACACGTCTGGTCGCTACTTCGCAATAGCATTGAGACGCGCAGGGCCGCGGGGGCGTGGCATATTTATGGAACGTACTACGTCCGCCGTGAAGGCTGGTGCGAGGCGTGTCACGTGATACGGCCATGTTGGGAGAAACAATGAATGCAAGCCCTGCCGTGACAAGGACCAGGAAGTCCAGAAGGGGCGCGTTCTGTGGGTAATGACAAGGCGGGGACACCGCCTCAGGATTTAGGCACTTTGGAGGTGATCTTGCCCTTGTGCCCTGAAAGGAGGTTTTTGCCTTGCATCTTCCAGACTGATCCTTTCCCTTCTAACCCTCAAGGTGGTATTCTTACTGGCCATAGTATCAGTCAGGAGGCTGGAGGACAGGAACGCATTGTTATGTGTGGCATCCTTCTTCCGGGTTAACCTGGATTTGGTAATGCTTAGCAGTGAACCATCGTTTTGGCCTGAGGCATCATCACAGTGGAATTTGGCACAGGAAATAACCATTCCCAGGTTGGCTGGAGGTGTGGATCAGGATGAGTCAGAGGAGAAGAAGGTATTGGTTATCAGGCCAGTGCTATTTGCGTATGTGGACAGATCAGCCGCCTTTCGGAGGACGAACAGTCTATTTGTGACATTTGGTTCCGGAGGGAGCGATCACAAAGCATCCAACATGTCCATCGATAGATGGCTTAAAGAGGCAATTTTCTTTTGCTATTCAGTGGCAGAGGTTCCAATGGTTTTGCATGGTCTTTCAACACAATTGATGACCACACCGAGGGCAGAGGCTAAAATGGCCTCGATCCATGATAACTGCCGAACAGCCATCATGTCCTGTAACATTTGTACACTAAAGGCTGCATCTCCCTGGTCATTTTGGCAAGCAATGTTGAGGGCGGCCTTGTCTGAATAAAGGTGGAATAAACTGATGATCAATAAATTGTACATGGGTGGCTGTATGGTATTCAGGGCTCTGTGTCTTTCTTGATAGAAGATGTGGCTCAATCTAGGCTTTGGTATGCTTCAAACAGGTAAGAACTGGAGCAAGGAAGAACAAACGTTGGGGAATTTGCCTATATTAGTCACCAGTAATCTTCAGTACCTCGAGTCCTTCTCTTCCTCGTTACAGTACTTGCACCTGCCACAGACTCCACTGGATACGGGATCATCTGTGTACAGTGGGTATGCCACAGGAAGTGGTCCAGGTAATGCAAGGCTTAATACCAGAAGAGGGGCATGGCCATGGTCCAATGAGCCAGGAAAAGAAGACAGAAGAGAGACTAGAGCAAAGTAGAGACACCTAGTGCCAGGTTAGTATTGTGACGAGGAAGAGTAGGACTAGGACTAATCAAGATTACTGGTAATTAATATCAATATTCTCTTGAGTGTAGTCTGTTTTAGTGTTGATTATGTCTAATCAATACTAAATGTACTCCACAGAGATTGACGATGGCCATTCTGAGGGTACTTTTTTCGTGATTTTCTCTTCATAAAAGAATTTAAAATCTGCGTTTTGGAACCGCAAGTGCCAATGGTGATATAACCCGGTTAAGCCGACCCTGTCGGTAATGCACCCCAAACACTTGCTTCAAGCACTGTTTACACTTGAGGCTCTTACCGTGGGTGCCAGGCCATTGTCGACACAGTTGTCCCTCTAGTGAAGTGTAATGTCTCCTCCAGCATCCTGCATCTTTTTCTTCATTAAGATTGTCCTGGGCACCTGGAGGCCTTGGCAATCCGAGTCATACAAGCACTGATTCTCGGTCGTATCATCAATGAACCCGGGTCGGCATTGGGAGCACACATGTGTTTTAATCTACAATTGCAACTATAATACATACGCAATTCTAATTTGCTCAAGAAATGGGCCCTCTGTTAAGGTCAAACCGCGTTGAAAAGATGACAGTGATTGGTTTGTTTACGTACCTAATGCATTCATTAAAGGAACCGCCCTCTCTGGATACTTGAAGGCACTCCACCCGGTGTGGCAGCCGCATAATGACCTTACCGTTTTTACTGCCTTGAGTTTCTGTTTATCGAGGTATAGCCCTGGTGAATGCAAATACATATTTGGGGGGACTTGAGGGGCGTTGGGGCGCGATAGCAGTTAGTACAAAAGGTTTCCTAATTGACACATGGCAAAAAAAAAAGAATTCTGTAAAACAAAAATCATTGGAATAGTGAAATGAAGCTATAGACACGGGAGAACAATAGGGCCATATTGTACATGTCAAGGCAGGCGTGCCCGATTGCATTAGTGAAATGTACATTCAAGGGAACCCACTTGAAACTAAAGAATGGGTTATTATGATTTCAAAACTTCCACAAGTGAAAGATGAACACTTTGACAGAGTCCATTAGCTGAGTTGGAAGATGGCGAACAATAGATCATTAATGAACATTGGGCGTCGGTCGATTTGATAAGAGCATTCGAGGTAACCATCAGATACAATTAAAACTTGGCACGCTGGGAACATGAAAACTAAATTACTAGAAGAAGAGTAAAAAGCTTCTACACCAGGGAGACCCAAACACTTCCTAATAAGCTCCAAACGAACGACTGGATAATCCTCCTGCAAAGAAGCAGAGCTACCAGGTGCCGTCCTGCACGTGCTGCACGGCTGACCTGTCAGTGCTGAGCCTGGCGGACGGAAGTACTCAGCCCCAGCAGTGCTTAATGTGTGCCAGGAATTTAGTTCTCAGTGTGCGCACTTCAAAAAATGCGCACTCATGGTTTAATTGGCAATAGCACTGCTTCATGTATAGTAATAGGGAGCTCTGGCATATAGCGCATCACAATGTGTTTTGTTGGCGTGCTCATGGCAACACTACTTAAAGAAATGGGACCTCTAACTAATCTGTATCCCACATTTATGGTGTGGTATGTGTATTCTGCGCATTGCACCAGGTGTGTACAGCAGTTGTGCATTCTGTGGCATGTGACATGGAGCAGCAGCAGTGTGATGGGCTGGTGCTGGGCCGCCGGCGCCACAGCGCCACTGAGCCAGCATTAGTAGGTAAAGATGTTTTGGGCCCTGGCACTTCTGTTTTTTTTTTTACAAATTAAGCACTGGAGTAGTGACTGTCTGAGAGCAGACCGAGTCAGTGACCATGTGGGAGGAAAGCAATTCAGACTTTTGTGAAATGTTCTGATCAGGTAAGTGCGACAGAAGGGCAGGAGATAAGGGCATGCCTTGCAGATGAGAATTGGAAGAACGTGCCTGCAGTTCATAGTTTGACCAAGTTGCCTCAAGTCCAAAACAGGTGTTTATGCTTAGGGATTTTTGGTTCAGTTCCCAGAATGCAGCATTTCATTTGTGGTTACATTGGGCCTCATTACGAGGTGGGTGGAATGGGTGTAACACCGCTGGTAACGGTGCCGGTGCCAGTAAACCCATTCCGCCCTATTACAAGGTTCCCTTGCGGGACCCGCTCTGAACGTCTGGTCAGACCAGGGAGCTAATAACGGGCTTGTTATTAACGGGCCCGTTATTAGCTCCCTCCCCATTCCCGTTGAGCCCTATGGGGGCTCAAATGGGGATGGGTTTTTTGAATGAGGAATTACCGGGTCCTCCAAGGTTGGAATGGCCCGGTAATTCCTCATTCAAGGAACCCGGACCTGGAACCCGGTATGGAGGCAGCCATGACCTTATTAAGGGCATGGCTACCTCCATACTCGTAATGAGGCCCATTGTCTTTTTCCATACGTGCAACACTTATAAATTCTCATTCTAATTCGACGAATGCAGTATTTTCGTACTTGCTTTAGTTTTCTTTCTTACTTTTCATCTTTTAAGAACACCAATCAGTGGGTCAACCTTTCATCACCCTGGGGTTCTGGTCTCCATGTGGTGCACCCCTCACAGCAACTTATTGGTGTTCCAGCACAACGTTGTCTCCCTCTCCATGTTTCTTCACTGTGTGCTCCACCAACTCTCATGTGGCCTCCCATCAATGTGTGGCAGCCAGCGTCCTTACCATACAGGAAGTATATCAGTAATTTGAGTATGTTGGTTGGTGCCTTCTGCAGCCACTCACCTCTGGATCACCATCCTGTGCATTGTAGTGTCTCTCGCCATGTACTATCATATTGATGATTTGGACTACAGCAACTTCCTTTGTTCCTCCGTCACAACTTATATAAGCAGCATGGCTTGTAACAGCTCTGCTTTTTCCAGACTGGCCTTGCCTTACGTCATTGCTTCTGCTTCCCATAACTCACTTTCTCACAGCTCTCTCTTGTCCTCCATAGCACCTTCACTTTTTCCACAGTTCTGTAGAATGAGTCCTTTTCTTTTATAGTCCTCTTCCAAATCTAAAATATACATGGAAGGCTAGTGACCTTAGTCCGTCTTCTCAACATGGTACGTTCTATGCACTGTTTCCAAAATCTACATATATAAATGCACAATGACATGCTCTTGCTGCCTTCTCTCTTATTTGCTGAAAAGGACATTTTACGCTAGTTCCTGTTCCCTACACTTCTTATTAGCACCAGGAATGGGGAGCCAGGAAATCAGCACCCTGGAACGCTTAGCTGGAACCACCTGCATTGGTCCATTTTCCAGGACAGTTGATAGCTGCTCCACTGGCTCAAGTGTGGCATCACTCCCCTCCCCCATTCTGCTAGCTCACCAGGCCCCTCGTTCCTCAGGCCGAAACCCCACTCCCTTAACCTACCTACTGCCCCAGTCCAATCCTCATGACCGCCTCTCCCTCTGTCTTCCATGATAGCCGCCGTGGTAAGATTCCAAACTCCTCTTGCTTGTCCATGGTGGCCATCTTTGTAATGGAATTCGTGAATGGGCGCAACACTGTGCATGTCCGTTCATCAAAGGGAACCTTTTTTTTTTTACAAAGAAACAAAACCATTATCACCCTAATGCAATGAGCAAAGTTCTAGTAGCAATAAGCCTTGCTTTCCAGTTAGGGTTTAGGTGGAAACTGCCCAAAGCCCACATCGTGGCCATTGCTTCAATTGGGTCTATCTAGACTCGAGCGATTAGACCGTTACCATAAAAGCCGACCTCCAAAAGCATGGCTTAACACTATATTGTCATTTACATTTAATTCAATCGTTCTTTGGAAGCAACACACATTGTTCTGAGCGGGCTTCGAAGCAATAAAGTCACTCTCAACCACTCTGAATTTCTTCATGTAAAACATTACTTTAAGAAACTTTAGTTATTCCATTGATAGCGTTGCTTAATCCCACCTCTAATTTAATTGGAGATACCTTGTGCTGAGTGCAACATTGTCTTACGTTAGCCTTAGAAGGTCTGTAAACTATATATTTAGGTTCATATTATTGTATGTTCTTATTTGTATAGTGCTAACCTAGCTTGGGAGCCATGGAGTGCTGTACTGGTCATAGAGCAAAACATTGATAGTGAGCATTTAACAAGTGAGCAAGTAAATATGAGTAACAATTGCCACAGTATAATATAATGATGGGACAATGCACAAGATATCCGGACTCTGTTACAGAAAGGCCTTCAGTTGTTTTGTAAATTGAAAAAATAAACGAACATTTAAGGAGACTTGGAGCAGTCCGGATTGACACCAGGATGGAGCTCCAGAGGACCAGAGTGTAACCTGAGTTGTACTGTTTACTAATGAGTTCCTTGTGAGCCAGCTATTTTGCAGTCTGGGTGTGGACTTACTGAAAGATGACCATGTGCTACCCATTCTTTTTAGTCTGTCCATCAGGTATGCCTGCGCACTGGTGGTGGTTGTCTTGTTGGTGAGAAACACGATTTTGCGCCAGATCCTAGATTGAATCAGGAGCCAGTCTAATTCACACAAGATTGGGGTGATGTGGTAACATTTCCTAGAGCAGGTTATGAAGTGAACAATGCCATGGTGGATCACTTTGAGGGGGGCAGATGAGGAACCGGGAGCCCTGTGAGTAGGGTGTTCCAAGGTCGATATTTTTAAGATCACTAGAGTCAGCACCACTGTTCAAGAGCAAGGTGTTACAGACTTTTTCACGATATGTTGATGGAAGGATAGATTGCGAGACGTGTGCTGTTAGCACTGCAAGGAACTCTATTTGGGCTGCGACGATGCTGCTCTGCACACCGTATTAACAGTGACACCTGTGGCATTCAAAAACTCCTGGGCGGTGCTGAGCGCTCGTGGAGTGCGAGACGAGTGCTGTTAGCACTGCTGTTGGAGTAGACAGTCAGCAGAGTCTGTGAGTGTTAAATTCGACATTGACCGCGGTCCTGCTGGTGAGTCCTGCCTCGAAATTTTGAGGGATAATGTATGCATTAAGAAACTTCTCTAAATCGTCAGGTATGCAAATCGTGGAGCGGATGTTAGAAATGGCCGTGATCTTCCTCTGCCCTTATCTCCAGGGTAGAGGGGGAGTGGGCAAAGAGCCTCTGTAACGCCACAGTACCGCCCTGAAAAACAACAAAGAGGCAAAAATAACATCCTTCCTTAACGCAGTTGCGAAGGAGGTGAGGGGCTCTATTACACGGAATGAAACTTTAGAAAATGCAGGTGTGCAGCACTTTGTGTCCGATGCAGAAATGCCGAAATCCTCAGCAGTGCCCGAGCTGCCTCGTAATGGTTTACATGATTCGTGCCTGAACACCCTGCATATTTAGATGGAAGCAGACAGTGATGACAGCGATCTTTCTGTATCATCCTATGTTTCTACCCCCCAACCTGACCAGTCTAGAATGCATCATTCCCCTGTTAATCCGGTGGATTTGAAAACTAATGGGAAGGCTCAAAAAGCGCTTGTGACATTGAATTATGTGTTATTGACTTTGGCTTCCAATATGAACATTTTAAGTCTGAGGTGAAATTGCACACAGTAATACTTAATGCCACACAAATCTACTGAAAAATTCAGCTAAGGAACTGGAGTTGGAGATGTTAGTAAATTCTGATTCTACTTCAGCAAAATCAGATTTATCTCAAGCTATTGATTTATTACAGAATTCCTCTGGTTTATCCCAGTCGAAGCACTCCGGCCAATCTGTTTATCCTATTACAAGGCAAGAGCCGTGTGAAACTATTCAGGTAACTTACTCCCTCCCTGTGCATGTAAAGTAGGCTGTGACCTGCATCGCAGGTACCTCTGGGATCAAGCAGGAAATAAGGAGGCAGAGACGCAGCTCAGAACTCCAAGTCTTTATTCAACCACCTCCTTACATGGTCTGCCCCTTCCGGCCCTGTCGTCACTTCCCTCCCCGCATCCTCGTCCCGCCCTCCTTAATACTGACTACATTTCCCAACCGTACAGTGCAGATTGTTGAAGAAAATGTGGTTGAACTGCCCTCCTCCCTGAAGTCGAAAATCATGGCAGTTAGCATTCAGGAGGAAGGCGGTAAAAATGTGCAAGAAATTATTATCAGGGCATGGGAACAAAAAAACTAAAAATGTCAGGGGTGCTGTTGTGCACAGTGAGCGATGGATGCCTGATTCGGGAGATCCTGCTCCACATGAATTTCCTGCGCCAATACATCCGCTTGAGGGCCACCTGCAAAGCCGAAAAGCGATTCAGCTGTTAGCCCAGACACTGGGGCTCATATTGTTGAAATCCTGTTGGGCTGGGACCGGCGGCGACCGAGATACGGCCATGACAGGGCCGGCCGAGGCTCGGGGCGCGTGTGATCCGAGGAACGGTTCCACTGGAAATCACCCAGGAGCCGGGGACGTGGAAACGACAGAGGGCCACTGAGGGGCGGAGTCTGTCGTCAGGATTCGCGCCACGGCCAGCAACATCGAGGGAACGCCGAGCCTTGGAAGGTGGCGGACGCAGATGCGACCAGTGGACCCTGTGAGTGACACGGACCCAGCCTTTTTTTGACAAGTGGCACCGGCGGCCCGCTCTGAGGCCCCCGCCCGCGCGGGACCCCCGCGGCAGCAGTGCTGCGGAGCATCAGGTTCGTGCCGACTAGAGTGACAGACAAGCCTGGAATCAGACGCGCCCGTGGAATCAATTGCGGGTTGCCTGTGAGCATTGGGATAGCAATGAGGCCACGCCTGGCACTGCGCGGCCTCACTGGATGAAGTCCCGTTCCGAACGCTGGGCACACATGTGTAATCCTGAATCTGGGAGGCTCTGGTGTTCCAGTGGGTGCTGGGGGAGGCACAGCTGTACGGGCTACGAGGCGCAGGCCGCGACAGCCTGGGCACACAGAGCCCTGATATAATTGTGGAATTAATCCGCCAGTAACTGGAGGACTGTTGTGCTCGCACCTTGCTGGAAACTTCAACGCCCATCCTTACCTGGACTTTCTGGCCCGGATATACTCCATTATTGTGATACGGTCCCCTCACGGTGGGCGCACCTGGGTGGCTTGCCCGGTTGGACTGCTCAGGGAGGTCGAGGGCTGTTCTGGCCTCCTCGCTGTTTGGTCGAGCGCTGGGGCCCTGGAGGGTAACTGGATGAGATGCTGGGCTTCTGCTTGGCCCTGACCATGTGTGCTGCTCTTTGGCACCCACGGGGCACCGGTCCCATCTCCAGCTGCCCCCTTGTGTGACAACCGGCAGGCTATTTCCAGATTCACACAGTCGCTGAGCTACAACCTCTAAACAAGGTATGCGGACTGAATATTGCTGTGTTTAAATACATGGGAGGGCACAGTCCATTGTGTAGACACAGTCTGACAGCCTATGCACGCGAGGGTGTGTTGACGCAAGACCCCAATTTTGAACTCCGCTTATACCCACTCAGAGACTGCATAAAGGGACTGGGCTGCAGTCTGCTGGGGGTTCCCGGCTAGGTCATACAGCATTTAAATCAATAACATTGCACAGCGCTGGGCCGCCATGGGGGAACCACACAAAACAGGCAAGGCAGCCAAAACCCCTGGCAACAAGAGAAAAGGGCCAATGGACACTTACACCAGCAGCCAGTGCCAAACTACCGCTGCAGAAGTACACACAGAATCCATCGAGGCTGTGAAGACTGAGGTGGAGGGCCCAGTGGACAGACTAACAACACTGGTACAAAATGGGTTCCCCACAGTTAATGTAAAATCGGATGAGATAGTGGCCACAATAGGCTCCTTGAGGACTAGAATCGACAAGGAGAGCGCACGAGTCACTGAAACGGAAAACAGAATAAGCACAAACGAAGATATCATTTCTCATCACAGCCGTGACATTGCCCTGATTAAAGAAACAATGACCAAACTGCAAAATAAATGCGAGGACCTTGAATCGAGATCGAGAAGGAAGAATATTCGAGTGGTGGGCATAGCAGAATCCTTTGGGAAAGGGTAAATGGAAAAGCAACTCGAAGCACTGCTCAAGTCCTTATTTGGACCGAACACATTCTCTGATCAATTCCTGGTCGAGAGGGCGCACCGCACACTGGCTCCGGTTCCCAAGCCGGGCGCACCACCATGCACAATAATTGCCCGGCTTCTCAATTATAGAGACAGAGACTCAATCCTGCGGTTGGCGAGAGAAGCTGGGACACTGCAATATGAGGAAAACCGGATTCATATTTACCCAGACTTCTCCTCTGGGGTCCAGGCTAGCAGAAGATTCTATGAACCGGTCAAGAAGCTCCTGAAAGCGCGCCAAATCTCGTACGCACTGATGTTCCCAGCCAAGATGATAATACAACATGCGGGCAGGGCGCACTTTTTTGAAACTCTCTCTGAAGCCATGTCCTATATACAAACCCACATACCCCTCCCCCCTAGAGAGGACAGACCGGCGCAGAACAATAGACCTCGTCCAGCAGACTAAAGATGTGTGCCGGAAGAATGTATTCCTGGGCTATCATATACCCTATGTTTGAAATATTGTTGAATTGGTGACTAAAGGCTGCCACATGATTTATGGTTAAGTGGCACTGGAGTACTGAAGTTGGCAGCCATGTGAAGCAACATGGCTACCCCTGGAATATTCCACAAGTTAGCAAGCGAACATCATCCAGTTGGGGCCGATGATGAGGGTGGGGGGACGGGAAGATGGGAAGGAGTTTGTTGTTATTTTGGTATAGGCTTTGCAGAATGTAAAATAGCGACTGGACCCTATTGGAAGTCGCGTACCCCCGGTGGGAAAATAAAGGGGGCAGAGTTGTGGTCTCGGAGATACCTGCGCTGCCCAAAATATGCAAGCTTCATGATCACATGAGATGTGACAGCGTCGTAATATTTCCCAATGGAGACTCGGTGACGGGTTAGAGGTGAGGTTGCTTTCCTGGATTGTCAGGGGACTAAACAACCAAATAAAAGCCAAGAAGGTTTATAATTACATTACTAGACACAGCCCTCAGATCCTGATGTTGCAGGAAACACACACTATGGGGATTAGTAACTTGCATATTCTGCCCATATGGGGCAACATGAGATTCCATACTAATTATTCGTCCCAGTCCAGAGGGGTCATTACCCTTATCCACCCAAGCCTGGGGTTCAGGCTGGGGGGTCAGAAGGTTGATAAACTTGGCAGATTTGTCATGGTTTGGGGTGAGCTTGCTGATAAACAACTACTACTGTTCAATACGTATGGGCCTAATATTGATGACCCAGCCTTTTATACAGACATGTATCAGTCGATTTCCACGATCAGTGTGGCCACTATAGTGTGGGGAGGAGATTTTAATGTTGCCCTGGACCCCAGGCTTGATACATCCAAAACTATCATTAGAGCGCTGAATAAGACAGTCCAAACCCTGACCCATATTCTGCCACAGCTATCACTTGTAGATGCCTGGTGTGAATTACATCCCGATGGTAGAAGGTACATGTATTACATCCCCGGTCCATGACTCGGAGTCTAGAATCAACTATTGGTTTGTTTCCCCAGCGGCGGTGGCTGCGCTGAAGGCCTGTAAGATACTACCTCGTACGCTATCCGATCATTCCCCAATGTTGCTGGAATTAGCATTTTGCGATGCCCCCAGGCCCGCACAAAGATGGAGAATGCCAAGAGAAATACTAGGTGACCCCGGGGTGGTGGAGGCATTACATGTTGAAGTAACAGAGTTTTTTACGAATAACATCGGGACAGTAGATAGATATTCCACAGTCTGGGAGTCCTTCAAGGTTTGGATCAGGGGAGCCTTTATATCCAAGGCTGCGGGTCTCCTAAAGGGGGTGCGAACTGAGCTAACTGAAACTGAATGTAAACCGGGGGAGCTAGAGAAGACTTATACCCGTACACAAGACAAAGCAATATTGGCGGAAATACACACACACTTGCAGGAGTTTGGCAGGTTGGCCACTAGAGAAACCCGATACATGGCTGCACCGGGGCAAGCTCGTAGATACGGAGATGGTAATAAAACTGGGAAAACATTATCTAACCTACTTAAACAAGATAGACAACCCAATCAGATTACCAGTATACAAACGCCACAAGGGGATGTCCTCCTGGGTGAAAAGGGGATTCATGGAGTATTTGCCAATTTCTATAAAGAACTATAAGCGAATAAAGACACCAAAACAGATAGTGAAATTAAGCATATCTTATGGCGCTGTCCCTTCCGAAGCTTTCGGATGAGAATCGTCTGGCAATGGAGCAACCAGTAACCATTGAGGAAATCACAGAGGCTATCAAAATGCTGTTGTCGGGCAAAGCTCCTGGATCGGACGGAATAAGCGCCGAGTTCTATAAAGAGTTCTGCGACGGGTTAGAGGTGAAGTTGCTTTCCTGGATTGTCAAGGGACTAAACAACCAAATAAAAGCCAAGAAGGTTTATAATTACATTACTAGACACGGCCCTCAGATCCTGATGTTGCAGGAAACACACACTATGGGGATTAGTGGTTTGCATATTCTGCCCATATGGAGCAAAATGAGATTCCATACTAATTATTCGTCCCAGTGCAGAGGGGTCCTTACCCTTATCCACCCAAGCCTGGGGTTCAGGCTGGGGGGTCAGAGGGTTGATAAACTTGGCAGATTTGTCATGGTTTGGGGTGATCTTGCTGGTAAACAACTACTACTGGTCAATACGTATGGGCCTAATATTGATGACCCAGCCTTTTATACAGGCATGTATCAGTCGATTTCCGCGATCAGTGTGGCCACTATAGTGTGGGCAGGAGATTTTAATGTTGCCCTGGACCCCAGGCTTGATACATCCAAAACTATCATTAGAGCGCCGAATAAGACAATCCAAACCCTGACCCATATTCTGCCACAGCTATCACTTGTAGATGCCTGGTGTGAATTACATCCCGAGGGTAGAAGGTACATGTATTACTCCTCGGTCCATGACTCGGAGTCTAGAATCAACTATTGGTTTGTTTCCACACCGGTGGTGGCTGCGCTGAAGGCCTGTGAGATACTACCTCGTACGCTATCCGATCATTCCCCAATGTTGCTGGAATTAGCATTTCGCGATGCCCCCAGGCCCGCACAAAGATGGAGAATGCCAAGAGAACTACTAGGTGACCCCGGGGTGGTGGAGGCATTACATGTTGAAGTAACAGAGTTTTTTTACGAATAACATCGGGACAGTAGATAGATATTCCACAGTCTGGGAGTCCTTCAAAGTTTGATTCAGGGGAGCCTTTATATCCAAGGCTGCAGGTCTCCTAAAGGGGGTGCGAACTGAGCTAACTGAAACTGAATGTAAACTGGGGGAGCTAGAGAAGACTTATACCCGTACACAAGACAAAGCAATATTGGCGGAAATACACACACACTTGCAGGAGTTTGGCAGGTTGGCCACTAGAGAAACCCGATAAATGGCTGCACCGGGGCAAGCTCGTAGATACGGAGATGGTAATAAAACTGGGAAAACATTATCTAACCTACTTAAACAAGATAGACAACCCAATCAGATTACCAGTATACAAACACCACAAGGGGATGTCCTCCTGGGTGAAAAGGGGATTAATGGAGTATTTGCCAATTTCTATAAAGAACTATATGCGAATAAAGACACCAAAACAGATAGTGAAATTAAAGCATATCTTATGGCGCTGTCCCTTCCGAAGCTTTCGGATGAGAATCGTCTGGCAATGGAGCAACCAGAACCATTGAGGAAATCACAGAGGCTATCAAAATGCTGTTGTCGGGCAAAGCTCCTGGATCGGACGGAATAAGCGCTGAGTTCTATAAGGAGTTCTGCAACGAATTGGCACCAATATTAATGCAGGTATGGGAGGAAGCCCTTGAGACCAACATACTACCCCCGACAATGAGGTAGGCAGTGATAACCGTACTCCCAAAGCCTCGTAGACCACTGCAGGAGGTATCATCGTACAGACCCCTTTCACTCATAAACACGGATGCCAAGATATTTGTAAAAGTCCTGGCCAATCGACTTCTACCAGCAGTCCCGATCTTGGTCCATCCGGACCAAAACGGGTTCCTTCCCACAAGATCTACGGCTCTAAACCTTTGTAGGCTTTTAAGCATAATGGCGCAGATAGGCCCGGGTAGAAGCGCAGCGGCTATATCACTCGACGCCGAAAAAGCCTTTGATTCGGTGTCGTGGGCTTACCTGCTAGCGGTTCTGGAGGCGTTCGGGATGGGCCCCAATTTTATCAGATAAGTGAAATTGTTATACACAGAACCCAGCGCTATTGTGCTAACTAACCGTACCATCTCCGAATTGTTTCCACTCGGAAGAGGCACCAGGCAGGGATGCCCATTCTCCCCTATATTATTTGCACTTACTATAGAACCAATGACACTCAGACAGGGGAATAAAGATGAAAGGCTCCACCCGATTGATCTCCCTATACGCAGATGATACCCTGTTATATATCCGCGAAACAGATAGGAACATTGCATTTGTATTTTATTTATTTGTATAGCGCAAAACAGGCCCGGAGGCTACCAGGTACATATTTTAGGACAATTGTTACAGAAACAGTGTTACATTGCAGAGGACATTTAAAATGAGCAGAGGATTACAAACATAATAAATGATGGACAAAGACAGTGCATAAGTCGTTGCATTATTTTAGCGCGTCAATTGATCGTCTGAGGTGATTAACCAGAGTTTAGCTTTGTGTTTGAATAGGTTCAAGGTGGGCAGGTTTCTAATCGTGAGAGGCAGCGAGTTCCACAGTTTGGCTACCAAAACTGGGAAGCTAGCCCCACCGGCTGTTTGGAGCTTGTATCTAGGGATCAGTAGGCTCTGGTTGAGGGCAGACCTTAGTGATCGAGGTGGGGTATATTGAGTAAACCGAGAGGATAGGTAGGAAGGGGCTTGGTTATTCAAGCATTTGTAAGTCAGGGAAAGAGATTTTAGGGAAATCCTTTGGGAGACTGTCAGCCAGCGAAGGTTCTTCCTAGTTTCTGAGATGTGAGCTGATCTCGGGATATTGAGGGCTGCTCTAATGGCATTATTTTGTATGATCTGCAGTTTGTCTAGATTGCCTTGGTTGGTGCCTTGGTACAATGCGTTGTAATAGTCCAGTTTGGACATGACTAAGGTCCTAGCAAGGGTTATGCAGTTCAGGGTAGAGAGGAAGGGGCGACAAGCTGTGATCAATTTGCATGTGTAGGCGGAGGCGGCTGCGACTGCATTTGTTTGTCTGTGGAGGGAGAGAGTGGAGTCGAGGTAGATTCTGAGAGTTTTAGTATCTTTGGAGACTTTTATGGAGTTTCCATCAATAATGAAGGAGCTAAACGAGGGGGCCAACTTGTTAAGTCTTTGCTGTGTACCAAGGATGAGGAGCTCTGTCTTGTCGTCATTAAGACAGAGCTCATGTTGAGCCATCCAGTTTTGAATGACACGGTAAATGTTATTTAGGGTTTTTGAATCTACCGAGTAATCACCTGTGACAGGGATGAGTATCTGAGTGTCATTGGCATAATTAGTGTATGTGACACCCAGATAGTCAAGCACGTCAAACAGCGGTTTAGTGAAAACATTGTAAAGGGTGGGGGAGACACATGATCCTTGGGGGACCCCGCACGGGACAGGCGCAGGGTCAGCCGCAGATGTTGGCGAGAATACCCTCATATGTCTATTATCCAGGAATGATTTGATCGAATTGGTGGCATTATCAGAGAAGTGGGCTGCATTTTTTAGATGATGATAGAGAATTTGGTGGTTGACCAAGTCGAAGGCAGCGGATAAGTCTAATAGTAGTAGTAATGCTAGTTTGCCTTTGTCTTTAAGATCCTCAATTTGGGTTTTGAGGTCTAAGAGGGCTGTCTCCGTACCATGCTTGGGTCTGAAGCCGGATTGTCTGCAACCTAGTAGGTTATTGGTTTCCAGATAGTTCTGAATCTGTAAGTAAGCTGCTCTGTCTAAGATTTTTAAGAGAAATGGGACCGTGGTGATAGGTCTATGATTGGTTGGGACCTCAGGATCCAGAATTGTTTTTTTTAGGAGAGGGATGACCCAAGCATCCTTCAAGTTATTAGGGACCACTCCCGATTGGAATGAGGAATTGATGAAGGTTGTTATGAAAGGAGCGAGGTCATGGGCCGATTCCTTGATGATCGGAGCTGGACAAGCGTCACCTTCGCAATTGGAAGGTTTTAGGTTAGAAATTATTTTTTCAACCTCAAAGGTGGCACATTATGGCAGAGATACAAGAGTTTGCAGTGTATTCTGGGTATAGGGTAAACAATTCTAAATCCGAAATATTTCCACTCACGCCAGCAACCATGTGCCCAGACATGACACACGGACTCAAGTGGTCAGAGCAATATATTACATATCTGGGGATTCTTGTTTCCAGAGATAGGCTGTATTCAGATAACCATGAAAGTGCACTGCAATCACTAAACACTAAATTACAGCTGTGGGTACGTCTTCCAATCTCGCTATATGGTAGCGTCGCAGTACTTAAAATGATAATCTTGCCTAAGCTATTGTATTTGTTTCTGAACATCCCAATATGGCCGGGAAGGCCCTTCTTTGCTAAGGTCCGATCTATGGTGGTGACTTTCTTGTGGAATGGGAAAACAGCAAGGATAGGGTGGGAAAAAATGACCGAACCATACTCTTCGGGTGGCTTGGCGGCACCCGACTTTAAACTCTACTACTATGTTGCTCAAGCACAATTTGCGAAGTATAGGTATGGGGACTCCGATGGCCCACCCCACGCTTGGATAGAAAAATACACAACACACCCCACAAACATACAGTCTGTTATTTTCGACCCTCATTACAAAGATTCATGCAAATATAATCCGGTGAGCTCCACGGTAAGGGCATGGGAAGCGATATACAAAAGACTGGGATTGGAAACTCCCTATAACCCAGAGGTGTCCATATGGAATTTTCAGGGTATACCTCCGACATATGATAATAGCTTGCAGGAACCCTGGGACCCGAATAGTGAAATGAAACTGGGTGATATGTTTATTAACGGAAAATTCGCGACCCTAAATGACCTATTGAGAGCCCTGGGTGGGGGACCACTAAAGACACTTCAATATTATCATATAAGATCAGCTTTTGCAAAACGTTGGCCACTTTTCCCGGACTAACCCCTTATACACCCATGCCCTCAGTTGATCACGGCTAGAGATGGCCTGAGGGTTTCTAAACTATATGCTGCAGTTCAGGCCCATGCCCCCACAGTGAAAAAGGTGACAGAAAAATGGGAAAGAGATCTACAAACCTCCATTGATGATAGGATGTGGGATAGGTATTGCTCGCTCACTAAAAATGTATCTATGAATACTGGCCTGCGCCTAATTAAATTTAAGATCCTAAACAGACTACATTATACACCTGCTAAAATAGCTAAATTTACATCGAATAGCTCGGACGAATGCCCCAAAATGCAGGGCACCCAATGCCAGAGCATTGCACATGTACTGGGATTGTCCGGTGGTGGCCGGATTCTGGAGGGAGGTGGCGGTAATGTTGGAGGAGATTGCCCAGATTCCTCCGGACTTGACCCCTCAAAAGTACCTGTTTGGTGACATTGGAAAATGCTCTGAAAAAAACAGAAGTTTGTTTAACATCTCATGCGCAGTGGCCAAGAAATGTATTTTACAGACTTGGAAAACCACTGGCCCAGCATGAATAATTTCCTTCGGGAGTTGACATACGTTAATGAATCTGAAGAACAATTTGTCTTGGTCCAGCCTGCTGCGAGTAGACCCAAAGATATATGGGGCCCCTTCAGAATGTATCTATATGACATGGTGTCTGACGATGATGAATCTATGTAATTATTAATGTCTTAATGATATATCATCCTGTTGTGATTTATTGAGGTTTGTTGCAGTAACTGCTTGTATCTCTTGTGACCACCAATAAAAATAGTTAAAAAAAATAAACTAAAAAATGTCAAAACAAAAAGATTGCATAACACTTCATAATAGTTATGAAATCTTACCATCCAAGAATCACTGGCTAAGATCAAAAAGCCATTGGCTAAGCTTAAAGACATTGCTGTATTGCCTCTAAGGCAAGATGCCTCTGACAGTTCTTCAGATGAAGAATCTGTACTGGACTGTAGCTTAGAAGAGCAACAGTGTCCTGTCAGTAGGGAACTCTGCACAAGTGAGGCTCAAACAACAAACAACATTGATAAGCCAACTACAGAATGCAATGCCGTTTTTAAGACCCTTAAGTGGAAAGGAATGTCCTCCATTAGAGTACAAACAGAGAAGCATTATTCTCCCTCAAATGAAGTGGTTGCCATGACATCTTCAATCAATATCGCCGCTCCCATATTTCCATCTTCAGGAAGAAGCTTCATTGGCTTCCTGTTAAACATTGTATTACACACAAAATGCTTACAACGACACATAAATGCCTATCTTTCAGCAGCCCCATCTACTTGTCTGAACGCATTAACATCAAGAGCAATGGAAGAAATCTTCGCTCTTCCTCTGCCACAGTCCTTGCTCCCCCTCCCCCAGATTTAAGACTGTTAAATTTGGTGGCACCACTCTTGACATTCAGGGCCCTCTACTCTGGAATGCCCTGCCAGCTGGGCTACGACAGATCCAAAACTACCTCCTATTAAAAAAAGACATAAAAACTCACCTTTTTAACCTGGAGTAATCTTTTATGACCCCTCCTTTCTGCTTCGTTTGGCTTTCTTTTGTTGTCTTTTCTTTTCCTGTCTTTGTTTTTGTTTTTTGTGCGCCCTGAGGCCCACGGGCATGCAGCGCGTTATAACAATTACAGTAAATAAATAAATAAATAAATCTATGACTAATACCAGTGGTCTTGGTGCAGGCGCATTGAAAAGACACCCCATGGTGGAGTTTCAATGGTCTACACCAACCTACAAAGAAATATCTATTAGAGGTGGAGAAATTAATAAGAAACAATGTTCTGGGGAGTCTTGTGTGGCTGGAAATCAGTGCTCTGAGCAAAGTGCCTCAGTGTATAGCGTTCTTCGGGGGAACTGGACAAAATGACAAGGGCAACCTAAGTAGGAAAGTTTCCTAGAACTGTGAAAATATGGCAAGTTTCCCACTACCCATGATCACTCCTTCTGAGAAAGCCAGGCTGAATATGCTCCTTGTCGAAAGCTTATTTAGGGATGATGAACATTTAATTTTTAAACAGATCTAATATTTTGCCTCTCTTCTCAGAAGCACCAATTTAAAAACTATTTCTAACAAAGATATTGATCGAAATGATTTTATAAATGAGAAATAAACTGATATGGTTGTTTTAGGCATTGGTTCTAAAATTGTTTTTGATTCTATACTTAGGGAATCCTCTCCCCTCAGGCAAATGGCCTTAGACATCACTGTATTTAACCCTAGGTACCTAGACTGTGCTATCGATAGTTCAAATGCTTTTCGTTGAAGGAATCCGCATTGAAGGATATGGTGATATCTGTATCAGTGGGGGGAAATGGTCATAAAGAAGTTCAGCCAGTTCATGCCAATGGTTTAGGTCGAGATCCAGAACCAGATTGGTCGTGGCTAGCTGGTTCGCTGGAAAACAAGTCTAGAAGAACTTTAGTGCCTCTTGATCTTTAGCGAATCAGTGATCATCTTTAGTGATCATTCTGGGTACACAAGCCAATATTAACAAATTAGGCCCGGACTACTCAGCTTTCAGTATAGATGGTAATGCTATCAAAGTCTCGAGGGAAGTAAAAACACTCGGTTTTTACCTTGATTCTACCCTGTCCTTCACCAAACAGGTCAACTCCCTAGCTTCCACTACTGCCTACACTTGTAAATTGATAAGAGCAGGCAAGCCCTTCCTGTCCAATACCAGTTGCCTAATCTTGGCTAGAGCCTTAATACTTTCCCGACTCGACTATTGCAATGCCCTTTACAGCGGTGCCAACAAAGCCACTA
Organism: Ambystoma mexicanum; assembly: GCF_040938575.1. Taxonomy (NCBI): domain Eukaryota; kingdom Metazoa; phylum Chordata; class Amphibia; order Caudata; family Ambystomatidae; genus Ambystoma; species Ambystoma mexicanum. The sequence goes on along the minus strand of NC_090928.1, from coordinate 928,980,516 downwards.
CCCAAAGACTTCAAACCTTACAAAATAATGCTCTTAGAGCTGCATTAAGCATAAAGAAGAGGGAGCATATCTCCTCTATTAGGCGGCAGCACAAATGGCTATCCACGGATAATAAAATCCACCTAAAAATGATCTCTTTGACCCATAAGGCCCTAAATAATGCTGCTCCTAGTTACTTGCCGGACAAAATAAAAAGAAAAACATCTACTAGAACCATGAGAATCGCCAACTCCAATTGCCTGGTAGTACCCAAATTTAGACTCGCTAAAATTGGAGGCGTAAGCTTCCCTGTGAGAGCTGCCAACTTGTGGAACGCTTTGCCACCTAACCTAAGAGTAGACCAACCCTTCCCACACTTCAGAAGGAACTTCATTAAACACATTAACGGTAACAACGTCTAGACACCTGCCCTACTTAATGCACTCAGATGTGTTGTAATCATATGTCTATAACTGCCAACTCTGTATATTGCCAACTGTACATTCATGTAAATACTGCAACCGGTAATTGTACATTCATGTAATATTGTAATTTTGTAATTTGATTCATGTAACATTATAACTTTGTAAGTCTTGCATATACCTGTTGCTGCGCCCGGTAACCTATGGGTCTGGAGCGCATTATAAATAAATAAACAAACAAACAAACAAACCTGGATCATTAGACCTATTATGCTGGAATTCTCAGGGACATTCACATTTATTTACAAATGTGGATTTGTGTTCACTCTTTGGGGGTTTTGGGGTGATATTAATCCAGGAATCCAGGTTGCTTGATTTCTCTGTATTCGATGGGTATACAATATGCTTTCAACCGGCCCTTAAAGGGGTGAGTGGTAGACTGGCTGGCGGTCTACTATCGATTATTAAATCTTGTCATCAGCTATCTGGTATTAGCATGTGCAATATTCAGCAGGGCGATATGGCTGTTGAATTGACTATTTGTACACTAACTAAAAAAAAGGTTTTACTTATTAACATGTATTGGCACATTGGGGTATGTTTGTTAAGTACATTTCTAGATACTATTTCTCACTTTATTTCCAACTGGGTTGGAGATACAGAGAATGGGTCAGTTAGCTGGGGACCTGAATCCCTCCTATCCTTTGGTGGATGATAACATCAACAATTTGGAGTGTTTCCCTGTAAAGGATAAAGGATCTAAAAAGGATATCTAAGGATTGTATTGGTCTTCATGTTTTGCTGGGTTAGGCCTCCATTTGCATAATGGGGCAGTTATTGGTGATATTCCTGGAAAATCCACTTGGCAGAGAGGGAGACTTTCTTCTGTTGTGGATTACATTTTTGTTGATTTTTATTTGTATGATTTCTGTAAACAAGTTATGGTAGGCCATACAGGTTGGAGTGACCACAACATTTTGGTGGGTGTCTTCAATCTATGTGCGATGAAGGACCAAATGGGTGCTCCAGTTAATCTGTCTGTGCATTTGGGCAATAACATAATTGTTTGGCATACTGGGGTTGTTGATCGTTTTAATAAGAAGATGATGGGCCTCATTAAAAGCATGGCAGTCCGGGAACTACGGTACCGGTAAGCATGTCGGTACTGTAGTTCCCGGACCACCATATTACGAGCTGTGCTCGCAGACACCTGTCAGCCCACCTGGTCTGACCTGGCGGGCAGAGTGGCACCCGCGAGCACAGCACGTCAGAATCACCCGCACCAATCTGAATGGTGCTGGTGCATCCGACGTCCCATTCCCATTCGGCCCTAGTGGGCCGAATGGGGATGGGGAGTCCCTTATTGTCGGCACCCGCAAAAGGGCAATTACCGGGTTCGACGAACTCGGCATGACCCGGTTCTTGCCCATTTGCGGGTCCCGGTAAAACTGCAACTCCGGTTTTTCCGGCACGTCTACCGCTGGAGTTGTAATGAGGCCCGATGACTGTTATAAATGAAACAGCCCCACACAGGATTTATGAAGATGCATAGTACCAATCTGAACGGCTTTGTCTTGACATGTATACATGAGCTGGCCTGACCAAGGGCTGTGAAAGCATATTTGTGGCATTTATTGACCTAACATCTGCCTTCGACCTGATCAATCGCAGAGCCCTTTCGACAAAGCTTAGTAAGTGGGGAATTCCAGCAGGTCTTCTTAAATGGATTATTGGTTAATATGGAAACCGGTGGGATTGCAGTGATTGATTATCGCCTTTGCCTTGTATGCGAAATCAGATTCTTTAGTCACTAATTCTAGGAAAACTAAGGTGTTGCAACTTCAGAAGAGTAATAAGTTGTCCTCCTTTAAGTGGAAGTTGAATCAAGATACTCTGGGAACAGTTGATCATTTGAAAAATCTAGGATTCCCAGTCCCCGAAAACCTAGTAAAAAGCTAATTGAGGATCACTTACCTTGTAAGACTAAGGCATTGACAGCGCAGATGTCACATGTTAGGTATAAGTACTGTACATTTTTCTTGATTGCTCTATTAACATTTTATGGGAGTAAAGCAATTCCCAAGTTAATCTATGGTATGGAAATCTTTAAGATGCGGGTCTTCAAGATTCTATGGAAGCTGCAAGGTATAATCTGGCATAAGGTGCTGCACATTCCTAATGCAGTACCAATACCTTCAATTACATATGAGCATGGTCTGACCTCCATCAGTGCGTGAGTTAAATGGAAATACCTACAACTAAACTGTAAGTTATTGTATCTGTTAGAAAATACCCTATACAAGGACATCAGTGTATCGATGAAGGCAGGGACAGAGTCAGTGCAATATTCATCTTCTGTGTTTTGTGACAAAATTATGATTGATTCTAATTTACAACTTGTAGATTTACTTGACAATATGGTGAAGAGAAAAAATCTTTTGTACCAGCACGATTGGTGTTGTACTGTGGATGAATATCATGGATTCAAATAGCTAAAATATCTAATGCATGAAGATAAATGTCTGGGCGTACTTCCACCTTATTTGACTTTATTCCCTAATCAATTTGCACAAACAGTTTTAAAGTTTTAGGTGGAATCTATACCCTACTAGGGAGATTTTAAACAGACGTATGGTTATTTGAGTCTGAGTATGTCTATTGTAGATTTGTTAGGATCAATCTGCTCCGGAGTCCTTGAAGCACTTATTAATTTATTGTCCAAATTTGATTGGTAAACGCACTCTGCAGTTTAGGTGTATTAACGGTTTAAATATTGGTGATACATCTTAATCTGAAATTTCTTTTATACATATGAATTGAATAATGTAATGTATGTTTTTTAGTATGTATATTTAAATATTTGTAATAGGAACTTGCCTTTATTAACTGTACATTTGAAATGTATTCTCTATATTGATACAGTTGAACTTGTTTTAACCAATATACAATATAAAAAATATTGCTATCCACAATGAAGCTTGGGGATTTTGTTGAGTGGGTGTTTTGAGGGTTGAAAATATCTAGGTACATTTTGTCCATCCACCTTTGTATGGAGGGTGAAGTCCAAACAGTATGAATTTAGAATTGGTGGACATACGCTTTAAGCAGGCACTTACCTTCCATGTTTGAATGGTATCATGGCATGCACAATGGTAAGCAATATTTTGCGGGCCATTGACCTTTAGGTACAACTGTGTATCATCTGGGTACTGGTGTATCACAATGTTGAGGTCATCTAGGGTGAGTCCAGAGGTTCCATGAAGAGGTTAAAAGTGACCAGGCAGAGAATGGAACCCTGAGGGATTCCACAGGTTATGGGGCAGTGTTCAGACCGGTGAGAAAACCACCTGGGCATCCTGGTGTCTGCCTAGAATTTCAAGACGGTGCCAGAGAACCCCATCCTTTGTTCAAGGAGGATGAGTGGTGTGTGCTGGTCGACCGTGCCAAACACAGCCATGAGGTCCAGGAGGGCTAAGAAACAAGCCCCCTTTATTTATAATCTGAAGAGTGTTGTTGACCACATGGATGGTGGCTGTTTCAGTGCTGCATTTGAGTTATAGTCTGGAGTGATAATCCAATTTTGTTTGTACTGATAAACATGGGCCTACTGATAGGCCAGTAGTTGGCTCGGTTTCCCAAAGCAAGGGTGTTATTTTTCAGGAGTGGGCATGTAAGCTTGTTTTTATGAAGCCTGGGAAAATACCTTCAGTGATGGCAGGCATGTACTATCCTAAACAGAGCTCTTAGGTTGACTTGCAATTGGAAGCCACCACAGTAAATCTTTGTTTTTTAAAGGTAGGCGGCCACTAGAAATCTGGAAAGGGGCCAGGGTGACAAGACATCCAGGTTTTGGTTGACAGTCCTCGTTTTCCACACCATGTACACCTGTCACAAGAGGTTTCTGGAAAATAGTCAAATGTTCTACATTGTAACCTAAGCACTGAAGCTCAATCATTATCAGAGCTGGTCTCTGGGTGGTTGCAGGGCAGGTTAAAGTGCAAGGGAATAACATGTGTGGATAGGGGCATGTAAATGTAAGCATCTGCTAATGCTGCCATATCAGAACGCTCTGTGTGAAGAAGTGATGGGTTGGAATAGAATTGAGGAAACTGCATAAAGAAGAGAATAGGATATAGAATGTGGATATAGAATGTGGATAAAAGGAAATGGAGACACACAAAGTGATAGAAAATCTATGACCCGCCAATGCTCAAAGTGTGCCACAATAAGAGTTCATAATAATTAGGGCACCCAAAAATCTTACAGAAAAAAATTATCTAGCTGAAAAACATTAAATATATAAAATGTCTCTAAAACGGTTACAGTAACCTTAAAGCAGCATTGCATTTTTTTCAGATAGATGCAATTGAACAACTATGAGATACTGGCCTACCTTTTGCCATTACTGTCTGTCACTTATATTTTTCAATGCTCAGGCTTCATATTCTTATTGATTTAAAAAGAAATGCATCAGAATCTGGCTAAAATGCTCTATTCAATTCAAGAACTGTTAGTCCAGTCCTGCTTTCCGATTTGCATTATGGAATTTACTGACCCAGATTTATATTGCGGAATGTCAGGACTACATGTCCCAGAATGCAAAGTAAAACCTGGGACTGGACTGTCATCTCATGAATGGAATGTTATGCTCGCATGTGTGAAGGATAGATCTGTCGTCCTTTCGCCCACCCAAAACTTTGTTGCACGCTCATATGTTACAGATGGTAAGCGTGGCTTTGTATGGCTGGAACTGATATGATATGATAAGTCATTTATGATGCGCCTGCACACAAGTGTTTTTAGGCACGACAAGACAAGTTAGGGAAAACAGAGGGAGGACAAGACAAACGATTCTACTAAGGCTTGTGTCAGATCGTGCAAGTGCTGGAGAAAGGGAGATGGGGAAGTGTCATGAAGAGGGAAGGAGGAAGTACAATCAGTGCAGCATTGTTCTGAGTAAGTGCAGCCATGGCAGTGCATCTCTGGGTAAGTGCAAGGAGGCAGGGGACTGTAGAGGTAACAGTTACAGCCCGTAAGTGCGCAGTAGTCCTGGAGGCAGTGCAGGGGAGACTGATCTTGGAGGAGTCAGGTACCCCGGGAGACTCTGGGGGTAACCTAACAACCAGTCAGAGCTGCAGACAGGTGGTCAGCAGCTCAAGTTTGAGAGAGGCAGGGAGGCCATTCCAGAGGGAACTGGTCTTCTACTGTAGGAATTCACTGCATCCTCTGACCCATTCTTACCTCTGTTCTGGTGTTATGAAAGGTGGCGTTGAGTGTATACCACAAACTGCAGCAGTACAAATGCTCACACAAAATAGGATTCAAACTTAACCTCTACAAAGGGATTCTTTGTGTACAGTACATTTCCTTTTTGTGCATTGATTTCAGCTGGATAGCTGGAATTGAAACTGCTAGGAGCCATTTAGCTCCTGCTTCTAAAGGTTGTTATATCATGCGCATGCCAGAGACCAGCCTTTAAGCACGGACCGGGATTCGAACCCATGCTGCTCAGCGTTGCCTTGCTTCCAAGACAAGCATGTTGTGGCTGAGCAATCTTCCCAGCCCTCTTCAACGCTAGAAGAGGCTGGCTAGATCAACACCAATACTTACTGGGAGCTTCTTTTCACTCACCAGGCCAACAGGTGCCCTACAAACACATACTTAACGACATGTGTTTAGGAATGTGAAAAGAGGAGCCAAAACACACATTGAGAAGACATTTAGGGGCCGATTCATGGAACAAACGTGCGCCGAAAATCTACGCGCAAGCAGGCGCAAGCAGGCGCAAGCAGGCGCAAGCGGAAAAAAAGAGGCGCACGCGCACGCGTGCGATTCATGGAAGTCCCTGCGCGTGTCTTCCTCGGGATGTGCGCCAAACCCGTGCATGGCGCACACGTCACTGCAACATCCCGAAAGACGTGCGCGACGCGCACAGTGAAAGCGCACAACCTCTGCGCATACACTAGAAAGTGGGCGGAACACGGGGCGTAACGCGCGGAATGGGGAACAACTCGCGAAAACAATGGCGTAACTGGGGATGTACTGCAGGGAAGCAGAGGGAACGCCCACACGCACCCGAACCACACGTATTCATGGAATCGAATAGGGCAAAGCCACGCACAGCGAAAGACACGCACAAGCCCAAACACGTCCGCCACACGAAGGCAGGCGGTAGCGTCCCTGCGCATTACAAAAGTGGCAACATACAGCAATAGTGCCTGTGCGAGCGGGGCACGTGTATTTCGGGGTTGCGCGGGAAGTTACACACGCGATCGGGCCTGGGGGAGTGGGCTACGTGCATTTCAGGGGTTCGCGTGAAGTTTCTCACGTGATCGGGCCTGGGGGAGCGGGCTACGTGCATTTCAGGGGTTCGCGTGAAGTTTCTCACGCGATCGGGCCTGGGGGAGCGAGCTACGTGCATTTCAGGGGTTCGCGTGAAGTTTCTCACGCGATCGGGCCTGGGGGAGCGGGCTACGTGTATTTCAGGGGACGTGTATTTTTGGGGTTCGCGTGAAGTTTCTCATGCGATCGGGCATGGGGGAGCGGGCTATGTGTATTTCAGGGGTTCGCGTGAAGTTTCTCACGCGATCGGGCCTGGGGGAGCGGGCTACGTGTATTTCAGGGGTTCGAGTGAAGTTTCTCACGCGATCGGGCCTGGGGGAGCGGGCTACGTGCATTTCAGGGGTTCGCGTGAAGTTTCTCACGCGATCGGGCCTGGGGGAGCGTGCTACGTGCATTTCAGGGGTTCGCGTGAAGTTTCTCACGCGATCGGGCCTGGGGGAGCGTGCTACGTGCATTTCAGGGGTTCGCGTGTGAAGTTTCTCACGCCATCGGGCCTGGGGGAGCGGGCTACGTGCATTTCAGGGGTTCGCGTGAAGTTTCTCACGCGATCGGGCCTGGGGGAGCGGGCTACGTGTATTTCAGGGGTTCGCGTGAAGTTTCTCACGCGATCGGGCCTGGGGGAGCGGGCTACGTGTATTTCAGGGGTTCGCGTGAACTTTCTCACGCGATCAGGCCTGGGGGAGCGGGGTACCACTCACCGTCTGCCTTGCGTGTAGTAGAACGCGTAGCCAACACCCGCTGTGAAGTAATAGCGTGTGAACCCCAACGGATGGAAAACACACGCACTGCACAAAAAGCACGTACAGAACATAAAGGCACGCGGGATCTCCAAGCCCTGCCAGGGCAACGCCCGTGCGCAAAACGTCACAGACGCGCTTACGCTGTAAGGGCCTTTGGTCCAATGAAATCGCATACGCATGCTGACGCGCTTACGCGCTAAGGGCCTTTCCTCGAATTACACGCTGACGTGCAGATTTTTCACATGCCAAATCACTCCGTATCAAGCTGGCCACGCGAAAACACACGGAAGACCACGCTCCTGCCCAGAAGGCCGAATCACTGCCCCCCAGTGCCCTGAGCAGCCTCCCACGTGCCATCTGCTGCTGCCTGCCTGCCTGCCTGCTGCCACCGTGCCCTGCCATTTGGTGCCTGCACATCAGCCATCTGCAGGGGTCCAGTTGCTGTGTCCACCCCTGCTGGTACAGAAGACTCCCGACTCGAATAACATCGCTCCACAGCCCAGCCCCAGGACCCAGTTGCCCACCCACTCCTGCCCCTGGGGTTGCCATGTCGGGCACATCCACATCTGACCCCAGTGGCAACCCCCGGCCAGAGGGGCAGAGGGGCACCAGCTTCACTGCCACCGAAGTTGGTGTCCTGGTGGAGCAAGTCCTGGGGCAGTATGATGCCCTCTTCGGATCGTCCCACGCCAACAGGGAAGGACGGGATAGGATCTGGGCCGACTGTGTGGTTGCCATCAACGCGGAGGGGGTGGCAACCCGCACCATCCAGAAGGTCAAGAAGCGCTGGGAGGACTTGAGGTCCAGGACCCTCATGAAGGCCCGGCGCCTCGTGGAGGAGGGCCGGGGGCGCATGAGTTCCATCCAGTTGAGGGTCCTGGAACGCACACACCCAGCGCTCCACGCCCAGGTCCTTGAGAGGGAGACCCGTCTGGAGTTGAGCGGTAAGTGGCCAAGCATTGCTGTGTGAGACAGGGCATGTTGCAGTGTGCTGGTTGTCTGATACTTGCCTGCATGTGTGACATAGGCCATGTACGCATGTATGTGTGCAGGGACATCATGGGAATGCATGTGCGACCTGTAATGTGTGAACCGCACGGTTGTTGCATGTGTTTGAATGCGACATGGGGAGCCCTGTGCAGATTGCACACATGAGAGCATGGCAGTCTCTGTTCCTGGACATGGGTGGGGGTGAGGGATGGGTGCTGATGCCAGATACATATGTGGTATCCATGTCTGTGTGCCTGACCTGTGTGTCTGTGACTTGTGAGTGCCATGGATGCATGACACATGTCTGTGACAATGTACAGATTCACTGATGCAGCCTAGTCATCCTTGTATGCACTGTGATTGGGGTGTACGGGGCCAGATGGATGTGACTGAGGTGAAGTGTGTGCATGTGATAGGCATGACCCATGATGCATGTGAGTCCCATTACATTGTATGAATCGAGAGTCCATTGGACATGCATTGAAATGTCCATGGCACGCACCATGACTGTCACTGTGTGTGTTTTGCCTGGACTGACACATGTGTTGTGGTGTGACATGATGGAAGTGTACTTTGACAGTGGCACTCATCTGCTATTGCTTCCTGTCTAGGGGACCATTGTACAGTACCCTGATGCTTGTGTTCTATGTCTCCCTCTATGCAGCGGCTAGTGAAGGAGAGGGCGGAGACGGCGCTGTGGAGCAAGGCGGCGGGGATGCCCCCACGGCTGCAGCGGAAGGGGTGGGTGAGCCCCCACAGGGGCCTTCTACGGCGGTAGACGGCGAGGAGCCATCCAGGTTGGTGGTTTCCACAGAGGAGGAGGAGGCCGCCACTGAGGCGCACATGGGGCCTGGTGGGGGCATCCCTGCTGGTGCAAGTGGTGCAGTCCAGGGGCAGGGGCAGGAGACAGCACAGGTCACCGTGGAGGGGCCTGTGCATGTCGCTGTCCCTGAACCTGTGGGTGCACCACCTTGCACCAGCAGGGATGCCCCGTCCCAGGCCCGTCCGCAGGTAGAGGGGATGTCCATGTCATCTGACTCCCCTCCACCTGCGGACGAGGGGACCCCTGGCCGTGTGGAGGAGGTCCTGATTGGGGTCGCGATGCGCACGGCTGTGATTTGTGATGCCGTGTGTGCTTCCCAGGAGGAGCACGCACGTCATCACGAAGAGCACCGTGCCGACGTGGCCCAATTGGGATCGGCCATGTTCGGGGGTTTCCTGCATGTGTCGGCCAATCTGGCGGCCCTCTCCTCCTCTGTGGAGACTATACGCCAGTCGTTCTCCTTGCCGTCTTCCGGCCCAGATGCCACCAGGGCCCCCTGTGGACCTGCCCTGACCAATGCAGCCAGCTCGGTGGGGATCCCATCCCTGCCACAGTCGGGAGTCAGAGGTCCAGCAGGGGTGGACAACACAGCAACTGGACCCCAGCAAATGGAGGATGTGACGGCATCATCGGGCAGGGCACGTGCACGACGGCGTCGGTGGTTTCCATCATCCTGGATGCCGTCGTGCTGGCAGAGGCAGTGGCGTCGGAGGCAGCAGCAGGCTCGACGTGGGAGGCATCATGGCTTGGGGCCATCAAGATCAGAGGGGCAGGCATCGGCCGGAGGGCAGGAGAACCCTGGGATGGTAGTGTCTTCCGTGTGGGAGCAGTTGGTCCAGCGGATAGGTGCGGAGCGGCAGCAGGCGGAAGAGGAGCAGCTCACCATGGTCAGGGCGGAGTTCTCCATGCGTCGGGCGTTGAGGCGGGCTGAGTGCCTCGAGGAAGCTCGCAGGGAGTTTGAGGTGAACATGGGGTTATCCCTGCGAGACCTCGGGGCCAGGACAGAGTCCCGCCTCCAGGACATCGACATGGAGTTCGATGATGCCCTGGCCGGCAACATCACAGAGTGAGCCGCAGGACTTGCCCGCTGCCATTGTATATAGTTATATAGTTAGTGGTAGGTTTCCTTTAAATTATTTTTTTTTTTATTTGGTTGCGATTGGACAATGCGCCACTTTTTTGTATATAGTTCAGTTTTTAGTTAGTTGACATAGTTAGGTTTCATTTGGTTGGGCTCATGGACCCGGGATTGTCTTGTATATAGTCCTTCTATGGATTTTTTGATTTTTTGGATTTTTTTCATGGACATTCATCTTCTTTTTGTTGTTTTGCTTTGTGGTTTTTCTAATTTCATTTCCATTCTAGTTGATTTTCAATACATTTTTATTTTCATCCTTCAATGTGTCGTATCATCTCATTACTTTCATGCATGTCATGTTGGGTGTTTTAACATTCACTTGCAGCCATTGTGTGTGACAGACATGTGTTCATTTGCATTATTTACATTGGGTGTGTAACATGTAATTGCCTTTGATATGTGGGTGGATGTGATAGTTGGTTGGGCCTTTTGGCAGGGGAGGATGGCCATTACGGACATGATTGGGGATTGTTGGGACCCAGGTGCAGGGGGGCATGGATGGGACATGGGCGAGGGCCTGGTGGAGGGTGCCCCGCAATGCTGGGGGGTGGGGGTGGTGGGGGACATGAATTGGACATGGGTGGGGGCCTGCTGGCAGGTGCCCCACAGTGCTGGGGGTGGGGGTGGTGGGGGACATGAGTTGGACATGGGTGGGGGCCTGCTGGCAGGTGCCCCACAGTGCTGGGGGGTGGGAGTGGTGGGGGACATGAGTTGGACATGGGTGGGGGCCTGCTGGCAGGTGCCCCACAGTGCTGGGGGGTGGGGGTGGTGGGGGACATGAGTTGGACATGGGTGGGGGCCTGCTGGCAGGTGCCCCACAGTGCTGGGGGGTGGGGGTGGTGGGGGACATGAGTTGGTGTTCATTAGTTCAAGGAGACATGTGCCTTTGCTAGGGGGCATGCCCATGTTGGGTGGGCTGCCTGCGGGACATGACCAGGGATGCAGGGTAGTCCCCTGTGGTGTGGGCTGCCTGCAGGGGCCGTGGAGGGTGTACAGGGAACACCTGGGAGGACCCACACTGTCAAATCACATGTAGGACTCCCCGGCACCCCTGAAATACACGTACCCTGCTGAAATCGCGTGTAAAACTTCCCGCGCACCCCTGGAATACACGCGCCCAGGCTATTCGCGTGTGGAACTTCCCGCGCACCCCTGAAATACACGCGCCCAGGCTATTCGCGTGTGGAACTTCCCGCGCACCCCTGAAATACACGCGCCCAGGCTATTCGCGTGTGGAACTTCCCGCGCACCCCTGAAATACACGCGCCCAGGCTATTCGCGTGTGGAACTTCCCGCGCACCCCTGAAATACACGCGCCCAGGCTATTCGCGTGTGGAACTTCCCGCGCACCCCTGAAATACACGCGCCCAGGCTATTCGCGTGTGGAACTTCCCGCGCACCCCTGGAATACACGCGCCCAGGCTATCCGCGTGTGGAACTTCCCGCGCACCCCTGGAATACACGCGCCCAGGCTATTCGCGTGTGGAACTTCCGGCGCACCCCTGAAATACACGCGCCCAGGCTATTCGCGTGTGGAACTTCCCGCGCACCCCTGGAATACACGCGCCCAGGCTATTCGCGTGTGGTACTTCCCGCGCACCCCTGAAATACACGCGGCCAGGCTATTCGCGTGTGGAACTTCCCGCGCACCCCTGAAATACACGCGGCCAGGCTATTCGCGTGTGGAACTTCCCGCGCACCCCTGAAATACACGCGCCCAGGCTATTCGCGTGTGGAACTTCCCGCGCACCCCTGAAATACACGCGCCCAGGCTATTCGCGTGCGGAACTTCCCGCGCACCCCTGAAATACACGTACCGTGCTGGAATCGCGTGTGTGACTTCCCCTGCACCCTGAAATACACGTACCCTGCTGATATCGCATGTGGAACTTCCCGCGCACCCCTGAAATACGCGTACCCTGCTCGCACGGGGCCAATCGCGTGAGGTACTTCCCGCGCACCCCAGTGATACACGTAGCCCGCTTGCTGTGCTGGTACAGGGTTAGCGCAGCCCTTTGCGCTGGATTGGGTATGTTGATGGCTTTTCCCTGCACGGGAGGCGTTCTTGGGGGCGTAACTGGCGCTGCTGCAGGGTCGCTGCGCCACTGTGCGCCACGGCTGGTTTTGGTGGCTGGAATCCATGAATACGCTGTGCGCGGAAATGGATTTCAGCGCACGCGGCTGGCGCAGGGATTCGTACGCGCACACTGTGCGCCAGCCGCGTGCGCCACTTGTGCGTTGAATTCTATGAATGACCCCCTTAAAGCATAATGAGTCATAAAATGGACATGTGTTGCAGTTGCATGTAAGGTGGCAAGCTTTGCAGCACAATATGTACAAGCGTATTGTTCCCCAGATTTAGCTTCTGCTCGCTGGGTGATGCCTGATACCCAGGCTTAGTTTTTAGGTCACACTCATTAAACTTTATGTCGATCCTTGTAAAGGTTAACTGCATTCCCTACCATCCTATTTCTTCGCAGCAAATTCTGTTTTAAAACGCGCATTGAGTGATACCAGATTCTCACTGGGTTCTTGCTGTGCATGAAAAATGCATTTTTGGCAATTACTCCATATGTTGTCAAGATACCACTATGCATTCCAGACATTCCAATGTAGTCTTATTCTTCATAGTTGGTTTTGCTGACATACTGCTCTTGCCTTTCAAAACATTGCTCTTTAAAGATTATATTTTTGCATAGGCGTTTGCAGATGGCGTGCAGTCGGTTAGACACATCAGTGTTTTTATATGGTCTCCTCTTGTAAGATACTTAGTGAATGGGAGGCAGCGGCAATGTCTGTGGAATGGGCCGAGCTTCTCTTTTTTCTGTCCAATAGATTTTGCATTTTTCCGACCTCAGTCAGTTTACCAGTGGCAGGTATTTCTTCCACATACTGATTTTTAGAGAAAATCCATTTTGAAAAAAAAATGTTTTGGGTGGCTTTATACTTGCAAATGTCCCACTATCAATCCACATTTGCATGAAAAATGCAATGCATTGTGTGGTATAAGACCCTCTTTTTTTGTTTTCTTTTTTTTTATTGGTTTATACAAACCTTAAAAATGCATCCAGTTTGTCAGAACCCAATAGCCAATACAAAGCAAGACAAGATAAGACAAAGCAAAACATAGGCATGAGATAAAGTTCCGTCCTTTTGACAGGGATCAAGCCTTTGGTACCAAAGGGGCCTTATCGGGGAGTCCCCAATGTGCTTCATCTGAAGGTTACACAATGTTAAGCACTACCCTGAAGTCCCTGTACTTCGGCATCAGATAACTCAAGGCTCCTTTCAATCTCATGCAGAAACAAGGTCAACACCCTTGTCAGTTTTGTGTTGGAGCCCATAAACATCAAGTGCCACCATTCTTCAGCACTCCTCAGTGAGCATTCATTTAACATTTGGCCTAGGTGTTTAGTTCTTAGGGATCTGTGGAAAGGGCAGAATAGGACAAGATGTTTAAGTGTTTCAATGCAGGCTTTACAGAACCTGCATACTGTGTCTGACTTGTCCTTTCCAGCCCAGTTCTTTATTCGTTCTTTTGTTCTAAACAGATTTAGGCGAAATCTCATGAAGGTGGCCCTCCTCCTGTTGTCTGGGAATAAGACCACGTAATTTTGCAGTTTGTTAAGCGCTCTTGCTTCGCTAGGGGTGTCTCTCATTGTTTTCGAAGAGCTTCGGTCTGTGCTGGTTTGAATCCAGTCTAATTCCCAGATCTTTTTCTTTACCAAAAGTGGATTGTCCTGCAGCGTTTTGGTATTGGTCTCATACATGGTCAGGAGCTCTTCACATTTTTGTTGACCATATGGTTAACAGACAGTCTGGGTTCGCGTTTCCAGGTTTGCTCAATATTTTATATTGTGGACCCTCTTAATTGTAATCACTAGGTACATTAAAAAATATTTGGCATTACCAAAAATACAATGCACAGTGTCTGTGTGTGCGCGCCGGGGGGTGGGGTGGGGCTGGGGTAGGTGCAGATGGTTTTGTCAGAGACGTTTTTATGGGAGGGCAAAAGGGGCACTTGCCCAGGGCCCCCACCTTGGAGGGGGCCCCATAAGGCTAGCTGATCTGAAGAAGTAAGATTCCATTGTTCACCAGTTTTAAATAGCACATGTCAGGATATTTTATTGGGTGCTGCCTTTCTGTTTTGACAAATGCATTCTGCCTTGATCAATTCATCATGTATTGCTTTCTGTGTTCACTGTTGTACACATAGTTTGTGTGTTCCGTATGGCACAACTCTGTAGCATTCTTTCCTTCATGTAGGAATTATGTTGATCATGTGCAATAGGCAATGGTGAAATGCATATTGCAAAATTGAGTGCCACAATGGTTCAGATTTAGAGTGTGAAGCACCCATTGCAAAGATATGTGTTCATATGCAAAATTAGAATATAACATTCCAGCAAGACTGGCTGAGCCTTTCCTATGTCTGAAGTTTGTAAACCTGCCTGCATATGTACTTGGTTTTGCAGAACAACATCTGCTACTATCAGCAATGTACCTGTACCAGATAGGGGTTGCTATAAAAACGAACATATCACCCGTATGGTGAAGGTCTAGAAATTGGTTTGTTCAGATGGGGTGTTGTAAAACTTAGGCAATTGCCTCCAACAATGGCATAAACTGTTACTCCAAGAGGTGAATAAGTATCCATAAGACCATGGAACAACAGCGTTCATGTTTGTATTCTGGATTTGCCAGCAGACGATACAGTGATCCTGGTCGAATCATCTAATATATTTTACATTACTGTGCTGTCTTCTGTGAGGTTTGCCTTCTTGCATGCTGCTGGTATCATGTAGACCATTGCTTGATCTTTGTTCTTATGTAGGCCATTTAGGTGGAAGGGTTAGTAGACAGAAGAGAGCGGACCATATGCTGCAGGCCTCAGGCAAGCGTATGTTAAGGTCTGCTTGTTTGATGCAAAAAACGGTTTGCTTTTTGGTAAAAATCAAAGGTTTTTATGCGCGTTTATAAATGAAAATATCACAAGCCATTGTTTTGGAAGTATTTAAAGATTTAAAAAATACAAAAAGGCAAACCCAGATTAAATGTGTTAAATCACATCGATTGGTATGCTGGTTTTGATATGTTTCCCTTTATGATGGAGAGAATGAAGCTAGAATCCTTCCCATTTTGCATAACAATATTGTATAATATTTTGTTTACAAATTGTCATGTTTGGTCATGTGATTTGTGTACTTTGCAAATCATTTTTTTAATTAAATGAGATTGTTTTAGTTCATGGTAAGAACTGGAAAAGAAAGTGTTCAAATTCAGAAATTGCAGAGTTGGCACAAATCCCAGCTTCAACCCTCCACCCCTTAACCAATGTGTGATCCTGGGCATCTAATTTAATCTTGTATTGGCAAACCTTTCAATATTGCCAGTCCCTAAACCTTTCAAAATTGTCAGCCCTTCCGAGTGATTTCCTTCTCATGGTATGATCTTCATAAAAGCCGTATTCATGGTTTCACCGTCTTAATAGTGGGCATATTCATATTGCACACCGCAGGCATTTGTTCCTTTGATATCTAATGGCAACACTATTTGAAAACCATATCCCACTTCTAATCTCAGTCTGTCTGGGTAAAGACACCTTCCTGGTAGCTTCTAATCTGACTCCACTATTCATGCTACAGTATGTGTAGCATTCTCCTTCCTTCCAATTGGTGGTCTCTATCCATGCATGAGCACTTTTGCATTCTGTGAGGTAGCTAATGTGAGTTCTCTGTCTATTATGTGTTACATGTACCTTTTACATACGGTCCTGTATTAATACTACATCTACCTTCCTGGATGTTATTGATCAAAAGTATCCTGTATGTACTAGAACAGTAACCTCTTCGTAGACTGATAATGTCGGTCTTCAAATGCTACTTGTTTATCGTTCTGATTAGAGCAAGAATGAAGAGGGCAAGGGGACGTAAAGGGAGTGAACGTGCTTATTATGCTGAGAGACAGCTTATCAACCTATAGGCTGTGAGCGCGACGGGTGGGGGGTCGGGGCATGACCAAAATTCTTGACTCCTTAATTTCTTTGGTTTGGTGGCGGGGGGCCCCAAAGATGTCCGTGCACAGGGCCCAAAAAGTGCTTAAGATGGCCCTGGGTTTTGTATATTTTCAGTGGAAATAATTTTGGATTGATGGCCTGATGCACCTTCTGGAGAGGTTTGTTATTGGAGCAAGCAGCCTAACATTGTGATCATTGCAATCGCTGGAACTGTGGCTTATTGGTCTAATGAATCCCCTGCAAAGACCTGTGTTTGAGCTCCTAGCCACGGGTTCTAAACCTAGAAGGACCACGTAGCCCTTTACCCTTCCGAAGTATGTGAAATGTGTACCAATGAGTTGGGTAACGATAAATACCTGATATATTTCAATAGAGTCAAGATACCCCTCCAGAGTTCAGTGGGACTCTACAAATACACCTGTTATATTATGAGTGCAATTCAAACTAGTAACCTAAGCTATCCCATAACAAACACTACAGCGCACACACTTAATGTCACCAAAGTATACATGTGAAGATAGTGTATAATCTTGCCCTAAAGATAGCTTAATAAATAAAGTACTTAATTACAGCATTAAGTTTTAAAATGTCAAGAATCCCTGCTTAATATGATATGCAATAATACCCAAATGCATTTACAAGAAGGAATGTGTAGGCATATGAGCCATGTCTTTTGTTTTTGGATTTCTATTATTTTGTTCTGTATTGCACTTTTGATTTAGTACACAACTAGTGAAACGTCTGCATATATTTTCTGTCATAAAGATTCAGTGAGGGAAATGCTTTTGTTTTCATTTTCCAGGGTTTAATTAATTATATTTATGTTATGTATATTTACAGTTTTATTGATTCATATATGACAGATAAATGGTACTGATCTCATAACCCACAACAACAATCCGACCCCACAATCTGGAACAAGAAACATGCTTTTTTAGTATGAATATTCCATTTTATTTAAAATAATAAACCAAGGACTTAAATGTGGTCCCCTAACTTCCAATGCTGAGGAAGGTATCCACAATGATACACATGAATACCTACAGCTTGCCTACAGAAAGACAAATGTGGACTGCCTGCTGTTGTCGGACTAATGTTTTAATTCCAGAAATAATATCTACCTTATTTTTTCTAATCACACTAAAATACATGCATATAAAAACAAGTATGGATGACTATTCTAGACAGTAGGCACCGATATTTTACTTTAGACAGACACACAAATCAACATAGTTTAATTTAACTTGTGTGAAACAATCAATCGTCATTATAGATTGTCCAAGTGAAACCAAGCTCATCTTGAAATCAAGGTGAAGTCATTCTCAACAAAAATGTTGAAACAAAAAGGTCTGTTTCATTGAAACCATTAACAAGCATTGGCAACAAATAAAACTGGGTGGTTCACAGTACAGTTCACCAGTTCTCAGACCGATTCAAATCTAAAATGTTGGATACTATCTATGACAAACTATGAATTCTTTGCTTGGGCATGGAGCCTAATCTTTTTGTGATCTTGGAGTTGTTGCAAATCATTTTAAAGGCTAGGGTGTCTCAGGAGATCTACTGCTTTTGGAATGCTGGGACAGCAGGTGTAACCCACTTCTTCATTTTCAAGAAATCCGGTTCACCCTCCCAACATCCCAATGCCAAAAGTTTATTATGGAATAGATTTTAACTACTTTATTGACTATGGCAGACACAATTCAAAGGGCACGTGATTCCCTGTTTCAACTTGGGATGTCAAAGGCCTCCGCAGTTACCAAATTGCAAAAGAAAATCCATATTGTCTTGATGCCACCTAGCATTTTCTAAGTCATGAAGAACATACATCTTGCACTGTATTCCCCCTTTCTGTTTGTCAACGTAAATGAAACTAAAGACTGCTTGCCTAAAGCAAACTGCTGTCAAATAACTGCAAACTGTGCTGCTCGTTATTACTTTGAGGCAGTTGGCTCAGTGTAGCGAGAATCAAAGGCCAATGGAGACTGTTTCATGTTAAAGTGAGGGATGCACCATCAAAATACATCATATTAGTTATTTTTTCCGCAACTACTTGTTACCTCGACATGTGTGTACCTGCGTGATGCATATTATCACCTGCGCAACTGAAAAATAACACTGAACACATTGGGCCACTCAGTACATTTCACTGAAAGACTGGGTTTCTACTAATGTCAAAGAAAACAGGAGATGCAGAATGCACCAGTTTAAAATGGAACTTCATTATAAAAGTGAAAAGAGAATCTGTCAAAAATATAATCCTGTTAACCGAAGAACGCGTGCTATGTTACAGAATGTTTAAAATTATTAAATTCCAGTGCTAGGATGTTGCCAAGTGTTCTGAAAGACGTGATCATAAATCTTACTGTGAATACAATTAAGGAAAGGAATCATCCATCCATCATTCATTCAAATTCTTTTTAATATAATTTCTTATTTCTCCACCAGCTGTCAGATTATTTTGCAAAGCTTATAGTAAAATAGTGGACTTAAATAATATGCTAGAGTATAATATGTAGAAAAGCAGTGATTCGGTTGTGTTGGTTTCAAAAGCATTGGTGTTTGATTCAGGTTGATAGTGTGCTGATTTCAATTTGACCTGGGTTGTCAACTCAAAGCCAGGCAGTCCTCCCACCTTTCGGTGTATTCCAGGGAAGAGTGCTAGAAAAGTACTGTAATGTAACAGGAAATAGAATTTGCAATCTATGTAGAAATGTACCTCTGCTGGTAAGAAATGTGTTCATTTGTATTGATAGTTTTAAACACTTTTAGTGTATTTAACATGACACATTGAAGCATCCATGACAATAAAATCCCGACATGTGCATTGGTCTAAAGCAAGCTGATCAAAAGAACTCTGTCAACTTACGTGCATTAACAATTAATCAAGACCTCACAAAGAGCTGTTTATTTAACTCATGTGCTAATTACAAAACTCCAAGTTGAATTACAGGACAAGTCTAGGCATATGAGTTGTACAGTATTTTCAGTCTTTAGTTGAACATTTGAAACTATCATTTAATAGTGGGCTAAAAGAGTGGGTTAGATCTGTTTGGCCACATTCCACAGAAGTGCTGATATATTGGCAAGCGCATGAACATTGCCAGATTCCGAAAATAAAGCAGAAGAATGTGAAGGAATGATTAGTGGTGTGGAGAGCAATCCTTGGAAATAGAACACTCTTTGTTTGTGCAGGAAAGGGAAGGAAATGTAAAGTGAGAAATGCAACATTGATAGGAAATTAAGGTAAGCAGAAGGCTGCTCAAACGTTGCAAAGGGAGTGAGATGGGTTCTGGAAGGTTCTGGCACATGATTTGGCCATAGGTGACATCACGGAAAAGGCTGGGAAATATTAAAGAAAATGTACAGAAGCATATGGAGGAGGAGGTGTTGAATGAGGGTTTGAAATAGAGGGAGAGAAAAGGATGTTTGTTGGACTTCCTGGAGACAGAAGGGTCTGCTGCGTGGCTGGAGCTTTGGCAGGTATTGTCTGCTGCGATGCCGATTAGTGTAGCTGGGAGTGGGAGCTGGAGCTGCCAAAGGAGTTCTCTAAAGGTGTGGTTCAACTGGGGGCAGTGTTCTGGCAGAGATGGAATGAGGCAGGCCTAGCTGCAGGAAGGGGGTTTGTAAGCCAAGGGAGAGACGGCCTTCTGAGAGATAGTATACTCATTTGGATAGTGAGTATAACTAGACAGGAAATTAATTAGGGCCCCTTCAGCAGGGTAATTAGCAGGGTTTCAGATGGACATGTAAGGCAACACTAGAGGGAGTCATAATTTAAAGACCATCCAATGATAAGCAGGGTAAGGAGGTTGACTAATGTGAGGGGTCAGAAATGGGAGGCAGGCACAAAGTTGTAATGTTTTCAACATCAGACATCTTTATTGAAATACAAGGGGTTGGGTGAAGGCCTTTCTGTCCCTATCCAAAAGAGAGTTTCCCAACCTAGGAAACTAAAACTAAGGATCAGTCTGTGTCTTGTCGTATAAACTAGGCGTCCTTGTGTCCAAATGTTTTCTAACCCTCACACTGTTAATGAACAATTATAGGGGTATGGTAAATGTTTCTGTTTTGACAGAATAAAAAGTGCAAAAATCAAATATAATAATCCAGCAAATACTCTCTGCATTCCCTTCCCTTGGATTATTTTAAGTAGATTGACGAGAGTGTTTCTCTCAGTCAATGAGCCTTTGAGGATAGATAAAATGTCTCTTTTTTAATAGTCTTTCCTCAGGATGGCAAAAAGATGTCTTTTATCTTAAATAAAGTTTGAATCTCCTGGCATACTCCCTTGCCAGGAATTCCCTTTCTAGGTCTTGTAGATCCCCTGGTAAACTCTCCTGCCAGGTATCTTTTTCCCAAAAGGACTGACTGTCTGATGGTTCTTTGTACCAGGACTTCCTACAATATTTACGATGCTTTCTTCCACTTCTGGGTCTTGCAGATCCCCTGGTGTACTCTCATGCCAGGTATCCTTTCCCAAAAGGACTATTTGCCTAATGGTTCCTTTCACCAGCACTTCCTATCATGTTCACAATGGCTTCTTCCCCTTCTGGGTCTTGCAGATCTCCTGGTGTACACCCTTTCCAGGTATCACTTCCCAAAATGATTATTTGCCTGATGGTTCCTTTCCTTTCACCAGGACTTCCTTCTTGGTATAACACTGTTATTCCTCTTCACTGTTTACACCTCTTTAGCTTGTGGCAATGAGTGTTCCAATCTTCTCCAAACTGGCCTCTCATGTAAGGAGACTTGTACAATTCTGCCTTTCAACTTCCTTCTTAATGTTTACATCAGTATGCTTTAGCTTGTGGCTATGCCTGCTCCAATCTTCTCCAGAATCACCTCTCATGTAAGGAGACTTGCACAAATGTTGCCTTTCAACTTCCTCCTTAATGTTTATCTGCTGCTGACACATTTGCTCCAGCTTTCCCCATATGGCTCTGTACAAGTTCTGTCTCTTTAATTTACTGGCTCGGTATTCAAAAGATTCATTTATATGTCTGTATGCCTGTCCAAACGCTTCGGGCCCCCCAGCACCTTTGGGCAGACTCACCAGTGTTGAATTGTGCCTTTGGAACGTGGCACACAGCTGCAGCGAAGCGGCAATTCCTAGAGGGCTTCCTCAGCCTTGATGATGCTCGTTCAGTTCCAGTGTCTGCTCCTTGTTCGTGTGTCAGTGAAAGTGAAGGGTTTTCACCATTCCGCACTTGCACCAGTCTTGCTGTTGCTGCTGCACTCCCAGCAGTCCCTCTGAAGCATCTGTGGCACCTCTCCCAGTCTCACATCTCTCTGAGTGGGTGGGCTTCAAATGGATGCTTGGAAGCATCTGCTTTTCCCAGCACATTTCTCCTCTTCACGTCTGCTTCTACTGCCTGCGCTGCTTCCCGCTCTGCTCGCCTTGTAGCTAGCTTCTCCTCTCCTCACCTGCAGATGCTCAGCAGGTTTCAAATGTCCCACAAAGCTAAGTTCTCTTATGATAACTAGTCTGCACATTTGGATCGATGTTTCTTTTATTCCTCATTAACTCCTTCTTCATCTTCCTTGTCTCAGTAACTGAGGCTTTATGGGACTTGATGTCCCTAGTATTTTTAGGCTCTTTAAGGTTGTATTGTTTCAAAAAATGAAGACTATTGGAAATGCAAGATGTTAAATGTGTTTCATGTACATATGAGGTGTGAGCGATACCCTGCTTAGGGTGTCTGGTAAGAGATGGTCTTGGAGTTTTACCACTGGAAGGATTGGAAAAATAACAACATGCCATCAGGAATCTAGGAATTATAGAGTCTTCTTCACAGGGAAGAGAAGAATACTGCATCTCTCCTAATGGAGCCACAACATCTCCCCAACATCCATCTCCTCCCATGTGACCCTCCCTCATAATACCACCCACAGGGTCAGGATCAGGTAACGGCTGTCTTCCCCTGACTACATGGCCACATGGGAGGAGACTTTAGGCTGGGGATCAGTGATCCCTCTATAGGATTCATCACACAAAGTACTGAAATCTTAATGCTGTTATATTGTTTTCAAAACAAATGGTTCTCTGGGAGGGATTTCCAGGACGAAAAAGATAAACGCATGTGCTATGCTGTACCATGCCAAAGATAAAAAGTGCTTTTGCATATGATTCTAATGATAAATGTTTATTGTAAGCCTAACAAGTGGCCTAATTGAGTTGTCTGTTTATTGCCGATGAAATTGAAGAGATAAGATCACTAACTGTGAGAAAAAGGTGTTTATCATTATTGCGTCCAGTGGGTAAATGAGTGTTTAGCAGAAGGGTAGGGTGCAAAGCCTGGAGATGCACTAGCTATGGTCTTGAGGTATAAAAAGTGGCAAGAAGTAAGGATCAGGCTACTTTTCATTTACCTTGGTGTACACAGCACTTGTCATTCACCATTCACGCTATATGCACTAAAGCAAATATTATTCCTCAGTCTGGAACTATGAGACCTAGGAACATTAAACATGATGTGTTATACCTTAACCAAAAGGGATTAAAATGAGAAAGAAATTACTTTATGAAGCAATATACCAAACAGTCAAGTCTCATATCCTATTGTGTATCTGAAAACAGATTCCAATAATCTTAGTCTCAACGAGTTTGCCTGTTCCTACCCTGAGACAAATTAGAACAATGATTTAGCATGTTTTATGATTAGTTTTGGCCCCACCATATTCTGATCACAGGTATAAAAAGTATAATAATCCAATGATGATTTGAGTTGTGTATTCAATACGAGTGTCAAACTATGAGACAGGCCAATGGAAGAACATGGCCAATCACATAGTATGACATAATTATGACATAAAGTGGGACTTTCTAACACTGTAAATATAGTGGGAGCACAGCAGAGAGGATTCTGACACTGCGAAAAGCTGCAAGAAAGAACACACCCATTCTTTTTGGATAGATTAAAGAGAGAGACCATGGAAGTTAAGGTTCATGTTCCAGGGGATGATTCCTGTCCACAATGGATGGGATGGATGAAAAGGGTCTCCGGAATGGATGGACTAGATCATGTGGATGAAGGGTCGAGTGGATGGAATGGATAGAAGGACTAGTAGATAAAATGGATGTAACAGACGAAATGCATGAACAGATGAATTAGAATGAACGGACAGAGTAAATAAAACAGATAGAATAGATGGTACAGATGGAGTGCTTGATCTCACGCGCTTTACTGTTAACCACCATATCACACTACCACGCTTACTCTCTCATATAGACCACCACTCAACTAGAACACAGCGATACTATGACACATTCGGTATAGCTGTTCTCATACTAACACCCACCACATAATCCTCATCATCCTAATTAAACGCAGCTAGCTGAGCACACACCACTAGCTTAAGCATCTCCTCAGGCCTAATGCAGCCAGAAATCAGTCTGGGTGTCCACGCTCCAGAATGAACACATACACTTGACCTCCCCACCACCACACCTACCGCTAAGAAGCAGCTATCATGCAACTGCCACACCGGCTGCACACATATCCGGTGCACCCATGCACTTTATGACTCTCTCTCTCTCTACTGACTTGAACTATGGTTCCCGAGGGCGTTCAGCCTACCAGCGCTTTGATATCATACCAATGATACATAAGGTGCTAAATAAACGCCAAGTAACAGAACAAGTAACATAACATAACAAAGGAACTTGCAGAAGGGAACCACATGATGACTGAGGCTACCCTGGGAAGACAGAGGGTTTCTCCTGGTTCGATACCTCTAAAGACTAGCAAAAAGTGAGTATGAGATTTCCAAAAGGGAAACGACATATGCTTGCTATAACTATATTCCTGCTAAATCCGGGGAATGGGGATGGTTTGTGAAAGTGTTATCAAAATTCAGTGATTTAAATGGGAAATAAACAGCACAATCTCACTGCTTGTAAAATAAGATGTCAATTCAACTGTGTGCAAAAGGATATAGATAGCAGTTATGTGCATTCTGAGTGTCACTCTTTAACAATCATAATCGCATTAAATTGTACCCAAAGTGTTTTCACAGAAATAGTTAAGATTGGGATTAAGACATCCACAGCAGGGCCTAATGAAGGTATGTTTGATAATGTGTATTCTGTGAAGGCCACAGTTATTTTACAAGGAAGGGTCGATGAGAACAAGTTTAAAGGTGTCCTTTCTATTCCAGTAAATATAATGCAAATGTAAATCCATAGACACCTCATTCTTGAAATTGCACAGTGGCACCCTATTATTGAAATGTAAGGGAATAGAAACATATACTTATGTATAACATTTTAAAACCATTCTTCCAGGTGGGGTGGGGGAACTGAAATTCTGTGTGTTGTGGTAAGTCAGAGATAGGAGACGGACCAGAAGACATTGTTGAATAAGTTCCTTTAGCAACCAATTTATAAAATACATACTCTAGGCCCCATTCCTATGATGAATTCCCTAAGCTATAAAACAATACATGTATGCTTGTCAGGATGTTTTACAACAAAAAAACTCTTTCCACTGTCCAAAGCTATGCTAACCTATCTCTGCCGTGGCACTAAGAAAGGGAAAGAAAGAGAGATTAAGTCTCACCCTAGCCTAAGGGTTACTCCCCATTGGAAGATTAGTGGTGGTTGGTTTCCTAACACCCACCACAATGTTTTCACAATCTCATCAGGCTCAAGGCCTTATAGATTGTTCACAACAAAAATCCAGTTAAAAGAGAAAGATATGTCTCTTGGTTTTGAAAAACACAATGTCTTTGTCAGGTATTCCGAAAAGAGTCCCAATGAGTCCCAATTATCCCTCCTTGAGGCTTGTATTGTCCTGACTCGGGTAAACTGTGAGTTACAACAAAATAAAGAAAGTTCAGTATCTATTGATCTAGGATTGTGCCAATTTCTCATGTTAGATAGGCTGTGGACGTGTTTGCCCAGCCTGCTTCGTCTTGTCTTTCATCCCCTCGTGGGGTTCCTAATAACTCACCCCAAGGTGAGCTATGGACTTGTTCTGCCCTATGTAGTATGATTCTTTTGTATTAATGCATGCAATACCAGTCGAGTAACATAAATAAGGAAGTGCACCAAGTGCAAGAAAAAACTGCTTTATTGACATTATTAACAAGCAAAGCATCAGCTGCGAGTAAAACAAGAGATACAAAAAAACGTAATGAGCCCACATTCGGCCAAGGATTATAAGGTGTGAAACCGAACAATTTGCATAGTTACAAAAATAACACATATGACATTTTCTACCATAATAATTGCCTATGCTAATCCGGCCCCCTATAGATCCCTATACATTGCAGTCTACCATTGGCTAGTCCATTATCTACAATCCCATGCAGGTCCAACCCCTTAAACATAGTTGTCATTACACTAACACACCTACAACACAATCTGGGTGGTTGGCACACTTCATACTATCGGTGATAAGAATACTACTCAGCCATTGGATGGAACCTCTCACGGCGTCCTCGAATGTTGCAACCATCCTAGACAGTCCAATTACTTAATATACTATTGCTGGGAATAAAGAGATCAAACCCCTGTTTCAACGAAAAATATACCCCCATCTCATTTCCCATGCCAGGCCCTCATTTGTTCCAGACACCTTCCCTAACCTTGACTAGTTCAGTTTGCAATTGTTACCTCAATACTCGCTGCCAGCGCATCCGCATAATCTTTTAATTGGATGGGATGAATTGTCATGGGATGAATATCAGTCTCTGTGAGGCACCGCCTGCCGGGGATATTTCCTTCTATTTTACTGTATTTAATACAGAGTGTATGGGCACTGCTTGGTCATAGGGGGCACTGTGTATACAACTTTGTTTGGGGTTTTGGCAACATTTAGTTTTGGGGCACCATGCACCTGGTGATCAAAGCTTCTATGTGTTTTTTCAATATGTGTTTGGACCAGAAATTATCGCTACATATCTGTTCTTGTGTCATGGGAATTATATCCTCAACGTTCCTTCAAGCACTATCTTGTACTCCCTTCCACTGTAACCTTAGCTGCCTCATACTTTTGGTTGAGCCTCTGCTCAATGCTACACTTGTAATTCATTAGGAATATGTTTCTCTCAGTCATTTTCCCAGTGCATTCAATAACGTATATTTCTCAGTGATCTTCTCAGTGGACACTGCAGCCTAATGATCTTCTTGGTGTACGCTGCAACCTAACTCCCTGAATGTGGCACGACTACCTCTAGTGTTGCCAACTAATTCTATTATACTTGTGTTTATATTTTAACAATAACATACGCTTGTCCCTATTCTACTTGTGTGAGTAACATACACTTGTCCCTATTCTACTTGTGTGAGTGTGTTGCTTGTCTTCAGGCCTGTTGAAAGCAGTTCGGGAAAAAGGCCTAAAATTATTCATTTAAGTGAGCTCCCTTATCTTGTATTTATGTTCACGTTATGGGGGAGTGGGGTGGCGGCGCATGACGTGATGTTTGCCCGATTTGCGCCATCACACTTTCAAGCCTATGTGGAGCATTCCATTTCTCAGCCCCAGGCAGGCTAAGGGCTTCCTCAGATCAGCTTAGTATCTCTCTTCCACCCCCTTGCAAGTTCCTCAGTTTCTCAGCCCCAGGTGGGTTATGGGCTCGTTCTGCCCATGCATTGTATCTCTTTTCTGCCCATGTGCGGGGTCCTAGGTTTCTCAGCCCCAGGTAGGATATGGGCTCGGTATGCTCCCCTACTTCACCCCTCTCGGGATGTTCCGTTTCTCAGCTAAAGGTTGGCTATGGGCTTGGTCAGCCCCACTTTGTATCTCTCGTTCACACCCTCACTCTGGCTTTTAGCTTGGGCTGCCGGGCCGTTAACACCCGTTCCAGCCACTGGAACGGGTGCTTAACGCCACTTTCTAACTTTGTAAGTAACATTACATTGTCATTTTCTTTTTAGTAGATGGAAGCGCACATGCAGAAGCATATTTAAGCTACATTGTTTCTTTCATTAAAGCCTACAAAGCATATATGTTTTCCTTAGAGAAATATGAATGGAAATTTCGTTTTTACTGTTTAACATTAATTATTTGCTTTTACAGCACGAAGTGTAAATCTGATGTGTCATTTCATTAGGAACATCATATTCAAACAAATATGCGTGAACAAACTGATCAGAGCAGGGGAATGCAAACAAACCGAAACAGTTTTGAGAGTGTTCTTTTCCAGAGAAATTTCGGAAAGTGTTAGGTTTAAATCGTGCATTTTACAGCACACCTTTTGCCAAAAACTGGATGCAAAGCCATATCATTTACAGTTGTTTTTTTAGGGTAACACATGAACAAAATCGAATAGCTGACAAGCCACCAACAGTGCACAGTAGCATTTCCCAATGCCTTTTCGTGGTGCCTTTGTCCACAATATGACAGTATTCTGCACCCTTATATTTGCTTTGAACATATAGCCAGAAATGCCATTGTAGGGAAACAGATACATGCTGGCTGCACCAATATGTGCCTGCATTGTCCCTGATTGACAGCACCTGGATTATGCGCAGCAAGCTCTAGCCCTGCACCCCTACCAGGCTTGCCACTTTAACCTACATTAATTCTCTGGTATTCACTGTCCCATCCTGCATACACTCTGTACATGCACCGCCCTGCACATAAACGCTGCACTCACAGATATGCACACACATTCACATGCACACCCATTCACAGACAGACACGCACACACCCTTGCCCTTCCTTGCTCCTCACTGCTACTTAGATTGCCTGAGCTGACACTTCTTCTCCAAAGGTCCCGCCCTGCACATCTTTCAGGGAGAAAGCAGGAGTTAAATGCTTCCCATGAACCTTGGTTCCTGGTGTGCACAGTGAAGCACCAGTAACCCACTGCCCCAGGACCTCTTAAGTAGGGGGATCCACAGGTGCATCCATTACAAGTTTTTCAGAGGGAGGCACCTGCGGCGGAGAGAGTTCTACCCCCCACTCTCTGCTTGGAGAAGCTTCGGATCTGCAGAGAGTTGGAGCTAGAAGACCCAAGGCCTCTAGCATAGAGGTATTTAGGGAGAGAGAGTTGTATGTAGCAGGGTCCCAGACCCCAGAAAGCCTTGTGGACGATGCAAAGGGTTTTGAACTTGATCCTTGCAGCAACCGGGAGCCAGGGGAGAGATTTTAGGGCTGGAGAGATGCAGTCCCTGGGCATGAGGCCAAGGATAAGTCTTGCAGTCCTATTCTGGATAAGATGAAGGGGGCAAAGGGAGGAGTTAGGCAGGTTGAGGAAGAGGCAGTTACAGTAGTCCAGCCTGTAGAGAACCAGAGCTCGGGAGACATTGAGTTTCTGGGGCAAGGTGAGTAAAGGGAAAATGCCTCTGAGGAGGTGCAGCTGAAAGTGGGCCTTCATGGCAAAGTCTGTGATGTGAGGAGAAAAGGAGAGGGAGGAGACAAAGATGACATCATGATATTTTGCCTCACAGGAGGGTTATGGGAGGGGGCACATGCAGGGCGGCCAGAGTGTAGGAGAGAAGGAGGGAGCTGGGGTACCAATGAGAAGGATCTCAGTCTTATTGGCATTAAGGCAGAGATTGTTAGCAGTGCACCATGCATGAATAGCATACAGACAGTCAGTAATGAGAGATGAGGAGGCAGAGGAGGGAAGCCTGAAGGAGAGTTGCATGTCGTCCGCATAACACTGAAAGCTAGGAGAAAAGGCAGAGATCAAATGGGCCATGGGGGCACATTACACTGCTGTTTCCATTCAAATGGGATGAAAATAAAAAAGCCTCTTGGTCCATGTTTTCTTCCATCATCATACCCTCCACAATTCCATTTTATATGACCTTTAGCCTCATGTTCTCTTTTCATGTTGGTGATGTAATGTACAGTGGTGTTCTGTAGTGCAACTTCTGCCATTTTGGAAGTCTTCAGATTGATAGTTCTGCAACAAAACAGCAAGGGGATGGAGGACTATTGAGAATATAGCCTGTTATGGGTATGGTTCCCTGTAGAGGTCAGAAGTACCTATTTTCTGTGTGCTGGTATGTTTAACATGTTTTCTGGTTATGCCTATATATCCAGAGGGTACCGCTTCAGATCTGTTTGGATATCACTTATGGTATGCAGGGAGGGTGGGCATTATGGAAGATGGGGTATGAAGTGCAATTGTTGCAGAGCTCTCTGGTAAAAGATACTAACAGATGATTGAGTGTAATATGTGAAGACGAAATGCTGAGGAGGTAATTGGGAAAGGAATACTGCACATAGGTTGTTTATCAGACCAGGGAGTCCTTAATGACCTTGGATTCGTTTCTGTGATGATTTCAGACAGGGGTGGTATTTACAGTTTTTCTTAGTCCCACCCAGACTGAGTGCTCATGGAGGGAGCTTGGTATTCCATGTGTATGGTGGAGTGTGAGACCAAACCCATATGGTCCAGCCACCAGGATGGGCATAACAGTGATGCTGTTCTAGATGAGAGGCCTTCTAATTCCTGAGCTGGGGCTCTTGGGTGAAACTGCCCCCAAATATGATGCTCTGTGTTTTATGGCTATCCTTGAACCAGCCTGTGTTTGTACTCAAGTGGTGGAATTGATCTCCCTTGTATGTTATGGAGTAGGAACAAGACACTATTGGATTGGCCTTTGTAGTTTAGTTTGTGTGTAGCTTGGTGAACAGTCAGACTTTAAGGGACTTTCTAAAGGTCATTTGATCTTCCAAGATGGAGATTTGCCTGAGTGTGGATTTGCATATGTCAGTTGTCATGACTGCAAAAGGGACCCCCGCCCCCTTGGCATTTCTAGGGGAAGCATTGAAGACTTGGATTTTTACTAGGGATGTGTTTCTGGATAGAACCATTCTGACAGGCTGATATAGTATTAACTTATTAGTGGTGATTCCTGGGCCCCTGCTGTGGAAGGCACTTTGGGTGATACACACTGTGGTGAACTTGGTTCGGTGTTTCACATGGAGTGTCAGGAATGGAGTGTCAGGAATGCTGGAGTGATGTGTTCCTGTGTTTACAGTCATATGATGAGTCTTGCTTCAGAGATCTGCACTGTTTGAAGATAGTTCCGTAGGTATTCTAGGAGGCTTGGGTAGAGTATGTTGACATAATCGAGTCTGGAGAATGCTAGGCAATGTCTGCCATGGTTCTGTGTGTGAAATGTAGGCATAGCATGATGGGACAAAACATTCTTAGATGAAAACAAGCAGCTTCTGAATATAGTTTTCAGTGTGGTTCATGGAAGAATGGGTTCTATATACAATTCATGGTTTTAACTGGCAAGGTTAGTTGGGGCCAGGTTCCAATCTCTTATATTATAGTCAATAAATGATCATGTGGATGCGTTGTTGTGGAATCGGAAATCATAGATTTCTTTTATATATTTATTTTTTTAATGTTTTGGTTGTATGGCAAATCAGCTTTTAACACACACTAAGAAAATAATCAACATTTTTAAGATGTAGCTCGAGAAATTGTACAATAAACTCAGTCATTTGACAATTCATCAAGAAAATCCAGAAAATAAAACAATTGTGACAAATAAGAATTGTTCAACTCCATCCTGTTCAAGGATAAAACAAATACGAAAACAGATAATTCATCAAGAATAATATTTCATACAGTTGAACAACCAAGTAGCTCCAAGTAACCACTGCTAACACCATTGAGGATGTCATTCCAAACACAAACACTGCCGACTAAATAATGCATGCTAGCAAATTTGTCACATATATTTGGTTTTAGCTGTGCTATGTTTGTTGGTTGGTTGTCATCCATGTGCTTAGTTGATTAGTGTAATTCCTCTCACTGCATGTTCAAATGATCATTCCTACTTACCTTTACCCATCTCAACCCTGCAATTCCCACCAGAATCCCCTGTCCCACATGTACTTCCACACTGTCCTTTTTCTACTAACTGCCCTCTCCCTGCCCTTAACAAGGGCATTGCTTGCCCACACCAACATGGCCCTCGACTAAGCCTCACCCTGTCAATTCAAACCCTGTTCATCTACTCATCCACAAAACGCGCAGTTGCTCTCATTCAAACCTAATATGCACCTCTTACTTCTCCTTGGTACCTCATATCCCTCTATTCTGTTGTCTGCTCTCATATGTTGGATCTGGGATGCCCAATTTTTATATGATAGGACTACCTTCCTTGCTGATCATTTTTATTTTCCTAATCCCCAGCTTACTCTTTTAGCCATCCATTGGACATCGATAACCTCCAATGACACTGTAAGGATTACTGCACTTCACACTTTCTCCTATTCACTATGATCTTCCTAGCATGCTGGAAGAATTAAAGTTATGATCAACAAGGCCAACCTCCACCTCTTCCTCCCACTGACTTTCATCCGCTCACATTTGAGGTCACCACTACTCAACTTCTTGCTACCATCCACCCTTCGATTCCCTCTTATCTACAGGCTCCTTTGTTAACACAACTTCTTCTTACCCAACCCTGTACATTTTTTTTATTGCCCAATTTGTAAACATAAACCTTGATAAAATTGCCACCCCCACCAGTTTACTTTTGTCTACGTATAGTGTAACCTCTATGACTACCCTCCAGGACCTACCTGGCCCATGGGAAACTCAATCAAGGCCCTAGCACACCTTACTTGCTACTACCTTGTACCCCATTTTAACCCTTCCATTTTAATTGGAAACTTCCCTGCCACCTTCAAGATCAAGAAATCCTCAGTTTACCTTATTATCCTGCTAACTATCCTTCATCCACTTTTTCACCTCTTGCCACTGATCATTATGCTATTCTATCACTATTTACTCCATCTCTCTGCATCCTTTAGCACATTAGATGACCATTCCTACCGTTATACCCTATCACATTGTAACATCAAACATTCTGCACTGCCTGGTTTGCTTCCTGTCTTTCTGATTGCTCATACTCCATACCTGGAACACGAACACCTCTAATGCTATGTATGTCGTACTGGGAATTGACTATAGAGGTGTAGAGCTTGAAAATTAGTGGGCCAACTCATTGTTCACTTGGGCTTCCCGTGCCACCTATTTGCACTTGACACACCCTTTTAACAATGATCTGATCTCTCCTATTTCTAAGAATCTTGAAGCTTTCTGCCACCATTTTGTTCTTTGCTGTGATATGCTAAACTCCTACAAGTCCGAGGTCCCCAACCTCCCAGTTAAAAATACTCTAGCCAGTGTGATAAGTCAGAAGAAGGATTCGGGCAAAGGCATGGCATTTCAAACTCATGGCTGCATTCAAATAATAAGAAAAGGACCTCTCTTTGCCTATAACTAAAAGGGTTGTCCTACCTAACTGAATTCTAACTCTGGTGCTTGTCTTCTGGATGGTTGTCAAACTAAAGAAACAGTCCCCTGTCCAAAACGATCCCACTCTCACCCTACCACTAATCAAATGTATTCAGCAAAAAGAAATGAAGCCAGGAGAATGACTCCCTTCTACTGGTCCATCTGATTCAGCTTTAAGGGTGGTTTCCTATAATGTCTTGTAACAGTTCTGATAAACCCTTCTAATTCCTCCCGGGGGCTTCTTTGGGCTTAGTTAAATGTCCAACAGTTCTTCTTTCTCAGCGTTATATATATTCCTGGACTTTGATTATCTTCCTCTTGGCTATTGCAACAAGGGAGATCACTCCCGTAATGTCCTTGAATTTTTCCACAAACCCTCTGATGAGAGAGAGTACTCCCATAGTAATGTTTATCCTTGATACCTCTCTTGTGGTTTTTGTGATGAGGGAGGTTACTCCAAGGCACTTTTCACTCTTGGTATCTTTTCTGTAATTGCTGTGATATGGGAGACTACTCCAGAGGCACTCTTCACTCTTCGTATCTTGCTTGCAATTACTGTGATAACGGAGATTACTGCTGACACACTCTTCACTCCCAGTATCTTTCTTGAAACTACTATGATGAGGGAGATTACTCCTGAAGCACTCTTTACTCTTTGTATCTTTCTTATAATTGCTGTAATGATGGAGATTACTCCTGAGATACTCTTCACTTTTGGTACCTTTCTTGTGACTACTGTAACAAGGGAGATTACTCCCGCTATACTCTTCACTCTTGGTATTGTGATGAATCTGATGATGTCATCACTCCACTACCAGTGGTGGCCTCTCCCCATGTGGCCGGGGGACAACAGCTGCTACCTGCCTCACCCTGGAGCAGCTATATGAGTGAGGATCACATGGTGGGAGGTGACCTTTAGAGGGGTGATAAGGCATCATCGGATGAGACACAGTATCCCCTTTTCCTTTTAGGGATACCCCTACCATTCCCCATGCCTTAATGGCATATTGTCATGGCTCAGTTCAACCACCTATGGAAGCTACTGAGAATACCTTCCAATGTTCTATACATCAGTTACCAAGAATTGACTACCATTTCCATGCCTGTGAAAGTATTGCGACGACAAAGCTGAATGGAGTAACGAGGATCAGTAAAGGCGAAAAGCATAAGATGCGCTCCACATAATAGCTGCCGGGACATCTGAAAACCCATACGAGCTGACAAGTGAGAGACGCTGCCTGGTGAAGCGTTGTCCTCTCAGTGCTGACCGAGGGACTACTGTGCTGCAAGGTAAGCCGTGGAGCCAAGCGGCTGAAGGGGAAGGCCTGAGAAAGGAGACTGCAAGAGCCTGTCTGCTGTGTAGAAGCTACGAGAGGAAGGGTGGGGAAGAGACCAGTATCCACGCTGCTCGAGCACGAAGAAGCAAACGGCAGGCAGGAACCACAAAGGATGCAAGAGGTGCCAAGCAAAGTCAGTGAACATGGGAAGTTGGGTCAGGATGGCGAAGAGTCACTTCACATTCACTGCTGGAGAACGGAAGGATGCCACTGAAAGCTGGTGAGTTCTCAGGAGGGAGCTGGGACACTGGGGTGCTTCGGCAACCTTACCAAAGTCAACATAGAAAGCCAGTGAGTCTTTAGGAGGGAAACTGGGATACCAGGGTGCTTAGGTAACCTTACCAAAGATGCCACAGAAAGCTGGTGAGTACTCAGGAGGGAAGCTGGGACACTGAGGCACTTTGGCATCCTTACCAAGGATAAATAAAGATAAAGGAAGTGCAGAAAAGGAAATATGGGACCCAATATTTAAAAATGGGAAATAACGAAATTAATGCAAGATATATACAAGTTTGCAAGTGTGTCCATTGAAACACATTAGAACGCCCTGGCAGGAGATTATACCAGGCAAAGTCAAGTTTGCACGTTTTTTAAGTGAATTACATGAGAAAACCTTGGCAGGAGAGTATACTGGACAAAGTCAAGTTTGTAACTATGCAAAGTAAATTGCACAAGAAAGCCCTGGCATAAGAGTATCCCATGCAAAGTCAAGCTGGCACCTGTGTGAGTGAAGTTACATTAAAGTGGAGAAAAACCTTGCAGGGGAGTATGGCAGGTATCCTACAAAGTTGGGACTTGCATCCAAGTTGTTTTTGTGACAAACCTGAAGATGTCTCACCCGCTTGTCCCTGGGGATCTGTCATACAAGTGGCCAAGACACGGCCATCGCTATTGGATCCAGTTCCTGGGGGTGGACCAGTGTGGGAGGATCACCTGGATGAGGGTCCTTGGGGAGTGGAAGTGGGACACTGACAGTCGAGACATGCTACCCCCTTCCTTCTAGCCCCTTTTCCCCATCCTACCCCTTAGGATACTTAGAAGCTATACCCCCTTTTTCTGACCCTAACACTTTCCTACACCATGAACGACAACAGACTAACACCAGAGCTGTTTACCTGACATGTCCGAACACAAGGGTCAGGCATAGTCAGGCAATTGAGCATAACTATGCACACCTGACAGCTCTTTTCCTTCCCCACAGGGATAAAAGGCAGAGCACGAGAGCAAACTTTTAGCAAGGCCGAACACACAACGAAACAGCTGCACACCGGACCAGCATTTCAAACGGAGTAGAAAGGTGGCGAGACCTGGAGGGATGACAAAGTGGGAACTGCCCTTGCCCTTTTCAACACAGACCCGCAAAGCCTCTGAAAGGGAAATCATAAAACCAGGAAGTCCAGCTGGCGTGTGGTGTGATAGGTGTCAATGGCACACTGGGCTCGCCCACGCTGAAAGCCAAATCGGGAGTAAGCGATTGCCGCTGTGGTGCCGTCCTTGACTCGCGAGACAAGAAACTCCAACAATTCAGCACAGCTGGTGAGTCGGAGAAGACAGATAGTAAAACTGAACTGTGCTGGGCCCAAGGTTGCAGGCTGCAACCTTGTTGAACAAAGAACGTATGTAATTTAACTTTAAAGAAACCCCAGTAGAAGGTTCAGAAGCAAAGTGGTCAGGCATAACAGGACGCTTATTCGAAGGACTCTGACTGTAGCCTTTGTGGGTTATGTTGTTTGATGAAACTACGGGAACCAAGAGTCCTTAGGAGAGGCCAGTGTGAAGTGTCAAAGTGGTCCTACAAGGGTCAAACAAAACCCCTTGTATACTCGAAAGTCTTTGACACATTGGAGAAAACTGATTGAACTGTGAAACTGCCAAATGTGAACCCAACAGAGGGATGCCTGCAAATTGAGGGTAAACCGAAATAAACCCATGAACATTGGGTCGACCAGTGTGAACCCGGCTGAGGGTTGTCTACAATGAATAGTTGTTCAAAGGGCATTGCAAATTGTTAAATTATACGTTTTGACTAAAAGGCCATAGTGAACCCGATTGAAGGAGGCTAACATTGCGAGAAGGATCACAGCCCGGCTTAGGTGGATGCAAAGGGGTGAAGAGCAATCGTCCAATGTGAAAGATCACCCAAGAAAGTTTTGTTTGTTTATTGGTTATGGTACAGCAGGCCTTCCAAGGCAAAAGACTTTGCAGGAAAGAGACTTGGCCCTAAAAGATCCTGGCGTCGGTGAAAGGAACTGTAACCTTATGCTGGAGAGGAACAGGAGTGTGCTGTGCTCAAAACCTGCCTTGTCCTGTGCTACAAAACACAGGGAAGGGAGACCTCAGCACTACCAGCCTGAATTATCATTTGGTTAACACTTCTTTCTTTTCTCGTGAACATTTTCCCACACTACTTTGTAATTTAGTTGTAAGGATTGTAAATAGTTTTCTTTTAGTATAGGCCCATTTTGTTTGACAAGCCGGCCACTAGGAATGCTTTATTATTATTTTATGGTTGTAGCTTGCTCCCATCTTAGATTTAGGTTTAGATTAGGCATGTTCTCACCCATCATACAGTTTCATAAACACCCTTGATCTGTGATCACTTGTTTCTGTCTTTACTGTTGCCAACATGAGTTCCTTACATTTTGCATAAAAGTTGTTTTATTGACCAGAGAAGTCCAAGGAAGAATCATATCCTTAAGATTTAAAAGTATATTGAAGAGAAAACATGGGGAAGAGATCAATCCCCTGGAACTGTGAACTTTATCCATTGGGGATTTTTGTATTGGAGTTACGCCTTTCCTTTTGAACTTGAACATGTGTGCACTTTCAAGGCCAATGACATGACCCTTTTCACCTTAGAGTTATTTTTTAGAATGTGAGGGCCAGGGTATCGCCAGGGTATCGCCAGGGTATCGCGAAAAGTCCTGAGGACATTGAAAAGTAAAGGAGGGCTGGGAGAACCAGATTTCAGAGCTGACTACCTTGCATC
This sequence comes from Ambystoma mexicanum, assembly GCF_040938575.1. NCBI lineage: Eukaryota > Metazoa > Chordata > Amphibia > Caudata > Ambystomatidae > Ambystoma > Ambystoma mexicanum. Next base: position 928,943,513 of record NC_090928.1, on the reverse strand, counting down.
ACAGATTAAGGTGATTAGGACTGGTTTAGGGACAATAGGGGGAAGGTGTGGAGAACTATGGACAGGGCAGTCGTGGGGTGGCAAAGGGAGGACAGACAAACAAACATGTACTGTAGTACAATAAAGGCATTGGTGGGAGAGGCATGGAATGAGTCAGTGCGAAGGGCAGGGCTGACCACCTTCCCCTCCCCTGTGTTGCCTTTGTTTAGAAACACTCAATTCACACCAGGCATGGGGGGCAAAGAATTTGACCAGTGGCAAGATTGAGGCTGCAGGAAACTGAGAGACATGTTTAATGGGCAAGAGGTGAAGTCTTATAACCAATGCAAGCATGGCTTCGAGCTAGTATAGGGAGAGGGATACAGCTACTTCCAACTATCACACTGGCTACAGCATCCCACAATTAAGCTGGCTGCAACCAGGGAACGTAACCCCTTCGAAAAATATGTCACGACCGACCGAGGGGATAAACACATTGTGGGGACAATTTATGGTATTATTAAAGAGGGGGAGGAAACTGGGAAAAGAGTGTACATGGAGAAATGGGAAAGGTAGTGGGACATCCAATTGAGGAGGAGCAATGGTTGGTTCTATGAGGGCAGATCCCCAAGCTAGCAAGGTCAGTTCAAATACAAGAAAAATGGACAAAGTTAATGGTTCAATGACACCTCACCCCGGAGAGGTTCCATAGATGTTATCAGGAAGTCCCAGATAAATGTTGGAAGGAATGTGAGGACGTGGGGACATGGGGTCACATTTGGCGGACGTGCCCTTCCGTTCAACCCTACTTGGCAATGATCCAACTAGCAATGGAAGTGTCGCTGGGATCATGTCCGGGTAACCAAATGTAGGAATGCCCCCCTAAATGCTCACACCATAAAAAATACAACCCGCTAGGGAAAAAGGGCCAATACACCTCTTGCAAGGATAAGAAGGATAATTTCCACAAAAATAGATGTGCCAACAAAGAAATCTGCTGCCGCAGAACGTTCTGCCAAAATCTGCCCAAGCAGATCCTTATGAAGGTACAAGTCATCATTGGTGACGTCATCACATACAGTGAAAAAGTGTGTGGTTGTTTGGTAGGACCCTATACATGGACAGCCTGCTCAATAGGGGATGCCAGGCCATTGTCCCAGCCCTGTCTGTCCATCTTCCTTCACGTGGGTGATATTTCATCCTTCATCACGGCAAAGATGAGTAATTGGCACATATTTATAAACTAAACATTACATCTTTATGTATGTAATGAAGCACATGGCATGAGCAGACAAGGGCCCAGGGGGAAAGCTGAGGTCACACTATTTCACACACTTCACTCGCTCCCACGCAGGACGGCACTTCTCCAAGGTCTCTTGTTTTGGTCTATAATTTCATCCCTCCCTGCACCTCGCAGCACAAATCACATGACCTAGAAGTGAAGGCAGGAAAGCCCTGCTTTCTGATCTTTTTGATTGATCAGGTGTCCAACAGGTTTATGGTCAGTGGTCTGGGGTTATCTGGTGAGTTGTAATTTAAGGGTCATAAAGCCAGGCATTGGGGTGCTATAATTTAGGATTGGGTCTGGTGAAGTTTGGAGGCCTGTCCCTCCGTCTCATGGGATCGCACCATTCACAGACACTCAGCTCTCCTCCCGTGGCCTTGCAGGGCACATTCTTCCCAGGGCGCAAAGGTTGGCAACATTTTAGAACAATCAAGGGTTTTATCGGGCTGTGCAGTTCTGCCCTTTATCATCGGTGTGTGGGATACAACCTATTCCCTTGCTCATGTTCGTGGCCTAGGCCTGGTGTGCTGACTGCTGCGCCACGTTTAAGCTTGTGCCACAATATGGCTACTAAGATCTAAGATGGCTGCTATTCTCATATATGTGTTGTGCCTACAAAGCATGCAATAATGTAATTGTATGAAAGCCTTAAGAGCTTCCCCCTTCCCCATGGTCTCTTACAGTGCCGTCAGCAGCGTTTTCCTTATCCTAAAGCACCTGGGGGTGCGGTAAGAGTGTGTCCCCTTCTCAACACTGATTACATTCAACATTCACATAGAATCATTACACTGGATATTTTTTACCATCGCCTGGATTCAATGTACTAACTAAAACCAAAAAAGTGATGGGTGGAAGGATTTTAATTAATCTGACCCACTGGCACTGCTCTGGGCAACCTATCACACCACCATTATTAGCATGTCTGCACATTTGCAAAAGGGGTCCAGCCATATGCAAGTCAGTCAGGTATTGCCAAGAATGGGAGCAGCCCTGCCCAAACTGCTAGGCCAGGTCCCCTCTGCACAAAAACACAAGCAACGCCAGACATGTTTTGGACTTGTTGGGCCTCCTTAGTGATGTGCAGCTTGGTTCCCTATGGTGCAGCGATCAAGGGACCCATGTCTGGGCATACCCTCTCTCACACAGGGAGACAAACTAAATCCCCAAAAGTGATGGGTGGAAGGTTTTGAAATAATCTGAACCACTAGCACTGCTCTGGGCAACCTTGCACCCCACTGTTTTAGCCAGTCTGCGTCATAGCAAAAGAGGTCCAGCCATATGCAAACCAGTCAGGTACTGCCACCAATGGGAGCAGCCATGCCCGAACTGCTAGGCCAGGTCCACTCTGCACGAAACTCAAGCAACTCCAGACAAGTTTCGGCCATTCTGGGCCTTTTCAGTGAGGTGCAGCTTGGTTCCCTATGGTGCTTTGAGCAAGGGAACCACCTCTGGGCATACCCCGTTTTTTAGCCCGTCTGCACTATTGCAAAAGGAGGTCCAGCCATACGCAAATCGGTCAGGTACTGCCACCAATGGGAGAAGCCCTGCCCGAATTGCTATGCCAGGTCTTGACAGGCGAAGAACGATGATCTGGAGGGTTGCTCAGAGCAATGCCAGAGGTGAAGATTAATTCTAAACTTTGCAGTCATCACCTCTTTTGTTTTGCTGTAGTGACCCTGAGTAGGACAGGTATGCCAAGACGTGGGTGCCGTACCTGCTGGGCCTAGAGACCCAAGATACTCCTCACGGATGAGGCCCAACAAAGCTGAAACATGTTTGGGGATGCTTGTGGTCTCGTGCAGAGGGGATGTGACCAAGCAATCTGGGCTAGACTGCCCCTTTTGGGATGGGACCAAGCCTGATTTGCATATAGTTTTTCCCCTTTTGTAATAGCTTGGCAGGCAAAGAACGATGGTCCGGAGGGTTACCCAGAGCAATGACAAAGGTTAAGATTAATTTTAAATAGCAAAAAGAAGTGGGCACCACTACAGGATATGATCCTTACTCAAATAATGATTCCTGTTAGAAAATTAATTTCTTATGAAATTCCTTGTCCATAAATTGTAAAAGGGAGCCGGCTGAGATGAATATGGAGACACCCAAATTCGAAATCAACTAAAAAAGCAAAAGACCAAGTGGGATACACAGCCGCTCTCCAGAACACCCAATCTGGGTATATTGGTTATGCAAACTTTCAAAAGCTTAATATATTCCAAAATTCAATGTTCACATATTTGGAAAAAATGATAATAGCCACGAAAATCCATTGATTCTTCAAAAAAGATTTTTATCAACAAGTAGTTTTGTGAAAGAATAATAATCCGTCTCGTGATGTGAGGCGTTGCTAATATTTTCTTAGCGAGGAAGGAAAAGCCACTAGCATCTTATATCAGACTAGAACATTTGCCAATGCATTTCGGATTTACATATCCTTCATCAGGGCAAGTCTGTAATTGTACATGTGTCATTCCATAATATTCCAAAAGATAGTGTGTCAACAATATGCATTCATATAAGTAAAGTAAATGACATACCAATCATTGTTGTGGTGGAAAAGGTCAAAATTGATAGATGCAAATAATATGAAACAGAAAAAGAAAACAGCAGTAAGAAGGCTGTTACATGTAAAATTGGCGGTAACAAGAAGTGCGGATAGCATTTACCTGAGCAAATGGTAGAATGCTTGCATAGGTGGTGGCTTGATGTCATGTGAACGGCAGAAAACTGCCCAGGAAAATGTCAGCGCTGTAGCGCAGCCTTCAGAATAGGCTGAAATGTAATGAAAGTACCATAAGCTGTAGAAGCAGACAGGTAGAGTCCGTGTAGTCAAATCTTTAAAAAAAGCTTACCGGGAGACCAGCGAGGAGTGGATCTGTTCCTCTCGCTAGCTGGCTTGAAACTGCGATACACGCATCGGCGCGTTGCCAAGACAACGCTCCTTTAATATTCCACGTGACCGCGGCACCGAGGGGCACGCGGCCAGGAATAACAAACTGTGTATAGGTCTCCGGATGGGAGTACAGAGTAAAAAACTAATTGTCAGCCTACCAAGAAGTGAATACGGAATAATGGTGACTAAAAATTCAGATAATGAAATTAATAGCAAACATGGAAACAGAAGAAATACTACAATTTAAAGTATGACAGGAGTAAAGAAGAGTAAAGAAAAATGATGGCAAAAGGTTATGAAAGTGAGATGGCAAATAATGGAGCGCCCAATACAAGACCGGGCTGCTTAAGATGTTGAACACAGTTAACACATGATTATTGTAACACATGGTTATGGAATTACAATCGGTTATGGAATTACAATCAACATACAATGTGCAGTGTCGTACAGTGACGGCACCAAAGAAAGTAACACTACTGGCACATGTGTTATTCATAGAGTAATTATATGCCTCCCCACTGCTATGGTGGCGTAAACGACGTCACCTTGGGTCCCAGACACATGTCCAGGAGACGTAGCGGGGTGGTCTCAGATAGATCACTTACGCGGAAATTCACAGTATATAGTAGCTAGAAACATGTCCTTAAAATCAAAGAGAATGCAAGATTATAGAAAACAGTGATGATTAATCTCCTCGTTCATTCCATTGGGAACCAAACACCCAAGTTTGTCAATCCAAAATGTCTCCCTTCGATTCAACCGCTGGTTCAGGTCTTCGTGAGGACTGTTTTTAGTAAGTACCTCCAAAATCACAAATCTGATTTGGGTCAAATTATGGCCGTTCTCCATCCAGTGGCGGGCTACGGCTGAGTTGGTGTTAGCATTCCGGATACATGAACGATGCTCATTCCACCTCGTTTTGTCCATTCTTGTGGATTGTCCCACATAGAATTTTCCACACGGGCATTTAATGCCGTAGATTATATTGGTGCTATCGCAGGTGCCATAGTTCTTGAGCGGAATCTTTTTCCCTGTTCTGGGATGGTTAATAAAGTCTCCTTTAATTACTGAATTGCAGTTGGTACAGTGGAGACAAGGGTATGTCCCGGTGTGTTGGGTTACAGATTCCTTCAAGGGTGGTCTCGTGTGTACCAGTTCATCTCTTAGGTTCCTGCTGCGTTGATAAGCAAATACCGGTAATTCAGTGAATAAACCTTGTACTCGGACATCATTCTTCAAAATCCCCCAGTGTTTACTGATGGTTTTCTTAATCCTGTTACTCTGGATTAAAAATTTAGAAACAAATACCGGTGTTTTTAGTTCTCTTTTGTTTTTGGGGTTTTGGGTAGAGAGCAAAGTCTCTCGTGTCAGGGTACTGACCCTATTAGATGCTATGTCAAGTTCTGTTTGTTTGTAGCCCCGGGCTAGAAATTTCTCTTTCATAACCTGTTGTTGGGCTACACAATCCTCGGGATCGCTAACAATCTTCTTAACCCTAAGGAGTTGACTGTATGGAAGGTTCTTGAGTAAACTGGGCTGGTGAAAACTCAGGCGGTGTAGAAGATTGTTACGATCCGTCGGTTTCCGGAAGATTGAGGTGCTGTAGGATGTAGTCTCTTTTCTGATGCAGACATCCAAAAAGGTAATTGTATCCTGTGAAATCTCTCTAGTGAATTGGATACGTTGATCAATATTGTTAAGATATTCAAAGAAGGTGTCGAAGGCTATCCTGGTGCCCCTCCACACTCCAAAAATATCATCGATGTAGCGAGTCCATAGACGGATGTCATTTTTCCAAAGTTGATTACTAAGTACATTATCAGTCTCGAACTTATACATGAAGCTGTTGGCGTATGAGGGTGCCATGGTTGCCCCCATAGATGTTCCAGAGGTTTGAAGGTAAAACTGATTACGGAATTGGAAGTAAGAATTTTCTGATATGAATTGTAAGAGGGCTAATAGGAACTCTTTTTGTGCACGTATATCAGGTGCTTGTAGCAGTAGCCATTCCACGGCTTCTATTCCAAGATCGTGTGGTATAGATGTGTAGAGGCTTCTGACATCTATAGTAAACAACCAATCGCCCTGTTCTGGAATAATGGAGCTGAGTTTCTGTAAAAAGTGGGTGGTGTCACGAGTATATGTAGATGTTTTCTGAATTAGAGGCTGTAGAAAAAAATCGACGTAGACACCCAGTGGTTGATTAATACTTTCCATGCCAGCCACGATTGGCCTTCCTGGAGGTTTGGTGGTGTGTTTATGGATCTTGGGTAAAGTGTAGAAGTTTGGTATCCTTGGATGATCTTTAAGCAAAAATTTTTGGGTGTGTTCGTTTATCCACTCGAGTTCAAAGGCTTTATCTAATAGAGTCTTGAGATTTTGTTTAATCATAACAGTAGGATCCCGGTCTAGGGTGGCATGAATTGTCCTGTCTTGAAGTTGCCTGTTGCATTCTGCGTCGCAGTCCACTGTGTTTTGGATAACCAACGCCCCACCTTTGTCCGCTGGACGGATGGTTATTCTCTTATCGCCATAGAGGTCTCTAATGAGTCTCATTTCGTGAGGTTTCAGATTCTTATGGGGAGGATTCTTATAGCTGATTCTCTCCAAGTCACGGGTGACTAATTTCTGGAAGATGTCGATGGAAGGAACAGTAATGGGTGGCACAAAGCCGCTCTTTTCTCTGAATTCTTGAAAATCTCGACCAACAGATGGTTTCTCTTGGACTTCTAATTCTTCAAAGAAGACCTTCAATTTCAATTTCCTAATGAATTTGTAGAGCTCAATTTTGGTGTTGAACAAATTGGACCCGTAAGTGGGTACAAAACTCAAACCTTTTTGTAACGTGTCCTCCTCTGCTCTACTCAGTGGTCGGCTAGATATATTAATAACTAGGTTTTCCTTAGTTGAAATCTGGTTTGTGGTCTGTTCTTTAGGTTTCCTCCTCCCCCTGCGCGTTCTTTTGGGCGGGCGCCCAAAAAAGGCAAAGAGGAAGGTACTTGTGCTGTGGAGCCGGTTGCTGTGTTCAGCTCCTCCGTAGTCCATTCTGTGGATGTTTCAGATTCCCTCTGAACTTCTGAATCGGAGCTGCTGGTGTAGTCTGATGTGTATTTAAAAGGTTTTTTAGGTGTTACAGGGCCATACCGTTCCATCCATGTATATACCTCGTCATTAATGTAGTCATAGGTGTCACGTTTACATTTTTTGACTTTTTTCTGTTCAAGTTCTGCTTTGTAGTCTTCAAGCTTAGTGTTGATATCTAACAAGATGGTATCGTATTCCTCTTTTCCTAATGAAACGGTTAGTTCTTCCTCAATATCTTCAATCTCTGTCTTTAGTGTCGTCAAGTTCTTGGAGAGTTCTTGGATGGTTAGAAGAATCCGATCCAATGAACATTTGTTTAAAATAGCCTCCCACTTACGGACAAACTCCTTACTTTCCTTACACAGGGTTGGCCGAAGTTGTATACGTAGGCCTCTAGGGATGCGTTGGTTCTTAAAATAGCGCACTAATGTAATTGCATGTAATTTTCTGTTGATTTCTTTACGTATCAAGTATTCTAGCTGTCTAATCTGTTTCGCAGGATCTTTAGGTGCAGTTCCATGTGTGCCAATTGATGTGTCACTGATTAATTTCAAAATGGCGTTCGCTTCCTCAGATGAAAACCCTAAGGTTTCTGCGCATTTGTTTGATAATCCTTCTATATCTTCATATGACATAGTAATGTAGTTTATATCTTGGAGATGTTTCAAAAAACGTGTGCCTCCACTGTGGTGTGTCTCGCCAAAAAATGGGGAACAAAAGAGCAAATAGCAAAAAGAAGTGGGCACCACTACAGGATATGATCCTTACTCAAATAATGATTCCTGTTAGAAAATTAATTTCTTATGAAATTCCTTGTCCATAAATTGTAAAAGGGAGCCGGCTGAGATGAATATGGAGACACCCAAATTCGAAATCAACTAAAAAAGCAAAAGACCAAGTGGGATACAAGGACACACAGCCGCTCTCCAGAACACCCAATCTGGGTATATTGGTTATGCAAACTTTCAAAAGCTTAATATATTCCAAAATTCAATGTTCACATATTTGGAAAAAATGATAATAGCCACGAAAATCCATTGATTCTTCAAAAAAGATTTTTATCAACAAGTAGTTTTGTGAAAGAATAATAATCCATCTCGTGATGTGAGGCGTTGCTAATATTTTCTTAGCGAGGAAGGAAAAGCCACTAGCATCTTATATCAGACTAGAACATTTGCCAATGCATTTCGGATTTACATATCCTTCATCAGGGCAAGTCTGTAATTGTACATGTGTCATTCCATAATATTCCAAAAGATAGTGTGTCAACAATATGCATTCATATAAGTAAAGTAAATGACATACCAATCATTGTTGTGGTGGAAAAGGTCAAAATTGATAGATGCAAATAATATGAAACAGAAAAAGAAAACAGCAGTAAGAAGGCTGTTACATGTAAAATTGGCGGTAACAAGAAGTGCGGATAGCATTTACCTGAGCAAATGGTAGAATGCTTGCATAGGTGGTGGCTTGATGTCATGTGAACGGCAGAAAACTGCCCAGGAAAATGTCAGCGCTGTAGCGCAGCCTTCAGAATAGGCTGAAATGTAATGAAAGTACCATAAGCTGTAGAAGCAGACAGGTAGAGTCCGTGTAGTCAAATCTTTAAAAAAAGCTTACCGGGAGACCAGCGAGGAGTGGATCTGTTCCTCTCGCTAGCTGGCTTGAAACTGCGATGCACGCATCGGTGCGTTGCCAAGACAACGCTCTTTTAATATTCCACGTGACCGCGGCCCCGAGGGGCACGCGGCCAGGAATAACAAACTGTGTATAGGTCTCCGGATAGGAGTACAGAGTAAAAAACTAATTGTCAGCCTACCAAGAAGTGAATACGGACTAATGGTGACTAAAAATTCAGATAATGAAATTAATAGCAAACATGGAAACAGAAGAAATACTACAATTTAAAGTATGACAGGAGTAAAGAAGAGTAAAGAAAAACGATGGCAAAAGGTTATGAAAGTGAGATGGCAAATAATGGAGCGCCCAATACAAGACCGGGCTGCTTAAGATGTTGAACACAGTTAACACCATGATTATTGTAACGCATGGTTATGGAATTACAATCGGTTATGGAATTACAATCAACATACAATGTGCACTGTCGTACAGTGACGGCACCAAAGAAAGTAACACTACTGGCACATGTGTTATTCATAGAGTTATTATATGCCTCCCCACTGCTATGGTGGCGTAAACGACGTCATCTTGGGTCCCAGACACATGTCCAGGAGACGTAGCGGGGTGGTCTCAGATAGATCAGTTACGCGGAAATTCACAGTATATAGTAGCTAGAAACATGTCCTTAAAATCAAAGAGAATGCAAGATTATAGAAAACAGTGATGATTAATCTCCTCGTTCATTCCATTGGGAACCAAACACCCAAGTTTGTCAATCCAAAATGTCTCCCTTCGATTCAACCGCTGGTTCAGGTCTTCGTGAGGACTGTTTTTAGTAAGTACCTCCAAAATCACAAATCTGATTTGGGTCAAATTATGGCCGTTCTCCATCTAGTGGCGGGCTACGGCTGAGTTGGTGTTAGCATTCCGGATACATGAACGATGCTCATTCCACCTCGTTTGGCCATTCTTGTGGATTGTCCCACATATAATTTTCCACACGGGCATTTAATGCCGTAGATTATATTGGTGCTATCGCAGGTTCCATAGTTCTTGAGCGGAATCTTTTTCCCTGTTCTGGGATGGTTAATAAAGTCTCCTTTAATTACTGAATTGCAGTTGGTACAGTGGAGGCAAGGGTATGTCCCGGTGCGTTGGGTTACAGATTCCTTCAAGGGTGGTCTCGTGTGTACCAGTTCATCTCTTAGGTTCCTGCTGCGTTGATAAGCAAATACCGGTAATTCAGTGAATAAACCTTGTACTCGGACATCATTCTTCAAAATCCCCCAGTGTTTACTGATGGTTTTCTTAAACCTGTTACTCTGGATTGAAAATTTAGAAACAAATACCGGTGTTTTTAGTTCTCTTTTGTTTTTGGGGTTTTGGGTAGAGAGCAAAGTCTCTCGTGTCAGGGTACTGACCCTATTAGATGCTATGTCAAGTTCTGTTTGTTTGTAGCGCTGGGCTAGAAATGTCTCTTTCATAACCTGTTGTTGGGCTACACAATCCTCGGGGTCGCTAACAATCTTCTTAACCCTAAGGAGTTGACTGTATGGAAGGTTCTTGAGTAAACTGGGCTGGTGAAAACTCAGGCGGTGTAGAAGATTGTTACGATCCGTCGGTTTCCGGAAGATTGAGGTGCTGTAGGATGTAGCCTCTTTTCTGATGCAGACATCCAAAAAGGTAATTGTATCCTGTGAAATCTCTCTAGTGAATTGTATATGTTGATCAATATTGTTAAGATATTCAAAGAAGGTGTCGAAGGCTATCCTGGTGCCCCTCCGCACTCCAAAAATATCATCGATGTAGCGAGTCCATAGACGGATGTCATTTTTCCAAAGTTGATTACTAAGTACATTATAAGTCTCGAACTTATACATGAAGCTGTTGGCATATGAGGGTGCCATGGTTGCCCCCATAGATGTTCCAGAGGTTTGAAGGTAAAACTGATTACGGAATTGGAAGTAAGAATTTTCTGATATGAATTGTAAGAGGGCTAATAGGAACTCTTTTTGTGCACGTATACCAGGTGCTTGTAGCAGTAGCCATTCCACGGCTTCTATTCCAAGATCGTGTGGTATAGATGTGTAGAGGCTTCTGACATCTATAGTAAACAACCAATCGCCCTGTTCTGGAATAATGGAGCTGAGTTTCTGTAAAAAGTGGGTGGTGTCACGAGTATATGTAGATGTTTTCTGAATTAGAGGCTGTAGAAAAAAATCGACGTAGACACCCAGTGGTTGATTAATACTTTCCATGCCAGCCACGATTGGCCTTCCTGGAGGTTTGGTGGTGTGTTTATGGATCTTGGGTAAAGTGTAGAAGTTTGGTATCCCTGGATGATCTTTAAGCAAAAATTTGTGGGTGTGTTCGTTTATCCACTCGAGTTCAAAGGCTTTATCTAATAGAGTCTTGAGATTTTGTTTAATCATAACAGTAGGATCCCGGTCTAGGGTGGCATAAATTGTCCTGTCTTGAAGTTGCCTGTTGCATTCTGTGTCGCAGTCCACCGTGTTTTGGATAACCAACGCCCCACCTTTGTCCGCTGGACGGATGGTTATTCTCTTATCGCCATACAGGTCTCTAATGAGTCTCATTTCGTGAGGTTTCAGATTCTTATGGGGAGGATTCTTATAGCTGATTCTCTCCAAGTCACGGGTGACTAATTTCTGGAAGATGTCGATGGAAGGAACAGTAATGGGTGGCACAAAGCCGCTCTTTTCTCTGAATTCTTGAAAATCTGGACCAACAGATGGTTTCTCTTGGACTTCTAATTCTTCAAAGAAGACCTTCAATTTCAATTTCCTAATGAATTTGTAGAGCTCAATTTTGGTGTTGAACAAAGTGGACCCGTAAGTGGGTACAAAACTCAAACCTTTTTGTAACGTGTCCTCCTCTGCTCTACTCAGTGGTCGGCTAGATATATTAATACCTAGGTTTTCCTTAGTTGAAATCTGGTTTGTGGTCTGTTCTTTAGGTTTCCTCCTCCCCCTGCGCGTTCTTTTGGGCGGGCGCCCAAAAAAGGCAGAGAGTAAGGTACTTGTGCTGTGTTGTGCCGGTTGCTGTGTTCAGCTCCTCCATAGTCCATTCTGTGGATGTTTCATATTCCCTCTGAACTTCTGAATCGGAGCTGCTGGTGTAGTCTGATGTGTATTTAGAAGGTTTTTTAGGTGTTACAGGGACATACCGTTCCATCCATGTATATACCTCGTCATTAATGTAGTCATAGGTGTCACGTTTACATTTTTTGACTTTTTTCTGTTCAAGTTCTGCTTTGTAGTCTTCAAGCTTAGTGTTGATATCTAACAAGATGGTATCGTATTCCTCTTTTCCTAATGAAACGGTCAGTTCTTCCTCAATATCTTCAATCTCTGTCTTTAGTGTCGTCAAGTTCTTGGAGAGATCTTGGATGGTTAGCAGAATCAGATCCAATGAACATTTGTTTAAAATAGCCTCCCTCTTACGGACAAACTCCTTACTTTCCTTACACAGGGTTGGCCGAAGTTGTATACGTAGGCCTCTAGGGATGCGTTGGTTCTTAAAATAGCGCCCTAATGTAATTGCATGTAATTTTCTGTTGATTTCTTTACGTATCAAGTATTCTAGCTGTCTAATCTGTTTCGCAGGATCTTTAGGTGCAGTTCCATGTGTGCCAATTGATGTGTCACTGATTAATTTCAAAATGGCGTTCGCTTCCTCAGATGAAAACCCTAAGGTTTCTGCGCATTTGTTTGATAATCCTTCTATATCTTCATATGACATAGTAATGTAGTTTATATCTTGGAGATGTTTCAGAAAACGTGTGCCCCCACTGTGGTGTGTCTCGCCAAAAAATGGGGAACAAAAGAGCAAATAGCAAAAAGAAGTGGGCACCACTACAGGATATGATCCTTACTCAAATAATGATTCCTGTTAGAAAATTAATTTCTTATGAAATTCCTTGTCCATAAATTGTAAAAGGGAGCCGGCTGAGATGAATATGGAGACACCCAAATTCGAAATCAACTAAAAAAGCAAAAGACCAAGTGGGATACAAGGTCACACAGCCACTCTCCAGAACACCCAATCTGGGTATATTGGTTATGCAAACTTTCAAAAGCTTAATATATTCCAAAATTCAATGTTCACATATTTGGAAAAAATGATAATAGCCACGAAAATCCATTGATTCTTCAAAAAAGATTTTTATCAACAAGTAGTTTTGTGAAAGAATAATAATCCGTCTCGTGATGTGAGGCGTTGCTAATATTTTCTTAGCGAGGAAGGAAAAGCCATTAGCATCTTATATCAGCCTAGAACATTTGCCAATGCATTTCGGATTTACATATCCTTCATCAGGGCAAGTCTGTAATTGTACATGTGTCATTCCATAATATTCCAAAAGATAGTGTGTCAACAATATGCATTCATATAAGTAAAGTAAATGACATACCAATCATTGTTGTGGTGGAAAAGGTCAAAATTGATAGATGCAAATAATATGAAACAGAAAAAGAAAACAGCAGTAAGAAGGCTGTTACATGTAAAATTGGCGGTAACAAGAAGTGCGGATAGCATTTACCTGAGCAAATGGTAGAATGCTTGCATAGGTGGTGGCTTGATGTCATGTGAACGGCAGAAAACTGCCCAGGAAAATGTCAGCGCTGTAGCGCAGCCTTCAGAATAGGCTGAAATGTAATGAAAGTACCATAAGATGTAGAAGCAGACAGGTAGAGTCCGTGTAGTCAAATCTTTAAAAAAAAGCTTACCGGGAGACCAGCGAGGAGTGGATCTGTTCCTCTCGCTAGCTGGCTTGAAACTGCGATGCACGCATTGGCGCGTTGCCAAGACAACGCTCCTTTAATATTCCACGTGACCGCGGCCCCGAGGGGCACGCGGCCAGGAATAACAAACTGTGTATAGGTCTCCGGATGGGAGTACAGAGTAAAAAACTAATTGTCAGCCTACCAAGAAGTGAATACGGAATAATGGTGACTAAAAATTCAGATAATGAAATTAATAGCAAACATGGAAACAGAAGAAATACTACAATTTAAAGTATGACAGGAGTAAAGAAGAGTAAAGAAAAACGATGGCAAAAGGTTATGAAAGTGAGATGGCAAATAATGGAGCGCCCAATACAAGACCGGGCTGCTTAAGATGTTGAACACAGTTAACACATGATTATTGTAACGCATGGTTATGGAATTACAATCGGTTATGGAATTACAATCAACATACAATGTGCAGTGTCGTACAGTGACGGCACCAAAGAAAGTAACACTACTGTCACATGTGTTATTCATAGAGTTATTATATGCCTCCCCACTGCTATGGTGGCGTAAACGACGTCACCTTGGGTCCCAGACACATGTCCAGGAGACGTAGCGGGGTGGTCTCAGATAGATCAGTTACGCGGAAATTCACAGTATATAGTAGCTAGAAACATGTCCTTAAAATCAAAGAGAATGCAAGATTATAGAAAACAGTGATGATTAATCTCCTTGTTCATTCCATTGGGAACCAAACACCCAAGTTTGTCAATCCAAAATGTCTCCCTTCGATTCAACCGCTGGTTCAGGTCTTCGTGAGGACTGTTTTTAGTAAGTACCTCCAAAATCACAAATCTGATTTGGGTCAATTTATGGCCGTTCTCCATCCAGTGGCGGGCTACGGCTGAGTTGGTGTTAGCATTCCGGATACATGAACGATGCTCATTCCACCTCGTTTTGGCCATTCTTGTGGATTGTCCCACATATAATTTTCCACACGGGCATTTAATGCCGTAGATTATATTGGTGCTATCGCAGGTGCCATAGTTCTTGAGCGGAATCTTTTTCCCTGTTCTGGGATGGTTAATAAAGTCTCCTTTAATTACTGAATTGCAGTTGGTACAGTGGAGGCAAGGGTATGTCCCGGTGCGTTGGGTTACAGATTCCTTCAAGGGTGGTCTCGTGTGTACCAGTTCATCTCTTAGGTTCCTGCTGCGTTGATAAGCAAATACCGGTAATTCAGTGAGTAAACCTTGTACTCGGACATCATTCTTCAAAATCCCCCAGTGTTTACTGATGGTTTTCTTAATCCTGTTACTCTGGATTGAAAATTTAGAAACAAATACCGGTGTTTTTAGTTCTCTTTTGTTTTTGGGGTTTTGGGTAGAGAGCAAAGTCTCTCGTGTCAGGGTACTGACCCTATTAGATGCTAAGTCAAGTTCTGTTTGTTTGTAGCCCCGGGCTAGAAATTTCTCTTTCATAACCTGTTGTTGGGCTACACAATCCTCGGGGTCGCTAACAATCTTCTTAACCCTAAGGAGTTGACTGTATGGAAGGTTCTTGAGTAAACTGGGCTGGTGAAAACTCAGGCGGTGTAGAAGATTGTTACGATCCGTCGGTTTCCGGAAGATTGAGGTGCTGTAGGATGTAGTCTCTTTTCTGATGCAGACATCCAAAAAGGTAATTGTATCCTGTGAAATCTCTCTAGTGAATTGGATACATTGATCAATATTGTTAAGATATTCAAAGAAGGTGTCGAAGGCTATCCTGGTGCCCCTCCACACTCCAAAAATATCATCGATGTAGCGAGTCCATAGACGGATGTCATTTTTCCAAAGTTGATTACTAAGTACATTATCAGTCTCGAACTTATACATGAAGCTGTTGGCGTATGAGGGTGCCATGGTTGCCCCCATAGATGTTCCAGAGGTTTGAAGGTAAAACTGATTACGGAATTGGAAGTAAGAATTTTCTGATATGAATTGTAAGAGGGCTAATAGGAACTCTTTTTGTGCACGTATATCAGGTGCTTGTAGCAGTAGCCATTCCACGGCTTCTATTCCAAGATCGTGTGGTATAGATGTGTAGAGGCTTCTGACATCTATAGTAAACAACCAATCGCCCTGTTCTGGAATAATGGAGCTGAGTTTCTGTAAAAAGTGGGTGGTGTCACGAGTATATGTAGATGTTTTCTGAATTAGAGGCTGTAGAAAAAAATCGACGTAGACACCCAGTGGTTGATTAATATTTTCCATGCCAGCCACGATTGGCCTTCCTGGAGGTTTGGTGGTGTGTTTATGGATCTTGGGTAAAGTGTAGAAGTTTGGTATCCTTGGATGATCTTTAAGCAAAAATTTTTGGGTGTGTTCGTTTATCCACTCGAGTTCAAAGGCTTTATCTAATAGAGTCTTGAGATTTTGTTTAATCATAACAGTAGGATCCCGGTCTAGGGTGGCATAAATTGTCCTGTCTTGAAGTTGCCTGTTGCATTCTGCGTCGCAGTCCACCATGTTTTGGATAACCAAAGCCCCACCTTTGTCCGCTGGACGGATGGTTATTCTCTTATCGCCATACAGGTCTCTAATGAGTCTCATTTCGTGAGGTTTCAGATTCTTATGGGGAGGATTCTTATAGCTGATTCTCTCCAAGTCACGGGTGACTAATTTCTGGAAGATGTCGATGGAAGGAACAGTAATGGGTGGCACAAAGCCGCTCTTTTCTCTGAATTCTTGAAAATCTGGACCAACAGATGGTTTCTCTTGGACTTCTAATTCTTCAAAGAAGACCTTCAATTTCAATTTCCTAATGAATTTGTAGAGCTCAATTTTGGTGTTGAACAAAGTGGACCCGTAAGTGGGTACAAAACTCAGACCGTTTTTGTAACGTGTCCTCCTCTGCTCTACTCAGTGGTCGGCTAGATATATTAATAACTAGGTTTTCCTTAGTTGAAATCTGGTTTGTGGTCTGTTATTTAGGTTGCCTCCTCCCCCTGCGCGTTCTTTTGGGCGGGCGCCCAAAAAAGGCAAAGAGGAAGGTACTTGTGCTGTGGAGCCGGTTGCTGTGTTCAGCTCCTCCGTAGTCCATTCTGTGGATGTTTCAGATTCCCTCTGAACTTCTGAATCAGAGCTGCTGGTGTAGTCTGATGTGTATTTAAAAGGTTTTTTAGGTGTTACAGGGCCATACCGTTCCATCCATGTATATACCTCGTCATTAATGTAGTCATAGGTGTCACGTTTACATTTCTTGACTTTTTTCTGTTCGAGTTCTGCTTTGTAGTCTTCAAGCTTAGTGTTGATATCTAACAAGATGGTATCGTATTCCTCTTTTCCTAATGAAACGGTTAGTTCTTCCTCAATATCTTCAATCTCTGTCTTTAGTGTTGTCAAGTTCTTGGAGAGTTCTTGGATGGTTAGCAGAATCAGATCCAATGAACATTTGTTTAAAATAGCCTCCCACTTACGGACAAACTCCTTACTTTCCTTACACAGGGTTGGCCGAAGTTGTATACGTAGGCCTCTAGGGATGCGTTGGTTCTTAAAATAGCGCACTAATGTAATTGCATGTAATTTTCTGTTGATTTCTTTACGTATCAAGTATTCTAGCTGTCTAATCTGTTTCGCAGGATCTTTAGGTGCAGTTCCATGTGTGCCAATTGATGTGTCACTGATTAATTTCAAAATGGCGTTCGCTTCCTCACATGAAAACCCTAAGGTTTCTGCGCATTTGTTTGATAATCCTTCTATATCTTCATATGACATAGTAATGTAGTTTATATCTTGGAGATGTTTCAAAAAACGTGTGCCTCCACTGTGGTGTGTCTCGCCAAAAAATGGGGAACAAAAGAGCAAATAGCAAAAAGAAGTGGGCACCACTACAGGATATGATCCTTACTCAAATAATGATTCCTGTTAGAAAATTAATTTCTTATGAAATTCCTTGTCCATAAATTGTAAAAGGGAGCCGGCTGAGATGAATATGGAGACACCCAAATTCGAAATCAACTAAAAAAGCAAAAGACCAAGTGGGATACAAGGTCACACAGCCGCTCTCCAGAACACCCAATCTGGGTATATTGGTTATGCAAACTTTCAAAAGCTTAATATATTCCAAAATTCAATGTTCACATATTTGGAAAAAATGATAATAGCCACGAAAATCCATTGATTCTTCAAAAAAGATTTTTATCAACAAGTAGTTTTGTGAAAGAATAATAATCCGTCTCGTGATGTGAGGCGTTGCTAATATTTTCTTAGCGAGGAAGGAAAAGCCACTAGCATCTTATATCAGACTAGAACATTTGCCAATGCATTTCGGATTTACATATCCTTCATCAGGGCAAGTCTGTAACTGTACATGTGTCATTCCATAATATTCCAAAAGATAGTGTGTCAACAATATGCATTCATATAAGTAAAGTAAATGACATACCAATCATTGTTGTGGTGGAAAAGGTCAAAATTGATAGATGCAAATAATATGAAACAGAAAAAGAAAACAGCAGTAAGAAGGCTGTTACATGTAAAATTGGCGGTAACAAGAAGTGCGGATAGCATTTACCTGAGCAAATGGTAGAATGCTTGCATAGGTGGTGGCTTGATGTCATGTGAACGGCAGAAAACTGCCCAGGAAAATGTCAGCGCTGTAGCGCAGCCTTCAGAATAGGCTGAAATGTAATGAAAGTACCATAAGATGTAGAAGCAGACAGGTAGAGTCCGTGTAGTCAAATCTTTAAAAAAAAGCTTACCGGGAGACCAGCGAGGAGTGGATCTGTTCCTCTCGCTAGCTGGCTTGAAACTGCGATGCACGCATCGGCGCGTTGCCAAGACAACGCTCCTTTAATATTCCACGTGACCGCGGCCCCGAGGGGCACGCGGCCAGGAATAACAAACTGTGTATAGGTCTCCGGATGGGAGTACAGAGTAAAAAACTAATTGTCAGCCTACCAAGAAGTGAATACGGAATAATGGTGACTAAAAATTCAGATAATGAAATTAATAGCAAACATGGAAACAGAAGAAATACTACAATTTAAAGTATGACAGGAGTAAAGAAGAGTAAAGAAAAACGATGGCAAAAGGTTATGAAAGTGAGATGGCAAATAATGGAGCGCCCAATACAAGACCGGGCTGCTTAAGATGTTGAACACAGTTAACACATGATTATTGTAACGCATGGTTATGGAATTACAATCGGTTATGGAATTACAATCAACATACAATGTGCAGTGTCGTACAGTGACAGCACCGAAGAAAGTAACACTATTGGCACATGTGTTATTCATAGAGTTATTATATGCCTCCCCACTGCTATGGTGGCGTAAACGACGTCACCTTGGGTCCCAGACACATGTCCAGGAGACGTAGCGGGGTGGTCTCAGATAGATCACTTACGCGGAAATTCACAGTATATAGTAGCTAGAAACATGTCCTTAAAATCAAAGAGAATGCAAGATTATAGAAAACAGTGATAATTATTCTCCTCGTTCATTCCATTGGGAACCAAACACCCAAGTTTGTCAATCCAAAATGTCTCCCTTCGATTCAACCGCTGGTTCAGGTCTTCGTGAGGACTGTTTTTAGTAAGTACCTCCAAAATCATAAATCTGATTTGGGTGAAATTATGGCCGTTCTCCATCCAGTGGCGGGCTACGGCTGAGTTGGTGTTAGCATTCCGGATACATGAACCTTCTAGCCATCACCTCTTTTGTTTTGCTTCAATGTACTAACTACATTTTGCCATTACCTAGATTCACTGGCTACTGTGATGAATCCGATGGTGTAATTGCTCCTTTCCCAGTGGTGACCTCTTCCCATGTGACCAGGGAACGGCAGCCGCTACCTGATCCTGACCCTGGGGGCGGCTATATGAAGGAGGATACCATGGGGGAAGACAACCTCCGGGGAGTATCATGGCACCATTGGATGAGACATGGACTCCCCATCCTTCTTTTGAGGATACTCCATCAATGCCCAATGCCTTAATGGCTTATTGTTACACCTCCGCTCATCAACCTAGGAAGGATACTGAAGACCTTTTCACAAGATCTGTATGCAAGCTGTCAAAATCTGACTTTCCTTTTAAGACTCAAGAAAACACCTTTTCAGACTCTACCTACAAGTCATCCAGAGCTGACTTTCCCTTAAAGATCAATGAGAACACTTACCCAGACTTTACATGCAAGTCATCAAGAATGGACATCCATTCCCATAACTACAAAAATTCTGTGATGAAGAAGATGAGCAAAGTAAGGCAGATCAAAGAAGGTCAAGAGCACAAGCTGCACTCTAGTTGTTACCTACGCATACCTATGGCTGGGAAATTTAAACAGGCAAAGCAGCTGACTGAAGCGTGCTGCTGGTGGTGAGAAAGCTGCTCCTCTCGGTACGGACTGAGAGACCGTGGGGCTGGAGAGTGTTCTGTGGAGCCAATCGGCTTGAGGATAATGAAAAGGCAAGCTGACCACCAGTGAGAACCTGCTGTTGGAATGCCAGAAACTGACGATGGGGGTCATTCCAAGTTTGGAGGCAGCCATGGTGCTTTTAGCGCCATGGCTGCCTCCAAACCCGGGTCCGGGTCCGGTCTCACTGAATGGGGACTTACCAGGACATTCCGACCTATGCGGACCCGGTAAGTCCCCATTCAGTATACCATTCCCCATTCCCATTTGAGCCCCCACAGGGTTCAATGGGAATGGGTAAGGCGCTAATAACGGGCCTGCAAATTGCGGGCCCGTTATTAGCTCCAAGGTCCCTTAATGGGACCCGCAGAGAATGGCTGGTCAGACCAGCCGTTCCTGCTGGGACCCGCTAAGGGACCTCAGAATAGGGCGGTAATGGTTTACCGGCACCGGCATCCTTAACTGTGCCAGTAAACCCTTACCGCCCAACTCGTAATGACTCTGATAGTATTGAAAGGCAGTCTCCACCTTACCGAAGCCCAAAACGACGCAGAAGAGCCCAGCAAGAACCTCAAGAGGCAGAGAAGCCAAGAAACAGAGGCGCTGAAAAAGAAGGAAACACTAAACGACCGCCACCTGCTTGCCATGGAGAAACAGAATATGCCAGCAGTAGCCTGTGATTCCACCTAAGGAAAGCGGGGACACAAGGGTGTATTGGCAGACATGCCAAACCCGAATAATTGTTAATGAAGCACATTAAAGAGAAAGAGCAAGTGAGCATTTCTTTAAAAGGGACAATGGAACAAAAGTAAGAGACTTTCATGTTTGTGAGTGTATGCAGTACACATATTAGAGATGGCTTGGCAGGCTGGTGTACCAGGCAGACACAATATCAGATAAAGCAAACATAAGAGACTATCACAATTGTAAGTGTGTGCAGTGTGTTGTGCTCTGAAACACACGTGTACAAGTGCGATAGAAATAAAAATATCAATTCAGAGCCCACATGAGAAAAGCTATGGCAGGAGAGAATACCAGGCAAATAAAAAGTGCAAGGAAAACACATATATAAAAAGGCCCTGGCAGGAAGGTACACCAGACAGCTGCAAGTGTATGCATATAAGAAACGCCTGGCATGAGAATACCAGGCAGTTGAAATTGCATTCATATAAAAAGATCCTGGCAGGAGAGTATACCAGGCAGTTGCAAGTGCGTTCATAAAAGAATCCCTGGTAGAGAAGTACACCAGACAAGAACAAGTGTCAGGTCTCGACCGTGGAAACTTTGGCATTACTGGAAGGGTAAACGCTAGGAAGCGTCACCATTGCACGGTCTAGTCCTCACCAATCATGGCTGCCATGTGTATATAACCAAGCTCCGCCCATCAACCGGTGCGTTGTATCTGCTTTTTCTGATACGTGCGTTCCGCGGCTAACCTTGTTTAGCAGCCTTACTAGCCCTCATTGTCTCATCCCTCGGTCTTCTCTTTGACCGCTTCTTCTCTTGTGCTCTTTTCCACTCATTTTGCTTACCTTTTGGCGTTCTCGCTTTTTATACTAGCGGCTACTTTTCCTGACTCTGCCTCCTTCGCTACTCTTCACATTCTTACCTATTCCTTTCGTGGTTCGAGCTGTTCTGGTAAGTGGGTTCTGTATTTGGGTTTCTTACCCTGTCTCCGTCTTCTTCTGTTTGTTTTCTTAGTTGCTCTTACGTAATTCTTAACCCATTCCAAGGAGTTCTGCAGCCTTCTGTCACCTCGGATTATACATTGTTTCCTGCTGACTCGAGAGCTCCCCAAGGTTCATACTACTCTGCTTTGTCCGTTTTGGACCACAAGTACCACACCACAGGGTTTTTTGTCGCCAATCTGGCTTTTTCCCTGATTATTGGGGTTTGGCTCCTCGGGGCCCCCTCGGGACAGGTCCCAATCCCTGTCAAGGTGGCCTCCGAGGGAGCCAGACCTTATTTGCACGACAGGAAGTCCAAGGAGAAGCCAACCAAGGATTCTTCCAAGTCTTTAAAGAAACTGCATTCCACTTCCAAGGACAGAGAGATGGAAGCTACAGGTGAGGAGTCGGGGGAAGAAGGAGCTCGGCCTGACAGAATACAACGCCCGACCAGACCGATGGCTCATTAGAACAATATCAAGAGCTCGTAGCTGCGCTGCAAGGCTTAACTATAGAAGTACAATCTCTCAAGACAGAAAACGCCGCCTTACACCAACAGGTGGTACTACACAGAGATGATCAAGGAGACTTACCACCCATGCCCTTGTCATTCGGCAAATACGATGGTTACCCCGGAGGTCTTAAGGAATTTTTAGACGCTTGCCAGGTGTATTATGCCTTTAGGCCTCATGCCTTTGAGACAGCCAGATCCAGGGTGGGATTTCTTATCGCCAACTTAACCGGAAACGCCCTAGCCTGGGCCACCCCTTTGGTTTCTAACAATGATCCAGCTTTGAACGATTATGACATGTTTGTTGATCAATTCAAGGGGCGATTCGACTGACCTGAGTTTCTCTACACCTCGTTGGAAGCGATCCTTGATGTTAAACAAGGAACAACAGACCTTCAAACATACATCTCTCGCTTCTTAAGGTTGGCCGCTAAGGCTGACTGGCCAGATTCTGCAAAACAGACCATCTTTCGAAGAGGACTCCATGATCATATCAAAGATGAATTAGCCAGAGTGGCCCTCCCTCCATCCTTTCAAGATCTCGTGACACTCTCTCTACAAATTGAGTACCGCTAACGGAACGTCGCCAGGAAAGAAGAAGACATTGGGCCTCATTGCAAATCGCCCGGTATGGAAACAACGGTGGCGGTAAACCCGCCGCCACCGTTGTTTCCATGCCGGGCCATCACAACTCCTGCAGGCGGAAGGTGATGTTCTTAACACCGCCCGCCTGCAGGCGGACGAGGAAACACCGGCAGCATTACGAGATGCTGCCGGTGTTTCCATGATCCCCATTCCCATTGAGTCCCATAAGACTCAATGGGAATGGGGATTAACACCATTCCGCCTCCGTAACTCCCGGGAAACCGGGGTTGTAATGCCCCGGTAATTCCAGGAATCACGGAGGTGGAATGGTAATACGAGTTTTACCGCTGCGGTTACCGCCGGACTTGTAATGAGGCCCATTGTCTGTACCCTCCGACACCCAACCCGACTCCTTCACCATCCAGGGAAGCTCCATTTACGGAAGAACATATGCAGATAGGAGCCACCCGGGGACCTTTAACGCCTGCAGAAAGCAAGAGACGTAGAGACTCTGGTCTCTGTATGTACTGTGGCTCTTCTAAGCATCTACTCAGGGATTGTCCAGAAGTACCCCCAAGAAGGAAGGAAAACTTCAGCCCCCGGTCCTATGCAAGGGAGGTCTTGGGGGAACAAGATACAGTCCTTGCTATCTTACAAGACCCTCAGAAGTAAAGGAAGACAACACTTTGATGGTGTTCCATGTCAAACTATGGACAACCGGTCCTAGTCCGATTGAAGTATTTGCCATGCTAGACTGTGGAGCTGCAGGGAACATTTTGGATGCCGAATGGGCTAAAGAACACCAAATAGCTGTAAGACAGAAGGAGAGACCCATACTGGTTGAAGGGGTGGATGGAACCCCTTTGTCCTCGGGTCCCAAAAGGACAGAAACCTTGCCTTTACAATTGACATTATGCGAACATCATGAAGTAATGGTATTTGATCTGATCCGAGCTGCACATTTTCCTTTGGTGATCGGAATACCGGTGGTAAGGAAGCATAATCCTCAGATCAACTGGACATCCAACCGTGTAAGATTGGACTCCTCCTTTTGTAAGAACAACTGCATGTCTAAACCTCAGAGCCAGGAAGAGAGGGTAGATTACTGCCCTTCCAGCCCTAGAATTGTATTGTCTATTCCTCGGCAGTACCAAGAATATGCAGAGGTTTTTGAAGACACCATACCTAGACTCCTGCCTCCCCATAGAACAGAGGATTGTTCTATAGAACTTCATCCGGGTTCTGTCGTTCCCTTTGGCAGGATGTATCCTTTGTCGCTCTCAGAGAAACAGGCTCTACAAAGTTACTTGGATGCCAATCTACAGAATGGACTCATTCAAGAATCTAAATCTTCAGGGGATTCTTTGTTGTTTTTTATCCCAAATAAGGATTCAAATGAATTACGACCCTATATAGACTACAGAGGACTCAATCAAATCACCAACCGAGACCATTACCCCATGCCACTAATAAGAGACATCCTGGACGCAGTGAGAGGGGCTTCATACTTCACCAAGTTGGACCTAAGAGGAGCGTACCATCTTCTTAGAACAAGAAACAGAGATGAATGAAAGACTGCGTTTCGAACCCTGTTTGGGTTATATGAATACAAGGTAATGCTGTTTGGCCTAGTGAACGCCCCAGCGGTATTTCAAAGATTCATTGACAAGGTCTTCTCAGACATGTTGTTTGTCTCTGTTGTCATCTACTTGGATGATATCCTAATTTATTCTCAAGAACTCCAGGAACATCGTGATCAGGTGAGGAAGGTATTGCACCGCCTCCGGGCTAATCACCTCTTCGTGAAGCCGGAGAAGTGTCAGTTTGAAGTCACTTCGGTCTCGTATTTGGGTTACATTCTCTCAAAGGAGGGTATTGAGATGGAGTCCAGTAAGATAAAGGCAATTTTGGAATCGAAGGAACCAAGATGTGTCAAGGATGTCCAAATATTTCTAGGTCTGGCCAATTTCTACCGTCAATTCATTCCCAACTTTTCAAGTCTGATGTTACCCATTACGGGTTTACTAAAGAAGGGAGTCAAATTCCTATTTGGTCAAGAACAGAAGGAAGTCTTTACTCGTCTCAAGCAGCTATTCACCTCAGCACCCATACTAGTGCAACCTAATCACGAAAGACCCTTCATACTGGAGGCAGATGCCTCAGGGGGAGCTGTTGGTGCAGTTGTCTTACAAGAAGCAAAGGATGGATTAACTCACCCAGTAGCCTATTATTCTAAGACATTGACTAAGAGTGAACGCAACTACTCTGTTTTGGAAAGAAAACTATTGGCCATCAAACTGGCCTGTCAAGAGTGGCGACATCATCTCCAGGGAGCTGCTCACCGTTTTCTTATTCGAACAGATCATCGTAACCTCCGTGTTTTGCAGCAGATGGAATGCTCTAAAGCACGCCATGCCCGATGGGCATACTTCTTCTCCCGATTTGATTTCTACATATCCTACATCCCGGGTTCAGAAAACAGAATGGCAGATGCTCTCTCTCGAAGCCAAGGAGAGGAGACAGATCTCAGTCAAGATCATGACCTCTTGTTCCCAGGTCTGAAGGTAGTGGCTAATGTCTCACCTTTTCTTCATGAACTAGTAAACCAGTACGCACTACAACCCAACCTCCCTGCATCAGTTGCCTTGGGAGACGATAATCTGTACTACCACGATGCAGAACTGTACCAACTTCTAAGAAGCTTCAAGAACAGGTTATGTCTTGGTGCCATGATTCTCCTCTCTCCGGTCACCCTGGTATGAGGAAGACCCATGAATTGATATGCCGTTGCTTCTGGTGGCCTGACCTACGCAAGGATGTAGACACATACGTTTCTTCATGCCCAGTCTGTGCAGCAAACAAGTACAGAACAGGCAAGCCCCTTGGTAAACTTCAACAACATCCTCTACCAGGTCGTGCTTGGGAACATATATCCATGGACTTTATCGTCGACCTGCCTAAGTCGAATGGTATGACAGCTATCATGGTAACGGTTGATTCCTGAAGTAAGATGGCTCACTTTTCTGCATTACGCAGTCTTCCTTCTGCACCTGAAACGGCCTCTGTTTTTCTCAGAGATGTGGTACGTCTTCACGGTTTACCCCGAACAATAGTTTCAGACAGAGGTACACAATTTACATAAACGTTTTGGTCATCATTATGCCAACAACTTGGAATTCATCGGGCTCTTTCTTCTGGTTACCATCCGCAAAGCAACGGCCAAACTGAAAGACTCAATGCCAGTCTAGAGCAGTATCTAAGATGTTTTTGTAGCAACAGACAGGAGAGATGGTCGTAATTTCTCTCTCAAGCAGAATTTCCCTACAACAACACCTATCATACATCTATTCAGATGAGACAGTTCTTTTGCACCTACGGATATCACCCCCAACCAATACCATGGACAGGTATACAAGCTACAAGGACTCCAGCCATTGACAACATGCTAACTGAACTCAAGGAAGTCCACAACATGGCTAGAAGAGCTTTGGAGAAGAGTCAATGGTCACAAAAGAGGTGGGCAGATCGGAGTAGGCTGACCAATCCTGAATGGAACCCCGGACAGATGGTCTGGTTATCCACGAAGTACCTTCCTCGTTGGGTTCATACAGGCAAATTTGCTCCTCGATACTTGGGTCCTTTTCCCATTCTGAATCGAGTTAATCCAGTAGCCTTTAGACTACGATTACCAAAGGGCCTTCAGCGGGTACACCCAGTCTTCCACACCTCTTTGCTTAAGTAATGTAAGGAGGATCCTTATCAACGGAGAACTCCGAAGGTCAGAACACCAATAATAAGAGAACCTCAGGTGTATGAGGTAGAGTATTTGGTGGATTCATGTTATCGAAGAGGCAATATTCAATACCTGGTCCATTGGAAGGGCTACTCCGCAGGAGAAAGAACCTGGGAACCCAGACATCATATACATGCTCCCAGGTTGCTGAGAAGATTCCATTTGAAATACCCAGGGAAACCAGGAGGTTTCCAGTGGGGGAGAGGTTATACTGTCAGGACTCGACTGTGGAAACTTTGGTATTACTGGAAGGGTAAACGCTAGGTAGCGTCACCATTGCACAATCTAGTCCTCACCCATCATGGCTGCCATGTGTATATAACCAAGCTCTGCCCATCAACCGGTGTGTTGTATCTGCTTTTTCTGATACGTGCGTTCCGCGGCTAACCTCGTTTAGCAGCCTTACTAGCCCTCTTTGTCTCATCCCTCGGTCTTCTCTTTGACCGCTTCTCCTCTTGTGCTCGTTCTTCTTTGCCTTCCGGCATTCTGCCGTTTCTAGTTTCCACTCGTTTTGCTTACCTTTTGGCGTTCTTGCTTTTCATACTAGCGGCTACTTTTCCTGACTCTGCCTCCTTCGCTACTCTTCGTGTTCTTACCTATTCCTTTCATGGTTCGAGCTGTTCTGGTAAGTGGGTTCTGTATTTGGGTTTCTTACCCTGTCTCCTTCTTCTTCTGTTTGTTTTCTTAGTTGCTCTTACGTAATTCTTAACTTGTTCCACGGAGTTCTACAGCCTCTGCCACCTCGGATTATACATTGTTTCCTGCTGACTCGAGAGCTCCCCACGGTTCATACTACTCTGCTTTGTCCGTTTTGAACCACAAGGACCACACCACAGGGTTTTTTGGCGCCGATCCGGCTTTTTCATGGATTATTGGGGTTTGACTCCTCGGGGCCCCCCGAGACAGGTCTCAATCCCTGTCAAGGTGGCCTCCTAGGGAGCCAGACCTTATTTGCACAACAGGAAGTCCAAGGAGAAGCCAACCAAGGATTCTTCCAAGTCTTTAAAGAAACTGCCTTCCTCTTCCAAGGACATATAGACGGAAGCAACAGGTGAGGAGTCAGGGGAGGTAGGAGCTCGGCCTGACAACAAGCTAGCTGAACAGTTCATATGACATACATCACCTAAAGAGGTCCTGAGAAGGATATATCAGGACTAGCATAAGACTGTGCTGATCAAGAGGAGAGGAGTGAAAACCTAGCAGGAGAGTACACCAGGTATCCTAACAAGATAAAGACTAAGAGCCAAGTTGTTTTGTGTACCAGTTGTGTTGTTGATATCAAGAGAAACTCAAGAAACTGATATTCTTGAATACAATAGAGAGAGAAGAAAAATCCAGGGGAAGGGAATCACCCTCTAGAACAATTAACTCTATCCTTCTGGAATGTGTTTTCCTTTTTGAACATGTATAAACAACTCAAGACCAAAGACTTACCCGTTTCACCTTAGAGTTAGTTTTGTTAGAATGTGAGGGGCAGAGTAGTACTTTGGGAATGGGACAGTTTTGCTTTGGACATTCTGACATTGACAGACCCTTAGTTTTGGTTTTAGGTAGGAAAGCATCTCTTAGAGCAGGGACAGAGAAGCCTTTCCCCACCCCTTTTTATTTTAATAAAAGTCTTTAACCAAAACTATTACTGCGTTGTGTCTGAGTCTCATTCCTGGCTCCTCACACTACATTCTACCTTCACCTGGATTAAAAGAAATATTTACATTTTACCTTCACCTAGATTCAATGTACTGGCTACAATCTACCTTCACCTAGATTCAATGTACTGGCTACATTCTACATTCCTCTGAGTTCAATGCACTGGTTACATTATATAACCACCTAGATTCAATGGACTGGCTACTTTTTTTTAAAAGAAAATGTAAAGCAGCATTTTTCATGGGATATATTTTGAAAGGCTCATACATCCTTACTCAGCCGCTATCTTCTGCAGAGAAAGTGATGACGCACACATATGAGATAATTAAATGCATATCGATGGCCTCAGTTCATAAAATAGCTCACAGGTGGCCTCACAATGGATAAAATTCAGATCATTGTATCTAATACACAAGTATATTCAAGGAGTGGCACCCATCAACCTGGTCTCAAAGGTTTAGTCTTATCAGCAATCCCGTTCCTTGCGCTCAATCGGGAAAAATTAGCAGGGTGATCAATGTTTCTCTATTAAGGGTCCCAGTCTTTGGAACGCACTTCCAGTGGAACTACGGAGCATACCCTCTATTACTCCGTTTTGGAAAAAGCTGAAAACGTATTTGTTTCAATAATTCTCTTTCTATGTGGTGATGTACAAGAATGTGTTAATCAGCATAATGTTAACGCAATAAGATGTGAAGATTATGTTTTTTTAACATGTTTATAAAATGTACAACAAAAGCAACAATAAAAAATACCTAAACCCCATCATCATAATCACAAAATTAGTACAAATCTGAAAATCTATCCAAGATATTTCCAAAATGCTTTTTTCTCTTCTGACGACCATATATCACTCTCTCCATCTCCGCTAGTTTTAGCATCTCATAAATCCATTCACTCTCCTTTGGTGATGTTTTAGAATAAACTTCTTCGCCATCAAGTAACCTCTAAACAGCCACTTCTTCTCTGCAACAGGCAAACCTTCGACAAGTTCATCATCACCCAGTATCAATGTGTCAAATGGCTACTTTCTACATTGACCTAGATTTAATGCAATGGATACATTCTACTCAGTTCTTCTAAGAGCAATACATGGGCTAACCTACACAATTCATTTAAGTGTAGTATCAAGAATATCAATGTTTCGGATAACCTCCACACTTCTTCTAAGCGTGATACGTGGGCTAACCTACACAATTCTCCTAAGGGTGTTAATGGGCTAATCTGCCTTTTCTTCTAAGTGTGATACATGGGTTAACCTACACATTTCTTCTATGTGCAATATATAGGACAGCCTGCACAATGAGGGTCATGGATAGTTTGTGAGTATGCAAGTGGAGAGAGGATATAAGATTTGTGTGATAAGAGAATTTGTTACTGACAAGTGGTCGTGAGGTTAAGATATAAGACTCTGGCTGTAGGAAGAGAGGAGGGGTGTTGACAGGAAGATGAATACATCATTCATCGCTATGGCGCCTCCACCACCTCAATATCACATAGGCAAGAAACGTTATGCACTAAGGCAACCATATCGGCTGTGTCCTAGACAGATACAGGAAGGATGTACCTGATGTAACTAAAGATGGCAAGATTTAGCAAACTTACTGTTAACTGACATATACACATGATACACACAAAGCAAATATGCACTCACCATGAAGAAACACAGACACTAAGTCAAATGAGAATTTATACATGAAGAATATTGCTTGCAACCATAAAGACATGAAGAACAGAACACAAACAATGTATATGTTGAAATGCAACACAAATGATATGCGTACATAGTTTACTAACCTAGATATGCAACAGTAAAAGGCAGCCCTCTTTGTCAAATTGGAAGCCGCAGCACGCTTTAGAATGAATAAAGACTTTGAGGCCTCATGAAAACTCAAACTGCTGAATTCACTAAACTGCAAATCTGTGCTGGGTGCAGGCAGTTTCTGCACTGGCCCTTCCACGTTTACGGAAAGATTAGGGAGGATGTTGACAGTTCAGAAGATAAAATGAGATAACAATTCCAAAGGCACAAGAAATAGTTCTCTAAGATTAATCAAAGAACAACCAGTCTTTGAATGCCAGTTGCAGACTAATTATAAGCTAAAACTGCATAAGGAACTGATCAACCAAGTCCTCCGTTGTTAGCAAAGTAATAACACTTGTGTTCATATTAGCTAAAATCGCAATAAATGCAGGGTGAAATAATTCAGAACATGGTCGCCTCACATGTGAACCATAATTCAAGAAAAGTGTCTATTCATTAGAGCCAGACACAGACAAGCACCTTCTTCGACTCCCCACATATTCTCAGAACCGAGGCACCTAGCAAGGTCGACTACAAAGAGGTTACTTGGGCTCCTGGCCTGAGCATAAGGGATAGCATATTTTTTAATTGAATAAAAGCATTTTGCGGACCTACTCCCATTTCTGGCTCATGTGTTGATAACCTTTCAGTTGTTCAAGGTTGGTCAGTAAGAAGCCAACCAATGAAACCCTCAATGTTATGCCACCCAGTATATGTTGCTTTAACAAATTATCTACTTTACAGATTACATGTATTCTCTATTATCAATTTAGAGGTGCTTCCATCAGAGTATAACCAATGAAAAGACTAACCCCTTTATCTTCCATATGTATAGAATTCCCAGAACCAATCCCTCAACCCCATTGGTTTTTGTAACCAACATTTTGATGTGATGTCAATAATGATGTATTTTTTATTTTTAATCCATTGTTGTGTCTGAGAAAGGCCAAGAACTTCAAGAGTGTTTTGCTTGTATGCTGTCCCTACTTTATTTGGGTTGTCGATAAAGCGTGTTTTTCCATTTACTTTGACTATTTCAGTTATTGAGTTTGGGATTTGTCAGCCTACCATTTCCACTTAAACTGGGGTTTTCCAGACCATTATTTCATATGGTAGTGGGTTGAATGGTTCGCCAAGGTACTCGGACCGCAGAAGTTCCCTGCTGTGGCCTGAGGACTGTGAGGTGACCGGAGGAGACCAATATCATGTGTGAACTGAGAGAGGTTGACAGGAGCCCCCTTGGAGAAATACCTGTCTGACCCACACAGGGAGCCCCCCAGGGAGCCCTACAGGGCGAAGGCAGCTGGATGATTGAGGGAAGTTCGATACTGAATATCTTCATCCGATTCATGGATGTAAGTATAGATCATCGTCTTGGCAAAATGGGGAAGGGAATTTTTATATATTGGGGAACTATAAAATGCTAAAAGCATTATATACAGTGGAATACCTGTTATAATGTCGCAGAAGGCAATGCACCAAACATTGCTCAAGGTATTAAAGTGGGATTCCCCAGGACAAGTTCACAAAAAAGTGCATTGTAAACCCCCTTCTGGGGTATGATAAGAGGAGAAGATAGCTCACTATGTTTGGGAATTAAAAGTTTTATGTACTCCCCTTGCACATTACTGCATTATAATATTGAGCAGACACTGCAAACTGCCATGTTTAAAACACTGTTTCGTGCTTCTGAGATGCAAGGTTTCTGACATTACTGTGCATTTCTTTGCAATGAAGGTTCTTCTCCTAGAGTATAACTATGCTCGCCTTCACATCTTTCACTTCCAACATGTCTCCCTTTTGGCATATGTAAGCGCGTTTTAGGCTCCTGCTTTCTGATTTAGGCTCCTGCTTTCTGAGAAAAAGCAAAATCAGTGTTTGTAGGCGTATTGCAAGCATTCTCGTCTGCCTCAGAGCGTTTGTGAACCTTTCAGGAGCATATTCACCTCCACTAAATATATCACAACATGCTGTCCTCCCTGATAACACTGATTAACATGTAAGAATGCAGCTGGTATCAAAGGCTTGTATAGTGGGGCTTTGCTCCCTGCTAGCAACATTGTTTTAATATGATTACCTGCCTTTTACAGACCACCCCTCTTATTGAAATGCATGTGCTCCTTTGGGTATAAGAAGAATGGTATATGGAGCGAGGGGGTTCTCACTTGCGCTGAAGTCTTGTACTGCCGTTGGTTTGTTTCGTTCTGTTACTACTTTCTACTAATACATTGTTCACCGATCCACAGGAATCATCAGTGCAAATTTTTTGACAACAATGGTAAACTGGCAAGCACATCACTGCATACCTAACAGGCACATCATCTCCTGTAAAGTCTTGAAAACACCCAAGATATCATTTATTACACCCCTCCACTATTCCACAAATCTCCACCCCTCTAATGCCACACCCTCAGTACCATTCAAAGGACTGCAACAACCACTATACCACAATAATCCCCCAAAAGATTATTGTGCTTGTTTGATTGATTTTACCAGGCATTCTCATTGTCTATTAACTCCAGATTAATTTTTGGGCGCGCCACGCACAATCTGCCACTTTCTCGAATGAAAAGGGAATGCTTTTGACCATCCAGAGACCTTCCACTCCATTTTCACTTCTACATGATACTTTGCAAGTGTAGAATTCTGCCACTGCATTTCCAACTCAGTATGACATGCGCTGCTCTGGACCGGCGCTCTCTGCGTAGGTTTCTGGCTTTGGCATGGCAATACTATTACACCCAGCACAGCCATAC
Organism: Ambystoma mexicanum; assembly: GCF_040938575.1. NCBI lineage: Eukaryota > Metazoa > Chordata > Amphibia > Caudata > Ambystomatidae > Ambystoma > Ambystoma mexicanum. Next base: position 928,910,744 of record NC_090928.1, on the reverse strand, counting down.
CGCCAGCATACAGCTTACTACACAGAAGTTACCTAACCTCCCCTCTATCTCCTCCCCTATCAACGAACTCAAGGGAGCCCTTATCAATGCCAGATCCATCACGGCTCACGCACTCGATATTATTGATCTCATCACCGTCCACAACCTCAACTTCATCGCCATCACTGAAACGTGGTTACATGCAGCCTCTGGCCCACTTCTCGCACTCGCCATCCCTAATGGCTACTCCAGCAACAGAAATGACCATCAGTCCAATTCCAAAGGAGGAGGAGTCACATTTATACATAGAGATAACATCACTATGAGAACTATTCCTAACACCCAATTCAGCTCTGCCGAATCTCTATCGGTGAAACTAACCCTCTCACCGACCAACACAGCAACACTACACCTCATCTACAGACCACCAGGTCCACTTGGCTCATTTATAGATGATATTACCTCCATCCTGACTGACAACACTAAGCCTAACTCTCAGGTGTTACTACTAGGTGACCTTAATCTTGGCCTATCCGACCCTAAGGATCACCTGGCCACCGAGGTCGCCACTACTATCGACAACTTAGGCTTCCAGCAACGCATTCTTGAACCTACCCACAACAAGGGCAGAACGCTTGACTGGATTACAGATCTCAACTGCAATACATCGATAAGCTCCAACTCCGACTGTGCTCGGTCTGACCACCACATCATAATCTTTCACTTACCAGCCACCAACCCTAATCCCAAACCTACTGCAGCCCCTGCTATTCCTACCAAGAACAAAAAGGACATCACGAGGGACAAACTACTCCCTCTCATCCTTCCCATTCTGAACAACTGCGCATCTCAGCACAACGACCCTACCGTCTTAGTAGACACCTTCAATCAAACACTGCTCAAAGCTATTGATACCATAGCACCGCTCAAATTATGGAAAGCCAAACAACGAGCCCATCTGAACTCTTGGTTCACCCCGCAGCTTAGAGCTCTGTGCAAAGAAAAACGCAAGGCTGAAACACTTTGGAAAAGTCTCCCTTGTGAGGCCAACAAAGACCTCCTTATCATCGCCTCCCTCAATTACAAGGAAGCTATCTTACAAGCAAAAAAAGACACCTACAACAAGTGTATCTCACAAGCTGAATCTAACACGAAGGAGCCATTTAAAATTCTCAAAGAATTAGAATCCCCTTCACGCGTCCCCGATACCTGCATCAAAGACAGCACGTAATCCAACAACATACAAAATGCACTTCTCACCAAAATAACCACCCTGCAATCCAAAATCAATGCCAAACAAAACACCCTTCTCTCCACCACCCTAACAAAAGCTACGACACCCAAAACGACCACAGCCTTTTCCCACACTCCATTCAGCTTTGTGCCGTTCACCATCCCGGAGGTTGAAAAAATCATCTGTAATTTAAAACCCTCCAACTGCCAAGGCGACTCCTGTCTGGCACCTATCATCAAGGAATCGGCACACGACCTTGCTCCCTTCATAACTACATTTATTAATTCCTCATTTCAATTTGGAATGGTCCCTAATAATCTGAAGGACGCCTGGGGCATCCCACTCCTAAAAAAAACGACCTTAGATCCTGAGATACCCACTAACTATAGGCCCATCACTACGGTCCCGTTTCTTCTAAAAGTTTTAGACAGAGCGGCATACTTACAGATACAGAATTATCTGGAAACAAACAATCTTCTAGGGACCAGATAATCGGGTTTTAGACCTAAGCACGGGACAGAAACAGCCCTCCTAGACCTTAAAACCCAAATTGAGGACTTAAAAGACAACGGCAAATTGGCCCTTCTACTTCTATTGGACCTTTCTGCAGCTTTCGACTTGGTCAATCACCAAATCCTTTGTCATCATCTGAAATCTGCGGCTCACTTCTCTGACAATGCCACTAACTGGATTAGGTCATTCCTAGACAATAGACAAATGAGAGTATTTTCACCCTCGTCCTCAGCAGACCCCATGCCAGTCCCTTGTGGAGTCCCACAAGGGTCCTGTGTATCCCCCACACTCTACAATGTATTCACCAATCCTTTGTTTGATGTGCTTGACTATCTGGGCGTCACTTACACCAATTACGCGGACGATACCCAGATACTCATTCCCATCACCGGTGACTACATTGCAGACTCCAAAGCTCTGAATGACATTTACCAAGTCATCCAAGCTTGGATGGCCCAACATGGGCTCTGTACCAATGACGACAAGACAGAGCTCCTCATCTTGGGTACACAACAGAGACTCAATAAGCTGAACCCATCATTCAGCTCTTTCAATATTGATGGTAATTCCATCAAGGTATCCAAAGATACCAAAACACTAGGAATTTACCTAGATTCCACACTCTCTCTATATAGAAAAATCAACGCAGTCGTTGCTGCCTCTGCTTATACATGCAGGTGGATCACAGCCTGCCGCCCATTTCTCTCTTCTCAGAATTGCATCACTCTTGCCAGGACATTGGTAATGTCCAAGTTGGACTATTGCAACGCACTGTACCAAGGCACCAACCAACGCAACCTTAACAAACTCCAGATCACCCAAAACAACGCTATCAGAGCGGCCCTCATCATCCCGAGATCAGCACATAACTCTGAAACTAGGAAGAACCTTCACTGGCTCTCAGTCGCCCAAAGGATATCATTGAAATTACTGGCCCTTACCTACAAATGCGTAAACAACCAGGCCCCCATCTACCTAGCCTCGCGAGTCACCCAATACATTCCATCACAATCACTTAGATCTGCCCAAACTCAAGCCTCACAATCCCCAAATATAAGTTTCAAACAGCCGGAGGTGTTAGCTTCCCAGTCCAGGCTCCCAGTCCAGGCTCCAAACTCTGGAATACTTTGCCACCTACCATTAGAAATCTATCGTCACTGAACCTATTTAAACACAAAGCTAAGCTTTGGCTAGCCACCACACATGACCTATTGTCTTTTTGAACATTCGAACACCACGACTTTCTGTCTGCCTGATTAAATATGCACTGCTCTCGTACTCTACTGCTATTGCCTATGCAAATGTCTGATTGAAACCTTAACTGTAACCCTGACTGATTATAACCTTAAGCTTAACAATGCCATTTTTGTAATTACTATCTGAAGATATGCCATTCTTGTAATTCTATTTGAAGATATGCACCCGGTTGCCCTCTGGCCTGGTTGCGCTATACAAATAAAATAAATACAAATACTACTCCAAATGTGCCTACGCGAGTGAGTCTCTTCCTCTAACTCTCGCTGAAAGCGGTTTGATGTCATCACTTTCAACCAGGCACTCATCGAGAACCCGTCACCTACGCTTGTCCACTGGCTATCAGGGCTTATGCTTGGCAATCCTGCTTGCACATTAATAACAGACATGTTACTTGTCGCTGCATAGCGTGTGCCAGCTCACTTTTGCCATTGATTTCTATTTGTACACCATACACCCCCTCTCCTTTTAATGTAGAGATCTGTGTTTTTCCATTTTCCACACCATATGAATTTATAAATATCAGTAACATGCGTCCTTTCGTATCTTGCAATCATTCCTCTACAGCATGCCCATATAGTATAGCTCAGCTGCTGAAATGCAGATCCAGATCCTACGATAGTGGGTGTATCTATGCCCAGTTATCCCTTCCCCATGCTGTTTATCACCTATGAGCATAACTGGGCAGCCCGGGCACGACAGCACCCCTTCCATGTCCATATTGGCCTGTACCTTCCTCGAGCATGAATACCTGGGGCCAGCCCACTCAGGTCCCGCCATTCCCTTACGTTCCTTTTCCTTCCATGATGTCCTATCCCATCTTGCAAGCCGCCGTGGGTGGTGGGTCCTTCTTTGGGGGGCAGTGGGTCCTTCGCTGGCTGCTGCCCCTACTGCAACCTACTTGGTGTCCATCCTTTTTCCTTCCCTTTAGCATGCATAAGTGTGTCTCTTTGACCACAGAGAAGACCAACACGTCACCACTGTTATAAGGAGCAGTTGGACACATATCAGGTAAGTCCATTATTAAGTTCCTTTAGTTGGATTACAAGTTAAAGTATGTTAGGACAGGAACCCACTGGCTCCCACCACCCATGCTACATCTCCTTAACTGCCAGTAGTGGTACGCCAGGGACATAAAATTCTCTCGTTCACACATACACATTCTACCATTCACTCTGACCTCATGCCTTCCAAACCTGCTTCCATTCATCCATACAGAAAAGTGCATCACAACACAATCATTGCTCTGAAAGGTGCAGCAATGTGGGCCTTATAGGCCAGTACTCTTTCAAATGTGCTTGAAGTGTAGAGTTTGGGTTCTAATGTTAAAACCATCTTGGTGGAGAAATCACCTTAAACTGCATTAGAAATGGATATGCTTGCTTGCCTAGTAAACCCATACTTTGTCTAAAAGTGGGAACTATTTCACAGGGATCCATGGTTTGTGAGCATTTTCGTGTGTGGCCCAATCATGTGCAGGGCTGGCTCCAGCCCTTCTTTCCTCCTCCTTTCCTTTCCCCAACCCATGCTTCATCTTCCAATTCCTGCAAACTTGAGATCATCTGTGATCAAAGACTCGAACAAATGAACAGTAATACATCTGATGTTATGAATTGCATATTACCGATACTTGTCTTTAAATCAGTACTCTCCTGTTACTGCTACTTTCTCCTCACCCTATCACTGGGACTCTCTACCCCCTGAAATAAAGTAGCACTGCTATCATTTCTTTCAGAAATGCCCTTAAACTCCATATTCTCTCCACTGAAGGGAACTGAGACTACTATCCCTCCCACTTTACCATATACTATTATCTGTTGTAAATACTGTATATCCTAATATCAAACGGTATATCAATATCTGATCACATGCTTATAGTGTACATTATTTTTGGTGACAGACTGTGCTGCTATAGTACATGACTTCTTACTTCTCTCCTCCACCACCTGTATCTTTGGATTTTTGTGTACAGTCACCATTTCAAAAATATTATTGAGAATCTCACCAGTGAGAAGAAGAATGTTGCCAAAGGCAATATGTGTGTAAATTGGGATGGGGCATACTAATGTGAAAAAGAGTGAATACAAACATTTGGGGTGGTTTATAAAAGGGCAAAAGGTGAAAGGGTGTTGACGGGTTGGGCCAGGTATAAGGGGGTCTGACGCCACCACTACAAAAAGCAAAACATTTTTTTCACAAAAGAACATTGATGGGCAAATATAAACCATCAAAGGGCAGTTGGCATTTAGGATATAGCTTTGCTTTTTTCATCACCTTTACCCTCTGTACAGCACCCTTCACTGGAATTTCTCTGGTTTACGTTCCTTGTCTTTGGGGGTCATTACGACCCAGGCGTTAAGGGGTTAGCGACACCGTAAAAGGTTGCGGCGCCGTTTACCCCTTAACGCCTTACTACGAGGTCCCTTTGCGGGTCCCGACCTTAACGGCTGGTCTGTACCAGCCGTTAAAGGCATGGTCCAGTAAAAATGTTTATTGTCCCTACGGGTCGGCCATATTTTTTTTAAGCCTAAGTGGCTCAATTTTAGAAAACTTTCCTATGGACCTTTCCCGAGTTTTCGTCCATTAAACGCACGCAAAAACAGGCACCAGGGAGCCGCCATTTTGTGATAATCCTATCACTTGCCGCATCGCCCTGGCTGACCTGCTTCTGCGGCACTAAATCAATTCCCCCGCCCCTGAGCCTGTCATCAGCAGACTCGTACCGCCCATTTCCCAATGCCAAAGCACGTCTTGTGTCAACATTCGCTGCGCTTCAGCTAATGACGTTTCACCATGGAAATGGCAGGACGCCTCTTTCCTCAATAAGTATAAACAGACCGTTTCACAACACACAGCAGCAGATTTTCGATTCCATTCCTCTCTCTGTGTTACTTAGAGTATTTTGTGACTCGTTTCTGTGCTCTGGTCAGCTACCTTTGCCGCATGTAGCCCGTGTGAACACCTGTACCATCTCGGTAAATTATTTTACTTTGTTTACCACACAATGGCTACAATAATGCCCTACATGTACGAGCCCGAGTATACCGAGGAGGAACTACTGGAAAGGGAAGCACGCGAAAACGATGGGGATTCGGACGGCAGTTGGCAGGACGAATCAACAGATGAAGAGCCTGGGCCTAGTCGCATGGACGGCGTCTCCACCTGGTGCACATGCAATCGGTGCGAGCTAATGCCAACCGAGGAGGAGAACTGCTGCTGCTGAGAAAACTCGGGATGCCTGGCCTACATTTCGGAAGGCGAGCCACGACCGCAATGCATCACCGAGCTGCCAGACTTCAGGGCAGCCTGCCTCACATGGGCCGTGTTGAGAATAATGATGGTGCTTATGCACGAACTTCGCGCAACTGTTTGTCCTCGTAATCCGAGTAACGAGTAAGTATACTCTGCTTGTCATGCCACTCCTATTTCATGTTCTTCTACTATATCCAAAATTATATATTCATATCATAGTAACGCATGAAAGTCGTTCAATAGTGTGCATTGTCTAGATAGCATTTGTCCATGCAGAATGCCATTAGTTACAAGAATTGTCATTGACAACAAACGTTTATTAAACTTATCTTGGTCATTTAAAAACAGTTTGTTTCATTCCTTTTCACAGGTGGTACAGGCTGGTGGCCTATCGTTCCTTTACATGGTGGCTCCACGGGAGGCTTGGACACCGCATTCGGAGAGGGATACCCGCCTGTGCCGTTCGTGCCATAAGAGAAACGTTCCCGAGTGACAGCGGTCAGTACAGGGGATTTTCTCTCGCTGTGCTGCAACCTGACCTGTATAATCTTTAAAGTCTTGTATTTTTGTGTCATGAAAATAAGATACAAAATAAAACCACATATATTTTAACAACGGTTGTTTCGATTTTTTAAATGAATCAAGTGTGTCTCCATTCAAGGATGGACCTCAGACATCTGTGCTCCGAATGGGTGAAGGTCTGGTCGCTGTGAAGCAGGGTGGTCACTATCTATCTAAGCTAACATAACATATTCTCGATAATGCATGCACTAAATAACACTTGTTCAAAGTCTTTCAGTAGGTTATGTCTCTATAAAAGTCACACATATATCTATACTAACAATTACCATTGGATTATACAGGCCTTAGGGTCTTGACCACTATAATACACCGGTTGAAGTGTGGGTCTGTGCTCACAAGAATCTCCGGTATGTGGCATTTGTTATTGATAAGCAACGATATACTATCAAAAGCGGTTCGCGCCAGTGGATGAGCGCTGGCATGGGGGGCTGTCACGGGCGCGAAAGGCCAAGGTGCCAAACTGCATGTACACTTCAAAAGGTATCCCACGCCCAGGGGCCATCGGTCACATGGCCTCCTCAGACCCCGTGTCTCCAGCCAGGCCTCCCCTTGAAGCAGGCCGCCCCCCCTGCAATCCACATAAGTGTGTCTCCATTCAGCAGTCTTCCTGTGCCTTATCTGCACGCCCCAGGCTCCTCCATCCCACCCACCCTCTATCAAAGGCAGTTCGCGCCAGTGGATGCGCGCTGTCACGGGCGCGAAATGCCAAGGATCCAAACTACATGTACACTTCAAAAGGTATCCCACGCCAAGGGGCCATCGGTCACATGGCCTCCTCAGACCTGTGTCTCCAGCCAGGCCTCCCCTTGAAGCAGGCCGCCCCCCTGCAATCCACATAAGTGTGTCTCCATTCAGCAGTCTTCCAGTGCCTTATCTGCACACCCCAGCCCCCTCCATCCCACCCACCCTTTATCAAAGGCGGTTCGCACCAGTGGATGCGCGCTGTCACGGGCGCGAAAGGCCAAGGTGCCAAACTACATGTACACTTCAAAAGGTATCCCACGCCAAGGGGCCATCGGTCACATGGCCTCCTCAGACCCTGTGTCTCCAGCCAGGCCTCCCCTTGAAGCAGGCCGCCCCCCTGCAATCCACATAAGTGTGTCTCCATTCAACAGTCTTCCTGTGCCTTATCTGCATGCCCCAGGTCCCTCCATCCCACCCACCCTCTATCAAAGGCGGTTCGCGCCAGTGGATGCCCGCTGTCAGGGGCGCGAAAGGCCAAGGTGCCAAACTACATGTACACTTCAAAAGGTATCCCACGCCAAGGGGCCATCGGTCACATGGCCTCCTCAGACCCCGTGTCTCCAGCCAGGCCTCCCCTTGAAGCAGGCCGCCCCCCTAATACCACGACATACATACGTCATTCATTCACAAACACACCCCTGTTTCTAATACTTTATAAACCACTTGATATGTCTCATGAGAACATCTTTGTGCTTTGCAAGTCAACTCCTGAACGTGCTACCTGGCAACCACTGAGATCTACGCTAATCTGCTCGTCGTCGTGCTATCCGTGAACTTCTGTGACTGCTTAGAGCATACCCATCAGTGTGCTACCTGTGGCCACCCACCTATTCTCCTGCAACATACTGCTCTGCTTGCTGAATCCAGCTGTTTGTTGGTCAAGGTAAGGCCATGTATCCTAGTCATATTTCGCAGATTTTTAAATTTCTATCTATTTGCGAGTAGAGTACACAATAGTGCTATGTTCATTGGTCTCATTGCTATTGACTTGAGTCTCCATTGCTATGCTATCAATAGATCTATTTATTTTCATCTGTGTCTATTGTCATCAAATTGCATCCTTCGGGGGTCCAGTCTATAATGTAAGCATGTTTCCTTCTCGTGCAAGACAGAACATCCAAGGGACGAGTCACATGTTCAGATTTTAGTCACATCATTTATACATTTCTGCAACTTATGCAAATACTAAGCCGCACATAATGAACTGGTATAGTTCCTGCGACCAAAACAAACCTTGCATTGATCATTGTATGATTCATTGACCTTTGTATCAAATCTTTATTCTTGAAGATTGTATAATAATGTTGATATTTACTTTTCAGATTTATCAACAATGCCTGCCTGTTCGATTAGCGGTTGCCCTTCGAAGACCCATGCGAAATCTGAAGGCACTACAATGCATGTATTCCCGAAAACTGTTGATCGAATAAGAGAATGGGTCAGACATTGCGGATATCCACTGGATGAGCTGGAAAGTAGAGTCCAACAAGTCTTACAGGACAAGAGGGGTGATCGATACCGCATCTGCAGCCGGCACTTTTCCTTGGACATGTACACAACATCTTGGGTAACAAAGAAGAATAAACGGCGAACGACACGGGAATTGCTCGAAAACGCTATTCCCACTCTATTCGTCCACATTCCGCCACCGGTGAGTCAAGTGTCCGGATTTAGCTTTAGTCCTTGCGGTAGTGCTTAGGTAGCCGAATGGATTAATTGATATTGTAGGTGTTCTATCCCTTGTAATAATTCCGATATTGGTATGAGTGTATAGTTTTTTGAATAATGACATTTATTAATATATTCTTTTTCGATTTCATAACCCACAAACGCAATGTATATATATGGGAACAGGGAACTGTGCTGTATTGAGCATTTTACAAGTATTCTGTCGCCTTAAATGGCTATTTTTAATATTGGCATTTCATTATCAATCATTAATTTACCTTTACAACTTCTTGACTATCCCTTGAATCTGAAGCAAGAACATTCTACATCCTTGACGTGGTCGCAGTTATCAACCACTTCTAGCGCGTATCAGGTAGTCTTACTAGGCTAATCCGCTACAGACTTGTTTTATGCATGTCAAGTAATAGTTTTATTCTATTGTGTAATTATTTTACCGAATTTTTGGTTAGTGCTTTCCAATTGATATACGCCTTAGTTATCGTCCACTGGTGTTTGTTTTCAGTTATAATTAGTGTTATCCATACTAATGCAAGTACTGTCTTTCAGGGAGACTCTGAAGCGTCCGCCACATCTACAACATTTCTAGATGTTCTTCACCAGCAGGAGGTATGGATACTGACAGCTCCATCGAGCGTCATCACCAGAGCTGGAATTCTTGTTGTTTGATTGTTCTACACAATGTTTCATTCGTGGTTAGCTGTTGATATGTACCTGTGCTGTCGACCCCAGGTGTGTGTTATGTTTTCACTATTATAATCCTCACTACAGCAAGTACTATGTTTCAGGCAGTTGATGGAGCGCCAACCCCTGCACTTGATGCAGAGCCTGACATTCAAGTAATTCCAGGGGAAGTGGAAGCGGGACCATGCGTATACGAATCGGCGCAACAGCTTTCGGAAGTGCGCACTACATTTGCAACATCCATAGATATTCTTCAGCAGCACGAGGTATGGATACTGACAGCTCCAACATGCGTGATCATATAACGTGATTCCATTTGCTATACTTTCTTCCCTATTAACGCAAGTGCTATATTTCAGGGAGACGACAGAGCTTCCACTACAATCACAACATCCCATTTAGATGATGCAGATGTAAATAAATCGGAGAAATAAGTCGATGAAATGTGATCATATTTAGATTTTCCTTGATTCTTTTAGACAATGCATCATTTGTGGTTATCTCTTTATTTGTACCTGTGCGTCCGACCCCAAGTGTGTGTTATGTTTCCAATATTGAAAACCATACTAATGCAATAACTGTGTTTCAGGGAGACGACGGAGCTTCCACTACAATCACAACATCCCATTTTGATGATGCAGATGTAAAGGAATCGGAGAAATAAGTCAATGAAATCTGCATATTTATATTTTCCTTGATTGTTTTAGACAATGCATCATTTGTGGTTATCTCTTTATATGTACCTGTGCCGTCGACCCCAAGTGTGTGTTATGTGTCCAATATTGAAAACCATACTAATGCAAGTACTGTGTTTCAGGGAGATGCTGATGCCTCCTCTCCAATACAAGCATTCATGGAAGTCCATGCAGAGCCAGAGGTATGGATACTGACAGCTCCATCGAAATAGATCATCACTGGTCGAATACTTGTCGTTTGATTGTTGCACACAATGTTTAAATCGTGTTTGGCTATTGAGATGTACCTGTGTGTTCGTCCTCACGTTTGTTTTATGCTAACAATATTTTGATACATAGTAATGAAAGTACTATGTTTCAGGGAGACGATGGAGCCTCATTCCGTGCTGTCTATGTGGATACAGAAAATATAGTCGTTGCAGCGCAAGAGGAAGGGAGGACATGCGGAAACGAATCGGAGCTATAGCGTGCAGATGTTGACGGTCGAGTCAAAAAAGTTGCAAAGAAAAAAAAACAAAAAAAGGTTAGTTACAAACAGTTCATAACTTTAAAAAAATGTTTGTGCTGGGGACTATTTTATGTTTTTTTTCCAGTCAATTGGACTACACTTTATCTTGTGTTTAAACTGAACATCCCTTTTCCAATCTCTTCTCTAGTTACCCGT